>NC_135494.1:11331160-11701564 GCF_052094955.1 Ictidomys tridecemlineatus | reverse complement strand
GAAGGGGATGATTATATTCTCTAAATTAATGAGATATTTATAAATAGTTATAAATTAATCGTTGATTTGCTTTGACTTATAAAGCACAAAGAAGAGCCCAATTTATCATGAAAATTAGGACTCAAGCATTTTTTAAAATAATTTTAACTTTTGAATATTAGAATCCATGAAAAATGCACATTAGTTCTAGCTGAGATTGTAAGTAGTTAAGTATGCCATTATTTTACTATTTTGCTTAACATGTTTCAATATTATCTTTGCAAATCTTTATAACAACCTGGTGAACTAAAGTGATACAACCCTTATTTTTTAAAAGGCCTTAAGCCTAAGAGAATAAAGTTGTGCAAGAACAAAAAACTATTTTTTACAGAGACAGGGCATTTTTCTGAGTTCAAGCTACACCATTTAATATATTTACCTGTCCTGTTCTCAATTAATGATCATTTCATCTTTTTTTTCTTTAACTTCACGCTATGGGTTCAGTTACACATACATTTACCCCAGCTACTTAAGAGCCTGAGGCAGGAAAATTACTTGAGCTCAGGTATTTAAGATCAGCCTGACCATCATCATGAAATACCATCTCACAAAACAGAAAAAAACAAACATTGTACAAATAATTTTCAAGTTAACAAAATATTTATAGGGCATACAGATTAGGAGAGCTTATGAAAAAATTCTGATACTAGATCTAAAACATTATAAATTATTGAATTATATTTGGTCAGTGTTTTCATATGAGTGTTAAAATACCAATTTCATTACTTTTTTCAAATACAGAAACAGGAATTTAATTCTTTAATACATAAAAGAACCATCTAGAACATCAGTAAATTTCAATCCAGGTAAGACTTAAAAATATCATTTACTCTTTGTGTTCATGCCCTGTGTAAATAAGAGTAAGAATGTTTGATCATAAAAGAAGAGTGGAAAAAAATAAATGTTCAAATTCCATTCATATTTTTATATCTTTCTTGCTCATATAGAATCCTGGATATCTTAATAATTAACTATAAGAAATTTATCATCTAAATGATATTGTCTGAAGAAATTTTACATTAATTTTGACCCTGAAATTTTATGTCTTTGCAGAAGTAAGAATATTTTTAAATTATACATTCTGTTTCGTATATGGTCACATGATAGCAGATTGGACTTGTTATAATGTCAACTGTTAATATCAGCTCCTATTGAGTGCCTACATTAGTGAATTTCACAATGATATTTCTATACACACATATACAATACTTAAATCCTGACAACTCTCCTTACTTCCATTTTTCCCTCTACTCCCTTTTTCATTGCCAGTTACCTTCCCTCTTCTTTAATGTTCTCTCCATCATTTTATAGTCATTCTTATTTTCTTCTTCCCAGATTCCACGTTAGAGAGAGAATGTGATAATTGGGCTTTTGTTTCTGATTTTTTCACCTTAACATGATGACCACTCTTTCCATCCATTTTACAATTATTGTCTTTGTTTCTATTTTAACATTTTTATTTGGGGTTTGAAATATACCATTTCCTGGGCCTTAAAATTTTTACTCAGAAATGTAAAATTTTTCTGATATGTTTATAATTGCTTTGGCCCTTATTGTAGATTTCAGTTTACCTTTGGTAATTTTATAGACTATGATTTGGAGAAATACTTTTTGGGCCATGTCCATTTGGTATTCGAAAATCTTATACCTGGATGTCCATAACTTTCACAAGATATAAGAAATAGTTTCTTTTATTCACTGAGAAAGCTTTCATTACCTGTAGCCTGTATCTCTTCTCCATTATGTGTACCAGTGATTCATAAAAGTAGTCTATGAATTGTATCTAATGGTTTTGTAATTTGTTTACAATTATTTTGATTTTTGTTGATATTGTCTTAATGTGATATTTCATCACCAACTTCAAGCTCTGGTATTTTTTTTTCTTTAACTTGATCTAGCCTATGGGTCTAACTTTAACTGGATATATTTATTTGAGGTAATGAGATCTTTATTTCCAAGATTTCTAATTGATTCTTTTTCAGAATCTGTATTGAATAGTTTTTTCATGCCATGCATTGTTTTTCTTAATCTACTCAGTTTTGCTTTGCTTCATCTTTGAAATAATTCACTGTTTTAACATTTTTTTTGAATTTTATTCTGGCATTTTTTATATTGCTTTATCTTTAGAAATAGTTTCTAGGGTAATTAAATATAAAATAGTCATGCTACTTTGCTTTATGTCTTTCTTATTTTTCTATATTCAAATTTGTACATCTTCAAGAATATATATCTTTTCCACATTTATTTGAGTGTCTGCTTAGGAAACTGTTTTCCCTGGATGATGTGTCTTATGCTATTTATTAAATGTGTGATATTGAATTATTTTCCAAATGGTGTCTCTATTGTAGTTTCCTATGTTCAATCTGTGATTCCTGAATGGTGATAGCTTGCACTGTTAAGTAACAACTTTCTTTGTCAGTGTTGTGAGAGTGGAGTCATGTTAGTGAAATAGAGATATAGGCAGTAGAGTATCTGAAATGCATTTTATGTGGTTGTTCCTCCATACTTGTCAATAATATGGTGTCTGCAAATATATGAGAGATACCTAGGCTGAGAACCTGCATAAATGAAGATCTCAAACTCACATAATTCTTTAAGAGTTTCTTCATTTATTTCTAGTCTTGCTTTAGTGTGTCCAGACCACTGAATTTTAGTAATCTCTTTCCATTACTAAATGTGTGTGTTAGGTTAAGGCTTCTTATTGTTGTTCTTATTTTTAATTTTTTTTCACCACCAGGTTTTATTTTATTTATTTATTTATTTTGGTATGTATGACAGTAGAGTGTATTTTTTACATACATGGGCTACATCTGATTTTATTTAGGATCAGAGAGAACTTTTGGCCTTTGGTTTTTTTGATATTGGCTTATTTCACCAAGTATAATAGTCTCAAGTTCCATCCATTTACCAGCAAGTGCCATAAATTTTATTCTTCTTTATGGATAAGAAATACTCCATTGTGTATATGTACCCCATTTTCTCGAATGTTTCATCTGTTTAAGGCCTCCTAGGTTGTTTCCTTAGCTTAACTATTGTGGATTGGGCTGCTGTAGACATTGATGTGGCTGTGTCACTGTAGTATATTGATTTAAAGTCTTTTGGAGATATATATATATATATATATATATATATATATATATGTGTGTGTGTGTGTGTGTGTGTGTGTGTGTGTGTGTGTGTGTGTGTGTGTGTGTGTGTTTGTGTGTGTATGTGTGTGTGTGTGTATTTGTGTATGTGTGTGTTTGTGTATATATATATACGTATATGCCCAACTCTCCATCATGTCAACTTAGGAACTGATTTCCTCAACAAGACTTCTAAATTGCAACAAATAAAATCAAGATTCAACTGGGGTGATAACTCGTTGAATGGTGTTTCCATTCCAAATTCTCTGAGGAATCTCCATACTGTTTTCCAGAGTACTTGCACCAATTTGCAGTCTCACTAGCAAAGTATGAGTGTAACTTTTTTCTCACATTCTCTCCAGCATTTATTGTTACTTGTATTCTTGATAATTACTATTTTGACTGGACCAAGAATGGAATATCAATGTAGTGTTGACTTGCATTTTTTAATTTCTATAGAAATTTGGCATTTTTTTTCTACTTTTTATTGATTTTATAATTTTTTAAGTGCACGATAACAGTGGAATGCACTACAATCCTTATTACACATATAAAGCACGATTTTACCTCTGAATATAAAGTATGTTTATGTCAATTTATGCCATTTAACATGTACTTTTTTGCACTACAATTTGTTTTTTATTTATATTTGTTTCAGTTAGTTACACATGACAGTACAATCACCTTGACATATCATATATTTGAACCACATGAGATACGATATCTTATTTTTCTAAGTATACAGGTTGTAGATTCACATTGCATGCATTCACATATATACACCAATAATAATAATGTCTATTTTATTCTAGTATTCTTACAATCTTTTCAACCTCTCCTCTCCCCTCCCATCACTTCTCTCTTCTTAATCTATGGTAGCACTATTCCTTTTTTTTCTCACATCTTCATACATGTAGTTTGTATAACAATGAGGCTCTCCTTCCAAAATCCATGCAATTCCCTTTCTCCCTTCCTTTTCCTCCCACCCCTATTCCCTGTGTATAGGTAATCTTCTTCTCATGCTTTTTCTCTCTTCCCCATTTTGAATCACCCCCTTATATCAGAGCAGACATTTGGCATTTGTTTTGGGGGGACTGGCTAAATTCACTTAGCATAATATGCTTTAATGCCATCCTTTTCCCTGCAAATGCCATGATCTTATTATTTTTTAGTGCTGAGTAATATTCCATTGTGTATATATGCCACATATTTTTATCCATTCATCCATTGAAGGACATCTAGGTTGGCTCTACAGTCTAGTTATTGTGAATTGTGCTACTATAATCATTGATGTGGCTGAGTCCCTGTAGTATGCTGCTTTTAAGTCTTTTGGGTATAGTCCTAGAAGAGAAATAGCTGGGTCAAATGGTGGTTACATGCCCAGTTTTCCAAGGAATCTCCATACTGCTTTCCAAATTGGCTGCACCAATTTACAGTCTCACCTGCAGTGCAATTCTGATCAAAATCCCAATGACATTCCTCAGAGAAATAGAAAAAGCAATTATGAAATTTATCTGGAAATATAAGATACCCAGAATAGCAAAAGAAACTATAAACAGGAAGAGTGAAACAGATGGTGTCACTATACCAGATCTTAAACTATTCTACAGAGCAATAGTAATAAAAACAGCATGGTACTGGCACCAAAACAGGCTGGTTGACCAATGGTACAGGATAGAGGACACAGAGATTAACCCACAAAAGAAAAACTACCTTATATTAGACAAAGGTACTAAAAGCATGCACTGGAGAAAATATAGCATCCTCAACAAATGGTATTGGGAAAACTGGAAATCCATATGCAACAAAATAAAATTGAATCTCTATCTCTCACCATGCACAGAAGTTAACTCAAAATGGATAAAGGGTCTAGGAATTAAACAAGAGACTCTGCATCTAATGGAAGAAAAAGTAGACCCTAATCTTCCTCATGTGAAGCTAGGCCTCAACTTCCTTAATGAGATGCCTATAGCACAAGAGTTAAAACCAAGAATTAACAAATAAGATGAATTCAAACTAGAAAGTTTTTTCTCAGCAAAAGAAATAATATGTGAGGTGAATAGGGAGCCTACATCCTTAGAACAATTTTTTACCCCTCACACATCAGATAGAGCTCTAATCTCTGGGGTATAAAAAAGAACTCAAAAAGTTAAACATACACACACACACACACACACACACAATCTAATCAACAAATGGGCCAAGGACTGGAATAGACACTTCTCAGAAGAGAATATACAATCAATCAACAAATATATGAAAAAATGCTCACCATCTCTAGCAATCATAGAAAGGGAAATTAAAACTACCCTACGATACTATCTCACTTCAGTAAGAATGGCAGCCATGATGAATACAAACAACAACAAATGCTGGTGAGGATGCGGGAAAAGGGTACCCTCATACACTGCTGGTTGTATATTGAGCATTTAAAAAATATATTTGCTCACCAATTGTATTTCTTGTTCTGTGAACACCCAGTTTAAGATCCTTTGCACATTTATTGACATCCTATGACATCTAGAAGAGAAAATTAATTATATTGGGTTATGTGTGTGTGTGTGTTTGTGTGTGTTAAGTTTTTTTTTTTTTCATGGGGGCAAGTAGTGGGGATTCAACTCAGGGGTATTCAACCACTGAGCCACATCCCCAGCTCTATGTTTTATTTTATTTTATTTTTATTATTTTTGTTGTAGATGGACACAATTTACTTATTTACTTGTTTATTATTTATTTATTTATTTTTATGTAATGCTGAAGATCAAACAGAGGGTCTTACACCTGAAAGGCTAGTTCTCTAACACTGAGCCCCATACCCAGCTCTGTTTTGCATTTTATTTAGACATAGAGTTGCTCAGTGGCTATCCATTGCTGAAGCTAGATGGATTTGAACTCTTGATGCTCCTCTTTCAGCCTCCTGTGCTGGTTTGTTTTGAATTCTTTATATATACAGAAGACTAATGTTCTGAGGTGCAGATGGTAAAGATTTTCTCCCAGGTTCTCTTTGTAGTTTCTCTGTTCATGTTTTTAATAATTTTCTTTCCTGTGAGAAAGCTTTTTACTTTGTTTCCTTCCCATTTATTGATTCTTGATTTTATTTGTTGCAATTTAGAAGTCTTGTTGAGGAAGTCAGTTCCTAAGCCAAGATGATGGAAAGTTGGGCCTATGTTTTCTTCTAGTGGGTACAAGATTTCTGGTTTAATGCCTATTTCCTTAATGTACTTTGAGTTGAGTTTTGTGCAGGGATAGGGGAAGTGGTTCAATTTTATTCTGCCACATGCATATTTCCAGTTTTCTCAGTACCATTTGTTTAAGAGGCTGTCTTTTCTTTTAATGTATGTTGTTGGTGCCTTTTTCTAGATTAACAAGACAGTATTTATGTGATTTTTGTCTTTGTGATGTCTTTTCTGTTCCATTGGACATTTTTCTTGTTTTGGTGCCAATCCCATGCCATTTTTGTAGCACTATAGTATAATTTAAGATCAGATATTGTGATGTCTGCTGTCTCCTTCACTTTTTTTCACTTAGGATTGTTTTGAATATTCTGGGCTTTTTTTTTCTCCAAGTGAATTTTATGATTGCTTTTTCTATTTCTTTCTGAAATATCATTGACATTTTAATAGGAGTTGCATTAAAACTATAGCATTTTGGTAATATGTCAATTTTGGTAACATTAATTCTGCCAATCCATGAACATTTGAAATATTTCATCTTCTACGGTCTTCTTCAATTTCTTTCTTTAGTGTTTGGTAATTTTCATAATAGAGGTCTTTCACTTCTTAGATTTTTTTCCTGATTTTTTTATTTATTAAATTGTTTTGAATCCATTGTGATTCATAAGCTGATCCATAATTTGTGTACAAGATCATAATTGATTTATCAGTGTTAATTCTATATCCTGGTACTATGATGAGTGTGGTTATGAGTTTTAGAAATTTTGTGGTGTAGTTTTGTGTCTTCTACATAAAAAATATTGTTGTCAGCAAATAGGAATATTTTGAGCTCTTCTCTTCATATTCATATCCCTTTAATCTCTTTTTCCAAACTGCTCTGATTAGAATTTGAAAATTCATATGTTGAATAGAAGTGGTGAAATAGGGAACCCTTGTCTTTTTCTAATTTTTAGAAAGAATGTTTCATTTTTTTCCATTTGGAATCATGTTAGTCTTCGATTTTTTGGTGTAGAGCTTTTAAAATGTTCAGTTACATTCATATTATCCCTATATTTTCTACCATTTTAAACATGAATGGATGCTGTATTCTGTCAAATGCTCTTTCTTCAACTATTGAGATAATTATGTTAGGTTTTTTAAGTCTATTAATGATTCTTGTGTTGATTTCTATAGGTTGAACCATCCACATTTTTACATAATGCCATATTAGTAACTGTGGTATTCTGCTACCTTTCCTATACTCTACTATCACCCCTCCCCTCCCCTCCCATCTTCTCTCTTTACCCCATCTACTGTAATTCATTTCTCTCTTTTTTTCCCATTCCCCTCACAACCTCTTATATGTAATTTTGTATAACAATGAGGGTCTTCTTTCATTTCCATGCAATATCCCTTTTCTCTCTCTTTCGTTCCCACCTCATGTCTCTGTTTAATGTTAATCTTTTACTCCTGCTCTTCCTCCCTGTTGTGTTCTTAGTCGCTCTCATTATATCAAAAAAGACATTTGGCATTTGTTTCTTAGGGATTGGCTAGCTTCACTTAGCATAATCTGCTCTAGTGCCATCCATTTCCCTGTGCATTCCATAATTTTGTAATTTTTGTGCTGCATAATACTCCATTGTGTATAAATGCCACATTTTTCTTTTATCCATTCATCTACTGAAGAGCATCTGGGTAGGTTCCACAGTCTAGCTATTGTGAATTGTACTGCTATGAACATTGATGTGGCAGTATCCCTGTAGTAAGCTCTTTTAAGGTCTTCAGAAAATAGTCTGAGAAGGGCAATAGCTGGGTTAAATGGTGGTTCCATTCCCAGCTTTCCCAGGAATCTCCATACAGCTTTACAAATTGGCTGCACCAATTTGCAGTACCACCAGCAATGTACAAGAGTACGCTTTTCCCCACATCCTCACCAGCACTTGTTGTTCTTTGACTTCATAATGGCTTCCAATCTTACTGGAGTGAGATGGTATCTTAGAGTGGTTTTGACTTGCATTTCTCTGACTGCTTGAGATGGTGAGCATTTTTTCATGTACTTGTTGATTGATTGTATGTCCTACTCTGAGAAGTGTCTTTTCAGGTTCTTGGCCCATTTCTTGATTGGGTTATTTTTTATCTTATTGTTTAATTTTTTGAGTTCTTTGTATACTCCGAATATTAGGGCTCTATCTGAAGTGTGAAGAGTAAAAATTATTCCCAGGATATAGGCTCCCTATTTACCTCTCTTGTTGTTTCTCTTGCTGAGAAAAAAAACCTTTTTAATTTAAATAAGTCTCATTTGTTTATTCTTGTTATTAACTCTTGTGCTGTCAGTGTCCAATAAGGAATTTGGAGCCCAACCCCACAATTTGTAGATCAGAGCCAACTTTTTCTTCTATCAAACTCAGCATCTCTGATTTCATATCAAGCTTCTAGATCCATTTTGAGTTAACTTTTGTGCATGGTGAGAGGAGGGAATTCAGTTTCATTTTGTTGCATCTTGATTTCCAGTTTTCCCAGCACCATTTGTTGAAGATGCTATCCTTCCTCCATTGTATGCTTTTAGCCCCTTTATAAAATATAAGATAGTGGTAACTTTGTGGATTAGTCTCTGGGTCCTCTATTCTGTACCATTGATCCATGTGCCTGTTTTGGTACCAGTACCATGCTGATTTTGTTACTATTGCTCTTTAATATAGTTTGAAATCTGGTATCGCTGTACCGCCTGATTCACACTTCCTGCTTAGAGGTGATTTTGCTATTTTGGGTTTTTTATTTTTCCATGTGAGTTTCATGATTGCTTTATCTATATCTACAAGAAATGCTGTTGGGATTTTGATTGGCATTGCATTAAACCTATAAAGAACTTTGGGTAATATCACCATTTTGATGATGTTAGTTCTGCCTATCCATGAACAGGGTATATTTTTACATCTTCTAACATCTTCTTTTATTTCTCTCTTTATGGTTCTGTAGTTTTCATTGTATAAATCTTTCACCTCTTTTGTTAGGATGATTCTTAAGTATTTTGTTTTATTTTTTGATAATATTGTGAATGGGGTGATTTTCCTCATTTCCGTTTCAGAAGTTTTTTGCTGATATACAGAAATGCCTTTGATTCATGCATGTTGATTTTATATCCTGCCACTTTGCTGAATTCATTTATTAGTTCTAGTAGTTTCTTTGTAGACCCTTTTGGGTCTTCTAGGTATAGAGTCATGTTGTCCACAAATAGTGATAATTTGAGTTTTTCTTTTCCTATTTTTATTTCTATTATTTCTTTCATCTGTCTAATTGCTCTGGCCAGTGTTTCAAGAACTATATTGAAAAGAAGTGGTGATAGAGGGCATCTCTGTCTTATTACAGAGTTTAGAGCGAATGCCTTCAATTTTTCTTCATTAATAATGATGCTAGCCTGAGGCTTAGCATAGATAGCTTTTACAAAGTTGGTTAGTAGTCCTTTGATTCTTCTTCTATTTTATCCGTTTATATTGGTCTGTTAAAATTGTGTGTATCCTCTTGACTGAGTCTGGGCAAATCATATGACTTAAGAAATTTATCGATATCTTCACTATCTTCTATTTTATTGGAGTATAGGCTTTCAAAATAATTCCTAATTATCTTCTGTATGCCTTTAGTATCTGTTGTGAGGTTGCCTTTTTCATCCTGTACATTAGTAATTTGAGTTCTCTCTCTTCTTCTCATTGTTAGCATGACTGTTGATCTTATTTATTTTTTTGAAGAATCAACTTTTCGTTTTGTCAGTTTTTTCAATAGTTTCTTTTGTTTCTATTTCATTGATTTTTGCTCTGATTTTAATTATTTCTTGCCTTCTGCTATATTTGCTGTTGTTTTGCTTTTGCTTTTGTAGGGCTTTGAGATGAAGTGTGAGCTCATTTATTTGTGGTTTTTTTTCCTTTTTTGAGGAATGAACTCCAGGCGATGAATTTCTCTCTTAAACCTGCCTTCATTGTGTCCCATTGATTCCGATATGTTGTGTCTGTATTTTCATTTACCTCTAACAATTTTTTGATTTCCTCCTTTATGTCTTCTGTAACCTATTGATCATTCAGTAACATATTGTTCTTTTTTCATGTGATGTAGGATTTTTACTTCCTTCTTTTATCATTGATTTCAGTTTCATTCCATTATGATCAGATAAAATGTGTGGTATTATCTCCAACCCTTTATATTTACTGAGGGTTGCCCTACAGCATAATATATGGTCTATTTTTGAGATGGATCCATGTGTTGCTGAGAAAAAAGTATATCCACTTGATGATGGTTGATATATATATTCTATATATATAAGTCTAGGTTATTGATTGTGATATTGAGTTCTATAGTTTCTTCATTCAACTTTTGTTTGCAGGATCTGTCCAATGGTGAGAGAGGTGTGTTGAAGTCACCCATAACTATTGTTTTGTGGTCTATTTGATTCTTGAACTTGAGGAGAATTTTTTTTATGAACGTTGAAGCACCGTTATTTGGTGCATAAATATTGATAATTGTTATGTTTTGTTCATTTTAACAGTATATAATGTCCTTCAATATCCCTTTTGATAAACTTAGTCTTGAAGTCGATTTTATTCCATATGAGGATGGCTACCCCTGCTTGCTTACGAGGACCGTGTGCGTGGTATATTTTTTCCCAACCTTTCACCTTCAGCCTGTGTATGCCTTTTCCAATCAGATGTGACTCCTGGAGTCAGCATATTGTTGGATTTGTGTTTTTAATCCATGTTACCACCCTATGTCGCTTTATTGGAGAGTTTAAACCATTAACGTTTAGAGTTACTATTGATATATGGTTTCTACTTCCAGCCATGTTTGATTATTTGTCTTTTTTTTAAATTTAGTTTCTTTCTCCATGATAAGTTTTCCCCCTGCCCTCTGTCTTTACTGAGGTATTTCCCACTGTTGGTTTTGGTTATAGTTTTTCATTTCTTCCTCGTATAGTGTTTTGCTAAAGATGCTTTGCAATGCTTGTTTTATGGCTGCAAATTCTTTTAACTTTTGTTAATCATGAAAGATTTTTATTTTATGTTGTATCTGAAGCTTAATTTTGCTGGATACAAAACTCTTGGTTGGCATCCACTGTCTTTCAGTCTTTGAAATATGTTGTTCCAGGATCTTCTCGCTTTCAGCGTCTGTGATGAAAAATCCAATGTTAACCTTATTGCTTTACCCCTAAATGTAATCTGCCTTCTTTCTCTTGTATCTTTTAATATTTTCTCTTTGTTCTGTTTATTGGATATCTTTATAACAATGTGTCTTGGCGTTGGTCTACTGTGATTTTGTATGCTCGGTGTCCTGTATGCATCTACAATTTGTATGTCCATTTCCTTTTTTATTTCTGGAAAGTTTTCTGTAATTATTTCATCTAGCAGGTTGCTCATTCCCTTGGTTTGAACCTCTATAACTTCCTATATCCTGATGACTCTTAAGCTTGTTTTTTTAATGTTATCCCATATCTCTTGGATGTTTTTATCATGATTTTTTACCAGCCTTTATGAGTTTGCTAGACTCTTTTCAAGATAATATATTTTGTCTTCATTATCTGATGTTCTGGCTTCTTCTTACTCCACTCTGCTAGTGATATTCTCATTTGAGTTTTTAGTTTTGTTTATACTTTCCTTCATTTTAGAATTATTGTTTGATTTTTTGTTATAATCTCTATCTCCTGATAAAGATGCTTAATTTCTTCTTTTCTCTTTATGTAATACATTTTCAATGTGTTCCTTCACTGTTTGAATTTGCTGTCTCATATCCTCATTAAGGTTCTATTCCATCTGTCTAAGGTATTTCTTGAGTTCTTTATTTGTCCATTTTTCTGATGCCTCTAGTTCTTCCTGAATATTTAGGCTGTCCTTCACTGTTTGTACTCTTTTTATTTTTTGGTTTAATCCTTTTTTATTTCGTTTTCTACTTCATGGAATAATTTGAGGAGTATTTGTGTTAGTTCTTCTTTACGGGTTTGGTAGGAATTGCCAGAGAATTTATCTAGTTGTGGACTTTTTTTATTGGTAGTTCAAAATATTCATCTGTTAAAAATAAGTTGCTTCAATAATGCTAGAAATCTCTGGGTTCAGTGGTACAAACCTATAATACCAGCAGCTTGGGAGGCTGAGACAATAGAATTGTGAATTCAAAGCCAGGCTCAGCAATGGCTAGGTGCCAATCAACACAGTGAGACCCTTTCTCTCAGTAAAATATAAAGCAGGGATGGGATGGGGCTAAGTTGATGAATATCCCCAAGTTCAATCCCCAGTACCAAAAAAAAAAACTACAAATGTAAAAAAGAATTATGAATATGTATAAATGTCCATGAATTATTCAGGTAACAACTAAACAGGAAAGGGAAAATATATTTTAAAAATATAGATCTCGGTGCTTTTGTGGTGCCAGTGATTGAACCCATAACATCATTAAATTGAGGCAAATTTTCTGTGAGTGGGCTACATTTAAAGCTGTTGTCTTCCACTTTTAGTACTTTTTTACATCAGTATAAGACATGAGGACATACAGATTGCATGCTGAAGAAGTGTGAAGTCTATAAATGTCTTCCACTTATGAGGAGGATTGAGAAAATTGACATCATATTGTATAACATAGTACTAAATGGACCATCCTCCTCTACTGGAAACAGATAAACTCTTCATTATTAAATTTAAAAGTCTCAAAAAATCATAGTTTCGGCTGGGGTTGTGGTACAGTAGTATAGTGCTCACTTAGCACATGATAAACACTGGATTCGATCCTCAGCACCACATAAAAATAAATAAAATAAAGAAATTATGTCCAACTACAACTAAAAAAATATTTTTTAAAAAAGTCATAGTTTATAAAATTGTCATTAAATGGTCTTTTACATCTACCTTGCCATGTGAAATAAGACTAGAATGTGAATAGCATGCATGAATTGAAATACTCCTTTTGAGTGGTGGATATAAACTCAGTTTATATAGTTTTAATAGTACAAGTCTTTTGTACTCCTCCTCCTTCATATCATCATAATTATCATCATCATCACCATCATTGTCAGCATCATCATCATTTATTTCACTGTTGAGATTGAAGCCAGAGCTCCTTCATTCTATGCAGTACATTACCATTTAGCTCTTTCCTTTGCCCTACCAGTAGATTCTCTCAGAGTAAATGTCTTATTTGTTTGTTCTTGTTGTATTGTTTTATAGTTTTAATAAAGTGGGAAAGAATTTTTCTATATGGAGAGACAATGTTCGGCTCATTCTGAAAGCATGAGTGAGTTCATAGCCTATTTAAATGTTTTATCATATCAGCTATTACTACATAACATCTGCTGCTACCTCCGATGTGCTTCTTTCTGTATTTCCCTATGACCATGTGGTATGGATAAGAGTGTATAAACTCTGAAGGTTGTCATATTTCAACACTTTTGTCTCTAGGGAAAGTAAAGTATTGTTTGTACCACACATGAGATAGAAAAAGTAGCTGGAAGTATGTGATGAGCATATTTGCTGTCTCCTACACTGGAATGTCTTTGTAAGCTTTCTATTCCTGATCTGTTTACTGCTTTTCTCTAATTTCTGTAGAATTTTTTTTCCATACATTTGTTGACCATCTGTATTTTTTCTGTGAAGTGCCTGTTGAATTTCTTTGCTCAATTATTAAATGGGTTGAGGTGGGTGATGGTGTTATTATTAGTTTTAAGCTTTGTTGTTGTTGTTGTTGTTGTTGTTATTATTATTATTATTATTTTATCTATCCTGGAAGTTAATGCATTTTCTGAGGTGCAGGTGGCAAAGGTATTTTTTTCTATTGTGTTAGCTCACTTTTCATGTTCTGTTTTTTTGTCTTTGCTGTGAAAAAGCTTCTTAATTTGATGGAGCACAATTTATTGAAAATTGATTTCACTTTGAGTTGAGGAGCCTGCCCTTTCAGCATCTACTTTTGACAGCTTGAGGGCATACAGTAACCCCTCCAAAGACAGTTGCAGATAATTGCTTTTGCTATATTTGCAGCAAAACTAGCTTTTATAGTGGCTATGTTCCAATTTACATATAGCAGTCATGAGAGGCCAGAGGGGATACACAACATATAATATTATGAAAGTCCTACCACCAAGAGTCTGGCAACTGCCTTGTACCAACTGGGGAGTAATTTCTTGTCAAAGGAGCAGGTAAATGGTGCTTGCCAGTGTTCTGACAACACTCTGTTCCAAAACATAGTGTTGTATGTTAGAAGATCTTTGCTGCACAATGAGAAAGATGAGCATTTCTCCATGTAGATCCAAGGTCAGGCCCACCAACAACTTCTTTTGCTTTAGAGATTTTATTAATAAGTCAGTTCCTGAGCTGATATATTGGAGTTTTGGGTCTATGTATTCTTCTCTCTGGTGCAGGAATTCTGTTCTAATATATAAGTAATTTTTCCACTTTGAGTTGAGTTTTTGTGCATGGTGGGAAGATTAGGGTTCACTTTTTGAGGGGATCTTCTTTATATAAAATAAAGTTTTCTTCAAACAGTGCTCATTTTAGCCCTTCCTTTTCTATTCATATCCCTTTAATTACATTTCTTTGCCAAATTACTCTGGCAAAAGATTAAAGGACCTGATTTGTTCAGTTCTATTTATCATTCAGTCATGAATTTGGTCTTCTGGTGTTTTATTCACTTATGATCTGATAGATTGCAGAGTATTATCTCTACATTTTGTATTTGCTAAGAGTTGCATTGTGTACTAATAGAAGTAGTGAAAGTGGGCATCCCTGTCTCATTGCAGTTTTTAGAAGAAATTCTGTAGTTGTTCTCCCTTCATAATTATGTTGTCCTTGGGTGTGTCATGTACTGCTTTTAAAATGTTGAGGTATGATTCCTTCATTCTTATTTTTTATAGTGTTTAAAGCATGAATAAATGGGGATTTATGTAAAAAATAGATGCTGCATCTATTTTGATAATCAAGTGTTCTCATCTCTGTATCTATTTGTGTGATGAATTACATTTATTGATTTTCATTTGTTGAATCAGTGTTGCATTCCTGGGATAAAACCCACTTGGTCATGTGCACTACTTTTTAAAATCTATTTATGTATGGTAGAAATTGGCTGAGTATTCATCTGGTCCTAGGCTTTTCTTTGTTGGTAGAGTCTTGATGACTTTTTTATTCTCATTATTTGAACCTGATCTCTTTAAATTTTCTATACACTCTGGTTAAATTTGAGTAGCTTATGTCTCCTGGAATTTACTGATGTCTTTTAGATTTTCTAGCTTATTGGAGAATAGATTTTGAAAAAATAGATTCTATTTATGCTCTGTTTTAGTAGTATCTGTGCTGATATTTTCATTTTCACTGTAGGTTTTGGTGCTTTTCATTTTTCTCTGATAGCTTGGTTAATATGTATATATTTTGTTCATTTAAAAATTTTTGATTCATTTCTTTTTCAGTTTTTACATCTTGATTTTATCAATATTATGCACTACTTCTTTATTACCTGAATATTTGTCCTTTAAGTCATCTAGTGTACTGGTGATGTTTTGCATTGCATTTTTAATTTAGTTTATTGATTTCTGAATTTTGAAAATTCCTGATTGATTTTTCTTTAGAACTTTTATTTCCTTATTGATATTTTACTTTTTGTGTCTTCTCTGTGATTTTACTTTTTACATTATCTTTTAATCTCATAGATAAATTGAAATATAAACTTTCAAAATTCCTTCTCTGATATTTTCTTAACTGTGGTTTTTGTGAAATCTGCTTTTGAGTTATTCTGGTTAGTTTGGCATGCTTTGTTCCCTTGCTTGTTCATATTGTTTGTGTATCTATTCATGTATCAAAATAGATCTCTAACAACAGAACTTCTATTCTGTGCATTTCTAGTGATCCTGTAGATATCTTGTGGCTCACAGATTGGTGGGGGGGAGCCAAGTAATTGAAACCAACTGTGCATAAAGAAATATAGAACTAAATTTCATACTTAGTTTTTATTTTCACACGAACTTAGTTGGCACAATAAACAGAAATGTATCAACTTATATCAGTAATGACAGTAAGTAATCATGAGTTATATCTTTCATAAAATAAAAAATAGGTGTTTTCTATAGCTTCAATTGTATTGTTGCTTTAGCATTAGTGGTGGTGTGTGGAGTTTTATAAACCAAGAGTTCTGGAAGAAATTAAAAATAGAATTCATTATGAAGAAAAAAGCATTGGTGATAGAAAAGGATTAGCAGTTTCAAGATGTGAGTAGGGCAGAAGCAAAGTGATATATGATGTATTGTTTATGAAGAAGAAGGAAAAACATGTAAAAGAAATAAAGAGTAAAGTGAGAATAATGGAATTTGATTGTTTGTAGGAGAAAAGAAGTAGAAACGAAAGAAATAAAAGGTTTGAAACAGAACACAGTAGGCTAATTGAAAACTTTAACCCTTAACTACAGAGTAAGGAAAAATAACTATGTTTCAGAATAGTACAAATTAGAAAGCATAAACAAATATGTACAAGTGTATGATTCCAGATTTATATATCGGACTGAGCCCCAACACATGGATCTAAATTCCCAGTCCTTTATGTATTCATCAGTACACATACAAAAATTAAAAAGAAATACAAAAAAGGATTGTTACTGAGACTATGTGCTTTCTGTCTCTTCCAAAGTGTCTTTCCATCTCTCAGTTTCCATTCTCCATGGGATGGTATGGGGACCTGTGAAAGGTGCTGTCAGCTCCACCTCCAGGATATAGGTCATGCTAGGTTCTACAATATGTTCTCAGAATAGGCAGTGAGGTCCTGTCTTTGCCCCAGGTGTTTCACTTCATGGGGAGTTACTGGGCATAAATAAATCGGTGCACACCTAGAACTCTACTTTACTCTTCTCCCCAGGCTACATTCATGGGACATGGATGCCAGTCCTTTACCAGTTCTGTATTTTCAGGGTACTGTTTTTTTTTTTTTACCTTCTTAGGTCTTCCCTCAAGCACTAAGGTCCATCATTCCTGCTCGTTGAGATTTTGAAGCAACTGCCACTGGTCTTGGGCACTGCTGTGTCAAGGGAGGAGAGGAGGACAGGCTCTCTTTGGCCTATCTGACTAGTGTGAACCACAGGAGAAATACTGTCCATGCCAGAAATTCTCCTGATTTGCTAGGCTCAGTTTATGTCTTGTAAATGGTGTCTTCCAGATTTATATATCGGACTGAGCCCCAACACATGGATCTAAATTCCCAGTCTGAGTTGGTGCCATTGCAGTGCAGATGTTTAAATATGTCTCCAGCTTTAACGCTGTGTACATTCCAGGCAGACTGGTGGTGACTTTCCTGCCACAGTTTAATGAGTAGAATAGCTTGACCCTGTGGTCCCACATTCTGCATTTCAAGACTGTCTGCTGTACTTTTTATATATATAATCAGTTTTAGGTAGACACATTATATTTATTTTATTTTACATGGATTAAAACCAGTGCCTCATGCATGCTAGGCAAACACTCTATCACTGAGCCACAACCTTAACCCCTTGTCTGCATCACTTTTCAGTCTTTTTCTGTCCTAATGTATTGATTTCCCCCAATCACATCAGATCCTAAGCTCCAGCTCTGTTTCTCATCTTTGTCTTATATACCCCAAATTCCCCAGTTTTCAAGGTCTCTGTCCAATATTGAGTATCAGTGGCATGCTTTTATCTCCCACCTCACAGAGAAGCAGTTTTCTCACTCTCTGAGTACCATATGGTGGAGCTTTGAGAAAATCCACTTCCTGCTAATTCTTCATCATGTCTACCCTTGTTTGACACTTATATATTTATGCTACTTTATTTGACAATGATAAGGTTTTCTTTCATTTTTGCAACTTATAATATGGATTATGATTGCGGGACCAATGATTTACTGTTAAGTATCAAACTTTTATAATTCCTGTTGTTTCTTCCTTGGATTTGATAAGCACAAAGTGGGAAACATAAGAGTTGTTAATGCATTCATTACTTACCTGTCATAAATACAATTAATATTTATTCTAAAAATTTCTCCGAGTATGGGTCTGGAGGAACATTTTATAACAAATCATCAGAGTCATAAAATCTTATATTTTATATTTGTTTTTGATTAATTATATATTTTACTGTTTTATTTAATAGTGAAACAAAGTCCTAAAGATGGCTCATTAAGAAGGCATGAATTTATAGATTTTAAATAAAAAATGTCTATTAACTAAGTGGAGAGTGAAGTTAGAAAAAATTGTTGAGTATTTTAGTGTGGGACAGACACCATATTCAGTTAACACTTTTTTCCTAAAGGTATCTTATAAGCACTTTGAATGTATCTGTGCTATTATAATCTGTTAATTACTAATAAGAAGCTGTCATTAATAGAGGTTGACTATTTGTTCCATATTTGTGTAATTAATAAGTTTCAGGCCTGTGTTTAGACTGTAGTCTTACCTGGCTGACAACTCCATTGTGTTGTTCCACTGTAGAGGTTGATACCAAGTGGGACCTATACAGGAAAAATCAATTTTACAATTTATTTCAACGTGTCTGACAAATGTATTCTAAATAACATATATATTCACATTTTAACTTTTATATTTTGTATCATCAACTTAGAAAGTCAAAGGAAGTTGTGTGTTAATTCTGATTTATATTTTACCTAATAATCCAGGTTGTAGTCAAACAATTTGTTGTTATATTGACAGTTCCACTAGTAATTAGAATTTTTTCTTAATATATCAAAAGCTTTTATGGAAAATCTCACAGAGCTATGGTCTAATAGTTTCTAATAAACAAGGAGATCAGGCAAGTGTTGCAGAGAAATTATTTTACTGAAAGTTATGAATAACATTATTTAGACAATGTTGTATTACTTATATTAATCCTTATAGGACATTTATTTTCTCTACTTCCTGATCTTCCAGTTAGTTTCTTTTCAATTACTACACCTAACAATTTTATGAAGACTTTTACTTTTATACATTTTTTTTCTTTTTTATGACTATAACCTTTTATTTAATTTCTATTTGTATTTTCTGTTTTGTTCTCTTTGAGTTTCTGTTTTATTTTGTCAATTGAATATTTTTTTGACAGATCAAAAGTTTAGAAATTTCAGAATTTTAAGGAATTTTAAAAACCTTCTAGTCTTTCAGCATGTGTTCTACGTGCCAGCCAAATGATAGTTTTGAGGATGTACCTAGAACTTAAATATATTAAAGTGAGTTTTCTGGGTACAAACAATGACAACAATGAGATTTAAACTCCAGTTTCTTAATTCTGAACTCAGTACATTTTCTGGTTATCATTTTTAAGGTGATTTTTTAAATAATAGATTAAAGATTGACTATAGGAACCCAACTAAAGAAGACTAGACTAGAATTTTTAAGTGAAAACAGTGGGAGAGGATCAAAATTTAACTAGTGAAGGAAAGGTCTATAAAAGTATTCACCCAGAATAAAAATACTGTGTTTGGTAAGAATAAGCATTTTAAAAAAGAGACCAAAATCTTAGGGTTTATAATTAGTTTGATGAGCACAAAACAGGAATAAAAAACACAGAATATTAAAAGCTCTCTGTACAAGCATATTAATACAAAATTTAGAGGAAGTCTTAATAGCTTGTATTTTGCCTGTTTTCATCTCTGCGATGCAAGAATGGATTAGAGACTAGTGAAACAAACTCTGGAAATTGCTAGAATACATGAATCTGTGGCACAAAACAGGTTTTCATTTACCTTCACTTTCTTTCCAAATTGCTGAAGACCTTAAAATGTACATGTAGTGCTGGGCAAAGGAGTGATTGGCAAGGAAAGTTATTATAAAGCTTCAGTTGAGTAGTTGGAAAGATATTCAGACAGGGAGATTATTGAGACTCCATTTAGTTTAACCTTGTGTCAGAAATCTGAATATTCAAGGGATTTAGATTTTAAGTTTAGACACTGCCACTGAGTTTTGCAGATGAGTGACTGGGAAATGGATTCCCAGAGGAAGGGAGGGTATTTACATAATAGCTAGGGAAACAGAGGTACAAATACCAATACTCTGCTTTTCTGGCAGTCTTTTCCCCTGGGTGTCTGAGTGCTTGAAAAGGTTTTAAAGGGCTTACTAGTTTCTGAGGACCTGAATAAAGTGAGACCTGTAAAGGAAAAATCAATTTTATAATTTATTTCAATGTTTATGGCAAAGGTATTCTAAATAACACATATATACACTTTTTAACTTTCAGTAATTTTTAAAGTTCTAGAGAACTCTGTCCATTATTTTTGGGTAGAGGGAATAAATAGTGTATTATTATTGGTGATTTCCATGCTGAAAAACAACATTGCTTAGTATTTGACTCCTGGATATTCATGAGAGAGAACTGTGCCTCTTGTTATCTTGTCTTGTGTTTCCAGAGTTTTGTTTCAGTTCAAGTAAAAAAAAAATTGTCAGCCATTAATTTGGTTTTAAATTCAGCCTTCAAGACAGGCAATTTGCAAGAACAAATTATTATCTGTTTCTGCTCATGTACTGGCTATAGCTCTGAATTGGAACTAAGAGTGCCTTAATATCTATATTGAATATTTTATAGATTCACAGCAGTAGAGTCAGAAAGAGGTGAACACAAGCTATTTTTTTAATTGGAGGTCATATTTTAATTAATCAATCAAGAAACACCATTTAAAAAGTTGTACCTTAAATTAAACAGAGTTCATTTTAAAAAGAAAACTATTCACTATTTTTGTTATACATTTTTGCTTTAAAGGTCCATCAAAAAATCACACTCAGATGATTCCTTGTTTGCAATGGTTCGGACAGCTATGAAGCTCCTATCAAGGTAAAGTGATGTTTTGTAAAAAACCTCATGTACTTGCTCTGAATTTTGTGTTTTAAAATGTTAATGCTGAAGCTCTGGGTTTACGTCACTTCCAAGGCAGGAGCGTGAAATAGACTGTGGGCTCTCGGGCAACCTGGGTCTCATTTAATTGCTTAGGTCTTGCTAAGATGTTGAGATTGGCCTTGAACTTGTGATCCTCCTGCCTCAGCCTCTGCAGTTGCTGGGATTACAGGTGTGTGTTGCTGCACCCGGCTTCATTTATATTTCACGTGTACCTTCATGGGTGGAAGTTGGCATGGAAAAAGAAAATAAAGATTTTGACACATGAGACCCGGACCTGGGGAAGATGGCGCTGAAGGGAGTGCATCACCCCAGTGCGCCATGTCAATGAGCCAGAGAAAGACGCTATGAAACAGCTGAAGGCTATCTTGTTGGGAATTTCCAGTGAAATTGAGGCGCTCCAGAATCTAGTGGACAGATTTCCATCGTGCGAGGTTCGGCTGTGGGAGCTCCATTTCTCCGCACGGAGGGTCAAATAGCCTGATAGGTGATCGCCCCGCGGCTGGAGTCTATGGCGCACACTGGGGATCGGCAAGGTGCTGGAGCGGGGGAGCAGCGATACAGATTCGGGGGGGTCTCCCGCCAGTGGTACATTGGCAGCTCTTAGTGCTGAGTTCCAGCTTTGAGACAGAGGAGAGAAGCGGTGGTTCCAGTCACCGGTTGGACCACAGAGGAGGACAGCAGCCTCCATTTTGGAGAGATGATGTAATCATCCCATTGTTCTACTGATATCAGCTCATTCAGCTATGGAACAGGTGATTTCAGGTTGGTATTTGCCTGCGTCTAGCAGACAGATTTCTTGCTCAGGATCAGAACTGGGGATCTTGTGGAGAATACTCTTAGAGGCATCCTGCCTGGCAAGGCATGCGCCGGGCACTGAGCAGCGGGACTCTAGTTCCGGGGCTAACCTGGCCCAGGTCTGAGGAATCTGCAGAGACTGCCTGTGGAGGACAGCTCTAAGTGGAGCGTGCGCTGAGCTTGGGGCGACTGGGTTCTGACTCCCAGAACAGTTTTGGCCTGGGGCTGGGGAACCCATGGGGGTCGCTCGCTGGATCCAGCTCCCAGCGGAGAGTGTATCGGGATCGGAAAGGCGGGGTTCTGGCTACCTAAGCTGCTTTGGCCCAAGGCTAGAGAACCGGTGGTGACTGCTTCTCAGCCAGGGTCCTGCTGGGTGCTGTGGGGGCAGAGTGGAGCTTCCACCTGCACCCAGTGCAGGCCAAGTGACCCGCCTGCATGGTATCATGACACCCCAAATGCAGCTGGGGCTGAAGAGAGAAGCCGCCCACGCCTAGAATAGGACCAGCGACCCGGCGGAGCGGTAGCCAAGTAACCTCATTTGGAGTAGGGGCTGTGCAGAGCTGCCATCTGAGCAAGCAGGGCAGGCAGAACAGCGGCCCACTGGCAAGACAGGCCAGGTAGCTTGCCAACGTGGTGGACACGTAACACCGAGGCAGTCGCGTCACACTGGTTGGAGTGGGGGTGGAGCAGGGTCGCCGCCCGGGTCTGGAGGAGGCTCAGCGACCCATTGGAGAAGTAGTCAGGTACCCCCATTGGGAGTGGGGGCTGTGCAGAACTGTAACCCACCGGCCTAGAGGCCTGCCAGCGTGGTAGACACATCACACCAATTGGAGTGGGGATTCAGCAGAGCCGCCACCCACATCCAGATCAAGACCAACGACCCCAGGGCATGGTAGTTATGTTACCACAATTGAAGTGGGGTCAGAGCAGAACAGCCACCCGTGCCCACAGTGGGGGCAGACCTGCGACTGATCAGCGTGGTAGACAGACCACCCTAATTAGAAGATGAGCACACCCACTACCCGCCCTGCAAGGGAGACTTCCCAACTATACAAGAGCAATATAAATAAATAGAGGGTAAATTTCAAAAACACAACAGTTGCACCAAGCAGAAAGAAACGCGAGCAGTATGAAAAGAAAAGGAAAGAAAGGACCACAAGCAATGCAGGTCAACTCAACTTTAGAAAAGGTAATACCTGCAACAGATGGAATGTCAGATAAAGAGTACAGGATATATATGCTTCAGATGATCTGGAGTCTCAAGGAAGACATGAGACAGCAAAATAAGACAATGAAAGATCACATTGACAAAAAATCCAGGAAGTAAAAGATCAATTTCACAGGGAGATAGAGGTAATAAAAAACAAACAAATAGAAATCCTAGAAATGCAGGAAACAATAAACTAACTTAAAAACTTAATTGAGAATACTACCAGCAGAGTAGATCACTTAGAAGAGAGAACACCAGACAATGAAGACTAAGTATTTCAACTGGAAAAGAACATAGACAGCTCAGCAAGTCTGCTAAAAAACCATGAGCAGAACATCCAAGAATTATGGGACAATATCAAAAGACCAAATTTAAGAGTCATTGGGATACAGGAAGGCACAGAGCTCCAAACCAAAGGGATAAACAGACTATTCAGTGAAATTATATGAGAAAACTTCCCAGACTTGAAGAATGAGAGAGAAGCACAAATCCTAGAAGCCTACAGAACGCCGAATGTGCAAAATCATAAGAGATCCACACCTAGACACATTATAATGAAGATGTCCAACATACAGAATAAGGAGAGAATTTTAAAAGCTGCAAGAGAAAGAAAGCAGATTACATTTAGGGGCAAACCAATCAGGATAACAGCTGATCTCTCAACACAGACTCTGAAAGCTAGAACATCCTGGAATAAAATATTTCAAATACTGAAAGAAAATGAGTTCCAACCAAGAATCGTGTATCTGGTGAAATTAAGCTTCAGGATAGAAGATGAAATTAAAACCTTCCACGAATAAAAAAAAGTTAAAAGAATTTGTAGCTAGAAAACCATCTCTTCAAAAAATCCTTCGCAAAACATTACAGGAAGAGGAAATGGAAAATAACATTAAAAACCAACAATGGGAGGTGGGACAGTAAAGGGGGGAAAGTAGTCAAAGAGGATAACAAATCAGGTTTAGTAACATCAATAAACAAATATGGCAAGAAGAACAAATCATATCTCAATAATAACCCTAAATGTTAATGGCTTAAACTCACCAATTAAGAGACACAGGCTAGTAGAATGGATCACAAAACAAGACCCAACAATATGCTGTCTACAGGAGACGCATCTGATAGAAAAAGACATTCATAGATTGAAGGTGAAAGGTTGGGAAAAATCATACCACTCATATGGAATGCGGAAACAAGCAGGAGTGTCCATACTAATATCTAATAAAATAGATTTCAAGCCAAAGTTAATCAAAAGGGATAAAGAAGGACACTTCATACTGCTCAAGGGAACCATACACAAACAAGACATAACAATTATAAATATATATGCCCCAAATAATGGTGCAGATGTATTCATCAAGCAAACTCTTCTCAAGTTCAAGAGGCTAATAGACAACCATACAATAATCATGGGAGACTTCAACACACCTCTCTCACCACTGGACAGATCTTACAAACAAAAGTTAAATAAGGAAACTATAGAACACAATAACACAATTAACAACCTAGACTTAATTGACATATATAGACTATACCACCCAAAATCAAGTAGTTACACTTTTTTCTCAGCAGCACATGGAACTTTCTCAAAAATAGACCATATATTATGTCACAGGGCAACTCTTAGACAATATAAAGGGGTAGAGATAATACCATGCATATTATCTGATCATAATGGAATAAAACTGAAAATCAATGATAAAAGAAGGAAGGAAAAATCAAGCATCACTTGGAGAATGAACAATAGGTTACTGAATGATCAATGGGTTTTAGAAGACATCAAGGAGGAAATTAAAAACTTCCTAGAGTTAAATGAAAACACAGACACAACATATCGGAATCTATGGGACACATTGAAAGCAGTTCTAAGAGGAAAATTCATTGCTTGGAATTCATTCCTCAAAAAAAGAAAAAACCAACAAATAAATGATCTCATACTTCATCTCAAAATCCTAGAAAAAGAAGAGCAAAACAACAGCAAAAGAAGTAGAAGGCAAGAAATAATTAAAATCAGAGCTGAAATAAATGAAATTGAAACAAAAGAAACAATTGAAAGAATTGACAAGACTAAAAGTTGGTTCTTTGAAAAAATAAATAAAATTGACAGACCCTTAGCCATGCTAACAAAGAGAAGAAGAGAGAGAACTCAAATTACTAACATACAGGATGAAAAAGGTAATATCACAACAGACACTTCAGAAATACAAAAGATAACCAGAAATTATTTTGAATCCTTATACTCCAATAAAATAGAAGATAGTGAAGGCATAGATAAATTCCTTAAGTCTTATGATCTGCCCAGATTGAGTCAGGAGGATACAGACAACCTAAACAGACCAATAACAATAGAGGAAATAAAAGAAACCATCAAAAGATTACCAACTAAGAAAAGCCCAGGACCGGATGGGTATACAGCAGAGTTTTACAATACCTTTAAAGAGGAACTAACACCAATACTTTTCAAGCTTTTTCAGGAAATAGAAAAAGAGGGAGAACTTCCAAATTCATTGTACGAGTCCAACATCACCCTGATTCCGAAACCAGACAAAGACACTTCAAAGAAAGATAACTACAGACCAATGTCTCTAATGAACCTTGACGCAAAAATCCTCAATAAAATTCTGGCGAATCGGATTCAAATACATATCAAAAAAATTATACACCATGATCAAGTAGGATTCATCCCTGTGATGCAAGGCTGGTTCAATACACGGAAATCAATAAATGTTATTCACCACATTAATAGACTTAAAAATAAGAACCATATGATCATCTCGATAGATGCAGAAAAAGCAGTCAACAAAGTTCAGCATCCCTTTATGTTCAAAACTCTAGAAAAATTAGGGATAACTGGAACATACCTCAACATTGTAAAAGCAATCTATGATAAGCCACAGGCCAGCATCATTCTGAATGGAGAAAAATTGAAGGCATTCTCTCTAAGATCTGGTACAAGACAGGGATGCCCTCTCTCACCACTTCTATTCAACATAGTCCTCGGAAACACTGGCCAGGGCAATTAGACAGACGAAAGAAATTAAAGGCATAAAAATAGGAAAAGAAGAACTTAAATTATCACTATTTGCAGATGATATGATTCTGTACCTAGCAGAGCCAAAAGGGTCTACAAAGAAGCTATTAGAGCTAATAAATGAATTAAGCAAAGTGGCAGGATATAAGATCAACACGCATAAATCAAAGGCATTCCTGTATATCAGCGACAAATCCTCTGAAACAGAAATGAAAACAACTACTCCATTCCCAATATCCCCCCCAAAAATAAAATACTTGGGAATCAACCTAACAAAAGGGGTGAAAGATTTATATAATGAAAATTACAGACATCTAAAGAAAGATATAGAAGAAGACCTTAGAAGATGGAAAAATATACCCTGCTCATGGATAGGCAGAACTAATATCATCAAAATGGCGATATTACCAAAAGTTCTCTATAAGTTCAATGCAATGCCAATCAAAATCCCAACGGCATTTCTTGTAGAAATAGATAAAAGAATCATGAAATTCATATGGAATAATAAAAGACCCAGAATAGCAAAAACAATGCTAAGCAGGAAGTGTGAATCAGGCGGTATAGCGATACTAGACTTCAAACTATACTACAGAGCCATAGTAACAAAAACAGCATGGTACTGGTACCAAAACAGGAGGGTGGACCAATGGTACAGAATAGAGGATACAGTAACAAATCCAAAAAACTACAACTATCTTATATTTGATAAAGGGGCTAAAAGCATGCAATGGAGGAAGGATAGCATCTTCAAAAAATGGTGCTGGGAAAACTGGAAATCCATTTGCATCAAAATGAATCTGAATCCCTATCTCTCGCCATGCGCAAAAGTTAACTCAAAATGGATCAAGGAGCTTGATATTAAATCAGAGACACAGCATCTGATAGAAGAAAAAGTTGGTTATGATCTACATACTGTGGGATCGGGCCCCAAATTCCTTAATAAGACACCCATAGCGAAAGAGTTAACAACTACAATCAACAAATGGGACTTACTCAAACTAAAAAAAATTTTTTTCTCAGCAAAAGAAACAATAAGAGAGATAAACAGGGAGCCTACATCCTGGGAACAAATTTTTAATCCACACACTTCTGGTTATTAGAGCTCTATAGCCCTAATAACCAGAATATATAAAGAACTCAAAAAATTAGACAATAAGATAACAAATAACCCAATCAACAAATAGGCCAAGGACCTGAACAGACACTTCTCAGAGGAGGACATACCTTCAATCAATAAGTACATGAAAAAATGCTCACTATTGCTAGCAGTCAGAGAAATGCAAATCAAAACTACCCTAAGATACCATCTCACTCCAGTAAGATTGGCAGCCATTTGGAAGTCAAACAACAATAAGTGCTGGAGAGGATGCGGGAAAAAGGGCACTCTTGTTCATTGCTGGTGGGACTGCAAATTGGTGCAGCCAATTTGGAAAGCAGTATGGAGATTTCTTGGAAAGCTGGGAATGGAACCACCATTTGACCCAGCTATTCCCCTTCTCGGTCTATTCCCTAAAGACCTAATAAGAGCATGCTACAGGGACACTGCTACATCGATGTTCATCGCAGCACAATTCACTATAGCAAGATTATGGAATCAGCCTAGATGCCCTTCAATAGATGAATGGATAAAAAAAATGTGGCATTTATACACAATGGAGTATTACTCTGCATTAAAAAATGACAAAATCATAGAATTTGGAGGGAAATGGATGGCATTAGAGCAAATTATGCTATGTGAAGCTAGTCAATCTTTAAAAAACAAATACCAAATGACCCCTTTGATATATGGGGAGTAAACAAGGACAGGGTAGGGACAAAGAGCTTGAGAAGAAGATTTACATTAAACAGGGATGAGAGGTGGGAGGGAAAGGGAGTGAGACGGGAAATCGTGTGGAAATGGAAGGCGATCCTCAGGGTTATACAAAATGATATATAAGAAGAAAGGAGGGGTAAGACAAGATAATATAAATGGAAAAAATGATTTACAGTAGAAGGGGTAGAGAGAGAAAAGGGGAGGGGAGGGGAGGGGAAGGGGGATAGTAGAGAATAGGACAGACAGCTGAATACATCAGACACTAGAAAGGCAATATGTCAATCAATAAAAGGGTAACTGATTTGATAAAGCAATCTATATACGGGGTAAAGTTGAGAGTTCATAACCCGCTTGAATCAAACTGTGAAATATGATGTATTAAGAACTATGTAATGTTTTGAGCGACCAACAATTAAAAAAATGTTAATGCTGAAAATTTAGCTATATTTTTATTATATTTTATATGAATATTTGCTAAGAATCCATTTTAAAGAATTATGTTAATTTTTTTTAAAAAATGCTTTTTGTATCACTGTTCTCTCAAGTACTTGGGGATCATGGGGCCTGGAAGTAACAATGGGTTGTGAAATACATAGTGAAAGAAAAATTGCATTAGAAACAACTTCCTAACTGTAGAGGAAATATAATATTTATTCAAGGAATTTTTGTATCGGTTTTCATTACTGTGGTTTTTAAATCATTCTTACATGACTTACAATACTTATGCCTAAATTAATTTTTATAAAATTGTGAATTTTTTCTGGTGCCTTTAGTTTGGAATATATAATATACATTGCACATAACTTTTCTTTTTTTACTTGGACTCTTGATATTTTGGTATCAAAGCTTTTGAGGAGACCTGTATTCTCTATTTCTTTCCATGGCTCCATATTTTTACTAAAGTAATATTGGGGATTATGGCAACCCAGAAATCTAGAATCTGTATCTTAATAATTCTACTAAAATGGCTTGCATATTTATACTTTGAGTCTTTCCACTAAAAGTGACAGTAATTTAAAAAAAAAATCTAAGTAAATAGCAGAAAGATTAGAAGAACAGAAAGAAGTACTAGGTCCTGAATTAGAACAAATTATATTCTATGCTTTTATAACTATATTCTAGTATATAACTTCTACTTTGATGTATAACTGAAAAGAACCAATAAAAATTCTAAAGAAATTTGAGGTAATAAAATTTTCTAAAAATTTACTCTTCATCTAATCAAAGAATAAATGGTGTGTGCAAAGTAATAACCAGTTCTGAAAGCAGAAACACTCAATAATTGTATGGTAATATTTTAGTTTCAGAATTGTTGTTTTTCCATCATAGTTTCTTAAAATATATAGATTCTATGTCAAATTTTGAAATTTCAAATTTTAGATGTTTTTGTATTTACTTACTTTAATGTTTATTGTAAAACACTACTGTTTTTATGAACTATTCCAGGTTAGAAAATATATTTGCAAATATCCTGAAGAAGCTAAAATAAGGTTAAATGTAAATGATATATCATATCATATGACATATCATATTTCAAACATTAGAATCAAGTGGGTTATGAACTCCCATTTTTACCCCAAATACAGATTGCAGAATCACATCGGTTACACATTCACATTTTTACATACTGCCATATTAGTGACTGTTGTATTCTGCTACCTTTTCTATCCTCTACTATCCCCCCTTCCCTCCCCTCTCATCTTCTCTCTCTACCACATCCACTGGAATTCATTTCCCTCATTGTTTATTAGTCCATTCTCCTCACAACCTCTTATATGTAATTTTGTATAACAATGAGTGTCTCTGATGCACTTTCTCTTATCCATTGTTGCTCTTATTTTCTGAGCTGTAGGGGGGTTTATTCAGGAAGTTATTGCCTACATACTGAAGTGTTTTCCATATATTTTCTTCTAGTATTTGTAAACCTTCTAGTCTGGTACATATATCTTTAGTCCTTTCTGAATAAACTCTTGTACAGTGCTAGAAAATAGGCATCTAGGTTTGTTCTTTTACATATAGATATCTAATTTTTCCAACACTATTTCTAAAATGTTATTTGTCTTTTCTCCAAAATATGTTTTTGGTGTCTTTGCCTAGTATCACATGACTGTACCCCTGGGTTTGCTTTCTGACTTCTTTTTTTACCATTGGTCTATGGGTCTTTCTTTACACCAGGACCATGATTTTTATTACTATGGCTCTGTTTTATATTTTGAAATTGGGCATTGTGGTTTATCCATTGTTTCCTCTTATGATCAGTATCACTTTGTCTAAGTATTTTTTTGTTTGTTTATTTTTCTTCAATACAAATTTAGAAGTAGAAATTTTTCCCCCATTTCTGCAAACAATATCATTTGAATTTGAATGGGAATACATGGAATCTATAATTTATTTATGGTACTATGCCCATTTTCACAATATTAATTCTGCTTCTCTATGAACAGAGCAGATCTTTTTACTTCCTATTGTTTTCTTATTTTTTTCTTCAATGTGTAATTTTTCTTGAAGAGGTCATTCACTTTCTTGCTTAGGGTTATTCCTAGCTATTTTTAAAGATGTTTGAATGAGCTATTACTCTTGTTTTATTCGCTCTAGGTTTGCTATGGTATATAGACAAACAGTTTATTTTTATATGTTTATTTTGTCTCCTGTTACTCTGATGAATTCATTCATCAAAGTAAAATTTTCATAATATATTATTTATGTTCTTCTAAGAATAGGAGTAAATCATTTAACATTTTAATTTTCCTATTTGAATCTCTTTTATTTCTTTCTCTTTTTCTAAAATTCCAAGTACTGTGATTAGTGAGATTGGCAGAAATAAACATCCTTGAGTATGTCCTGATTTTAGAGAAAATATTCTTCTCTTGGTCTTTATTTTAATAAAAGTCTCCTATTTCTAATCTCTCAGGGCTTTGTCATGAGGGCCACTGAATTTGTCAAAAGCTTTTCCTGCCGCTTCTTAAAAGATCATGTAATTTTGCTCTTGATTCTATATGTGATGTATTAGTTTTATTGATTTGCATGTGTTGAATCATCCTGAATCAAAATCAGCTTTTATGGATTTTTTTTTTTTGTATGTGACTAGAGTCTGAAACCAAGAGCATGGTACGAAGGAACCACATCCCCAGCACCTTTTATTGTTCACTTTGATAACAGGTCTCACTAAATTTCCCAGGCTGGCTTTCAAACTACAGTGTTCCTCAAACAACCTGATGCTTTTCTGAGAGTATAGACTTGCACCACTATACCTGATATGTATGTTATTTTGTAATGTGTTGTTGAATGTGGTTTGCAAAGATTTTATGAGAATTTTTATACTATGTTCCTCAAGGATATTTATATCTAGTTTTTTTCTTGTTCTGTCCAATCTTCACTTTTTCACTCAGGGTAATACTTTTCAGAATTGCTTTGGAAGCATCTTTCCTTTGCTCTTAAATGTAATGGGGGATTAATATCAGTTCTTCTTTAAATGTCTGATAAAATTTAGCAATGTATTCACCTCTTAACCTCTGGTCCATAAGGCTTTTTATTATTGCTCCAACCTAATTGCTTGTAATTGAGCTATGGTTTTCTCTATCTATTTGATTCAACATTTTATGGCATATTTCATTAATATCACTTAGATTTATTTCTTTCGATTTTATTCTTTAAAATAGTCTAAATTTTTCCCATTCATTGAAATATAAGTTCTCTAGTAGTCTGTAGAGATCTTCTGAATTTCAATGGTATCTGTTTTAATATTTCAATTTTGTTTCTGGCTTTATTCATCTGTATCTTCTTTTTTCTTTTAGTTCCCTTGGCCAAGGGTTTATCAAGTTTATTTACCATTTTAAAAACAAACTATTTGTTTCATTATTACTATGTTTTTTTAAAAAAAAATATCTATTTTATAATTTTGGCTCTGACTTTAATGAATTCTTTTCTTATACTGGATTTAGTATTAATTTACTGAGGTTTTTCTTAGACCTTGGGATGCATTATGTGGTTTTTAAATTGAAATACCTTAGATTTTCAAATGGAGGTAGCCCTTAGTATAAACTGTCCTCATACAACTGCTTTTTTTGAATTAGTGGAGAGATATCAGAAGGGTTAGAAAATGTACTGGGCAGTAAGATTTGTCTAAATATGTTATATGCATTTCTGTACAATTTATATGCATTTGTGTATATATATATATATATATATATATATATATATATATATATATATATATATATATATATAATCCACAACCCTAGCCCTCATGTTGATAGTTCTCTATTATCCTTCTATCCTGGTTTTATAGAGTTAGTAGACAAATGAATATAATATTTGCCTGATTGCAGAGTATATATAACACTGTGATATAAAATACTTCAATTGTTAATGTGTACTTCTCTAGTTTTTAATCTAATTTATTTCAAATCTGGAAAATTAGGTGTCTCCTTAGAATACTGATCTGGCAATCTTAATATAATTCATTAGTTGTTTAATTTTACCAGATGACTATCTCTCAGATTCTTTCTCACAATAGTGTTGGTCATTCATTTGGCGATACACATCAAATAGAAAAAGATGGTATAAATGGACATACAGAAGGTAAGAACCACTCAGTATAAAATCATTGGATATAATGCATGTTTAAAACATGAGTACTGGAATGATTTAATAGTGGAAGAAATGAAAATAATAAATAGTATGGGAGTTGAAATAGTGTATCTTATCAAGTTGCAACCACAGGGTAAGTTGGAGTGGTCCTAGAGGAGCTGAGTTATTAAGTCCAGACCTGCTGAAATTATAGAAAAGTTGGGACACCGAAAGAGGAGAGAATAATTCTGAAATGAAGAATGAGAAAAGACTATAGACAACAACAACCAAAAAAAAAAAAAGAAAAGAAAAAGAAAAAAAATGCAGATGCACATTGATGATGGCCTGATGAAACATTCCTTGGAAAGATTATGACTTCTAATACATCTACAAATTAGAGTACAAAATAGTGAGAATTTTAAATAGGTGAAATAAATGGCCAGGCACATGGTGCATGTTTATATTCCCAGTGGCTCTGGAGGCTGAAGACGGAGAAATAATTTTTATTTTAAAGCCATCTCAGTAACTGAATGAGGCCCTCAGATATTCAGCAAAACCCTTTCTCTAATTAAATATAAAAAGGAATGTGGATGTTGCTCAGTAGTTAGACACCCATGGGTTCTATCCCCAGTACCAATAACAAAATAACAAAGCAAAAAGAAACATCAAATAGGCATGTTAAGTTAGAGGAATTGGTAGAAGATTAAGCATGCCTAGAAACTCTCAAATTTTATTGAATCATATGTTGGGGACCATGTACAAAATGTATGTTCTGACTCAGAAGGTCTTTGGTTCTACCTCCTGAATACATTCAAAGATGCTTCCCATGCTCCATTATTCACAGACTCCATTCTGATTTGCAAGAGCAGTTGAATGAATTGCTCTTTAGAAAATCTAAATTAAGAGCCATTGTGTCTTAGTTCATAGCATAAATATATTAAATTAAAGAATAAATCTTGCTTTGTATGTCTGTTGGCAAAGGGGAAGAACAAATGGATGAAACGTAAAAATTGTATTTTTCAAAATATTTTTTGTAGTTGTACACAATAACTTTATTTATTTATTCATCTCTTTTTATGTGGTGCTGAGGATTGAACCCAGAGCCTTGAACATGCAAGGCAAACACTCTACCGCTGAGCCATAACCCAAGCCTCCAAATTCTATTTTTTTAAAGATTCTTTGAGTTGTAAATTGACACAATACCTTTATATTATTTATTTTATATAGTGCTGAGGATACAACCCAGTACTTCACATATGTTAGACAAGCGCCCTAAGACTGAGCGAAAACCCAGCTCCTAGAAATTGTATTTTTAAGATACAGTTACTGCATTGGGAAGAAAAAGTAGTGGGAATAATCTAAAAAAACAACAAAAAAAGAATCAAGACTACGGGTCTAGAGATAGCTTTTGAAAATCAAAGGGAGGGGGTAGTGAGGAGGGAATAACATTAGGTAGGTAATTTTGAAGATAATAATACGGAGACTTAGGTAATGCATTTCAGCGGGTTTCACTATATTTGCCTTCAAACAAACGTGAGAAGTACTAGTCCAGAGATGGTTTTAAGCAGGGGAAACTCTTAGAATTGGGGCAACCAGCCACTTTAATTCCTTTGCTGCATAACTACCAAGTATAGGGATGTATTGATATCAGTATTTGAGATCAGAAACATAGCATTTAAGAAATATTGGGCATTTAAAAAGACAATTAGTTTTTTTCTTTAATGAAACCATGGCTTTGGGCATGCTAGGAATGCACTCAATTACTCTGCCAAGTCTTTTTCTCTAAATAGCTTGTATTCTGATATGACAGATATTTTATGAAAATCTTAGAAAGTCTACGAAGTTATATCAAACAAGGCTCATTTTGTAAACAGCAGACTCTTTAGGTTATTTTGTTGAAAACTAAAGCTGTTATTTTTTGTATATATGCTAATGAATTTTAAATATAAAAGGTTTTTCATGTCTGCTAATTTTTTTTGCATTTCAGTTCACTTTTTCCCTTTGGATTACCATATATTAATATTTTATGATTATTAAAATTATTTATTAGATACAGTTCCTATGTCTTCTCAAATGAATGAATCAATAAACTTTGTGTGGGTCAGACCAGAGGATATATTAAAAGAAGATACACCACTGTCCTCCATGAGTATGGAAAAATGATTATTTTAATAAGTGTATACCAAAGATGATCATTTCTCAGAACTTTCCTCAATACAAATGAATTATACTTTTCACTTGATGGTTATCACAACTTTGGACTTACTATATTGTAGAACAAATGGAGGAACAGGATACATACCTGTAATAAAGTTAATGAAATTATTGTGATAGGCTACATTAAACATACCTGATGTTAAATTATTTTCTTTATTTTATATATTTATGCCCCAAAGTTTCTCTTTTGCTCCTCTGATTAGACATCCCCATTCTCTGAATCATTCCGCACTTTACTTGGCATGTGTGCATTTCCTATTATATTTGTGGTAATTGGAAATGTAATCTCACTTTTGAAAACGTAACTCTATGCTTAATTAAACTAATATTGGATGTTTTTCTTCAATATATTTAAATCACACTGCTGTACTCAACAAAAACCAGCAAACACAGAAGTCTGATTGTTAAAATATTATTTAACAAAGCTAACCCTTGGAACTTGACTCCATGTCAATTCAGCAGGAAGGTGTGGGTGATTTTGTCATATTCATGTTTTGTGAATTGTGTATCCCTTTGGCTTTTCAGTATTTCAGAATTTCACACATCCTGTTGTGCAGGTAATTATAAACTTCTATGTTTATCTTGAATTCTTAACTGTTTATAGTATAAAATGTACAACACATATTTAATATCGACATTCCAAACCTATACAGCCTATCTTAGACAGGAGGTATTTTCTTCAAAAAAATACAGTGGGGAAAACAGAAGAAAAGATATGCAAATCAGGTAAAATATATATATATGTACATGCATACACACATACATACATATTCAAGTGTCTATATTGGCATACAAGTTTAAAATTATATCTTTAAAGTCACAACAAAATGATTTCTAAAAAAAATCTTTATCTCAGACATTTTTAAAATTAAATTTCCCAGAATTCTTATACATCTTAGGTGAATTATGAGGCTCTATTTTCCTCCAAAATTTTATAAAAACTTATTGCATAGCTTCCAATAATTTCCAAATTTTGGGAGATGAACATAAAAATATGTGTCTGAACCCAGAGATTAAGTATAGTGTGTGAAACAAGACCCAATCAAAATTTAATTTCAATTCTAAAATAATATCAAATTTATTGAATAATTACATTGAACTCGTGTTGTACTTTATGCAGCTGTGGATTCAATGTCCTTCATCAGTTGTGATTATCTCTGTATTAAACCATACAAAGTATTATTGTGTATTCTTTATATTATTCATTTTCTATAAAACTAATAGAGTATTTTTAGGAAATTACTCTTTTATGATTTTTATTGACCCAGAGTTGTAAATTCAAAACTACTTACACAAACCACATTATATATTCCCTCTTCATGCTTTTCTTTCTTTCTTTTTTTTTTGTTTGCTTTTGTTTTTAGTTTACTTTTCAATGGTGGGGACTGAACACAAATACTTTGGCATACTAAGCAGTGGCTCTGCCACGAAGCATTTTCTCTTATTCATTGGAAGGTTGGGTAAGTCCAAGATTCAGGAAACTGACCCCCATGCACTAAACTGAGTCCCTTAACATACAAAAATGAGAAATTCAAATATTACATGGTAAACCCAAAGAACTTAAACAGTTGGTGTGTTTTATTCTAAATGCCATTTGAAAGCTTGTGTAACAGTGCAGAGCCTCTTATTCAAGATACCCAGATTTGTCCTTCATTACTTAATGGAATTTTATTCTACACTGGTCCCAGAAAATGATATATCCTCTATTTTTCATGGAACATTTTTTTACATTCTGGCCTGCTTCCCTCTATTTGGCACTTTTGCCACCTTCTTATTCATTTCTGCTCATGCACATGCTCTCCACACTCATCCGATCTTCTGCATTTGGAGCCATCTAGCTACAATGCAAATGTGACTATGAACCTCTCTAGAAGATACAAGGCCAGCTTTTAAAATTACCCAAAAATCTTTCATGCGTTCAGCACTGTATCCTTTCCCTTAATTTTACTGTCATCTTGATGGCTCCTCACCAATCCCTATATTTTCAGACAAATACTGACCCATTTAATGCTTCACTCTGTGTCTATTTACAGCCATTTAAGCTTTCTCCATTTTCTGCCTCTTACTGATAACTTCATTCCTTTAGTCTCTGCTGAATCCTAGCTCTAGGAAAGCCATTATTCCTGGCACCGTTTTACTCTATTTTTATAGGAAACATAATAATTCTTGGCTCAAATAAACTGTTGATGCTAAGGTGATATAAAAGAGGTCTTCTCAAGTTCAGGAGCCAAAGAGCTAGACAGGGGAAGGAGTCATTTACAAGTCAACTGGTAGGAATCTAGTTGAACATTGGCTGAAATTCTGAGACACCTCAAGGGGTTAAAAAGCAGTTTATGACAAGAAGATTGATAATCATGCAGGACTGAACAGACTACGTCTTACAGAAAAACACATTTGTTTAGAGTAATGTAGAAAAATATTGCATATGCAAGATGTTCATTGATAACAGAAGAGTCTAAGTCACTGTGGAAATGACTATTGATGAATAGTTGTTTTTAAAAGTTACTGTTATGGGGAAGAGAATACCAAATTGTGTGTATTCCCAAATTTCTATAGTGTTTTTAAAATTTAATTCTGGCAAATTTTCATTCATCTTGAGTGGATATACTTTTGAGATATTCTGGTTTCTTAAACCTGGTGATACATAACGTCTTCTCAGGTAGACTATTGAAGTTTTATAGCACTAAAAACATTCCCTGAAAAAAAATTCTTTGCTGAGCACAGTGAATCACCTCTAAACACAGCTATTGGAAGACTGAGACAAAAGAATGGCAGTCTCAGGCCAAAACAAACACTTTAGAGAGACCCAGTTTGTAAAAATAAACAAATATACAACTCTGGCAGAGGTCTTGTCAATGTTGCAATGTTCTAGGTTTAAATCACTGAGTACACACAAGTATACCCCACCAATAAACAATTAAAAAGGTAATAGCACCTAAAATTCAAGCTTATTATCACTTTTTATTTTTGGCAGATGATCATTCTATCTAAATGTTCTAAGTTGTTTACGTAAATCTACATACATTTTTTAGCTGAACCACTTTGGTTCTCATCATGTGAAGAAGAGGAGGAAGTTCTTGATGACACCAAAAATATGCAGTCACAGGTGTGTTCACTCAGTTATATTTTTTAAAACTTTTGATTTCTTACTGTATCCCTTATTATAAGAAAGTCAATATGGGCAAATTTGATTACCTTTCATAACAGTTGTTTGAAATCTAAAGATGATAATTTAATATTGAAACCTAATAGAATTTATCTGGTTATGAATCTGAAAATAGCACTAAAATTCAGGATAACATACAGATAAATATTATCCGGGCAGTTTTTTTTCTGAATATTATTTGGGTTTCTGTTTTTTTAACCCCTGAAAATGAAGAAGTTAAAATTAGTGGTTTTGCTAATAACCATTTTAATTAATGAACATATATAGTGGTGATGGTCATTGAGTACATTTATGGTAAAAGATGGTTCTTCCCAGTGGCTCAGTTTTAGTTACATATAAACATGGAAAATCACACCCATCTCAGGTGTTCTGTGGGTATCAAAAGCAGAGTGAGTGAAAAGACATACATACATGCAGATCCTAATCAGACAGTAATTTCAGACCAGTTCTTCTCATACACTCAAATGTGCATAGCTCAGACACCCAGCCCATTGATGGCTGGTGAAATCCTTGAGTTCATTTACTATTCTAAAAGCCAAAATTCTGGGTTTCATTTGGTCTGAGGCTCTCTACGGTGCCTCTCCAGGTTTTTTTTTTTTTCCATAGCTGCTTTTTTTTTTTTTATCCAGAATGCACACAGAAGCCAATATGACTCAAGCTATGAAAAATAGTCCAGAAGTGCTGTACATTTTTGTGCTGTCATTTTTCTTCATTGGTGTACTTTTTAGTTCTCTCTCAGAGGAACATGATTGTTTACTCTACCCGGATCGTGTGTGTGTTGCTTTCTAACAGTACCTAAGAAACATTTCTTCAACCTACGTTGTCATTTTATTAAACTGGATTTTCTCTCAGGGAAACACTTACTATAAGCTCTTTAGATCCTGTGAGACTTTGATGACCAAAATGAGGCAAGTCTAATAAAGTCTTATTCCTGCTCAACATCACATAATTCCAAATCTCTTATCACACCGAGTCTCATAAGTCTGTTATTTAAAACATTTAATGCAACATAATATTAATTATATTTCTCAAGAATGTTTAATTAAGTATTTAATGCACTCTCATCTTGTGGGGTTTTGATATATGGTTGTTTACACTCTTAGAATACATGCATTCCTGTTATTAAATTTTCAGGAATACCTTTTCTATGATATCCATCCTGCTTTTACCAAATCAGGAGCCATTGGAAGACAAAAGTTCAGTTTCATCTGAAGTACAAGTTCTAGGTTTCCCTGTGGAAAATATGACTGTACTTATCTACATTTTAGTTAGCTGCTTTCAATATCAAAATTTGGGTGATGTCTAAATGAGTGATAGTGAAGTTTTCATGTAGCTTATTGGGGTCCTTTATTTTACAGGTATTTTCTGAGGGTTGTCCACAGATGTGTATTTCTCACTCATCTGGAGAGGAACATTATATAGCAAAAGAGAAAGCAGATGGACATGTCCATGGCAATAACTACATACTCTACACAGTTCTTTGGACAGAATATTGATTTCTAACTTGAGTGCTGATTTATTTTAATACTTGGAAAAAAGAACCTAGTAAATATGTAATAATGAAAAAGTGAGAAAGATAATGAGTTGTTTCTCTTAAGACCAAAGTCCAGCAGCAGGTTATAGTGGGAGTGTTCCTCTTAGTTTGTATACAAGACAGGCATAGATCATAGGGAGTTGGAAATTGTGAAGTAGAGAGGATAAGGGTGAATACACATTGGGAAAGGCAGAGAGAGTGAGTGCAGTGAGTAAATAAAGAAAAAAGAAGCCATGAAGGCTGATAAATTGTAGTCATGTACCAAAATAAAAAGACAACCTGTTCAAAATTTAGAAGGAAAGTGGGAATTTCCAGTTGTGCAAATGACTCAAGGTGTGAATATTTCTTCACACCACTTATTCAACTTATTCTGAGTTGTCATAAGAAAGAAATTGACATGTGAAGAACTGATCATGAAGAAAGGACTTTTTTTTTCTTTTTAAGTGAAGTGTTCATAAATCCATGTGTCGGGTCATAAATTTATATAAACAATATTGTAATTAAACAGATAAAAAATAAAAATATCTATATTATAGACATTCTTGCCACTACCTGGGATGAAGCTCAGATGAAAAACACAGAAGTAGAGGAAGTAGAAAAATGTGCAAATTGTTATGTACTGATACCTAAATTCATAGGTTTTTAAAATATTCTTTGGACAATTTGGAAAGGAGAAGGGAGAATTGACACTGAGAAAAGCAGAGAGAATACAGTGAGTAAATGAAGGAAAAAGGACTTCTTCTTATCATTCAGGTTTGGAAAAATCATTGGGTGGGAAACTGGTTCTATTATTGTAAGGCATTTGAAGGCAGGGAAATGAGAAGCAGACCCAGACTTACAGACTCTAATAGATCATCTGTGGGGATCCCTATTCAAAATGTATCCTCTGACTTACCTGGCCTGTACATCTATGTTTTCTTCCATATAAGGTGATTCCAGTGATTACTGTCTGCTGGCCACCATGTAAAGAGGTCAGGAGAAGATTTACTTTTAGCAAAACTAAATGCAGAGCCACTGGAACATCAAATGTAATAAAGTTATTGCATACATCTAGTTTTTATTCTGATTTTGTCTCTTGGCAAGTGATAAGAACTCAAAGTATAGAATTTATATTTCTTAGGTCTAATCCTTAAATTGGGAATTAAGAAATAGTGGTGGATGTTGGTTGCAGCTCAGTGGTAGACTGCTTGCCTTGCATGCCTTAGGCACTGGGTTTATCCTCAGCAACACATATAAAGAAACAAACAAACAAAAAAATAAATAAATAAATTAAATGAAGACATTGTGTCCATCTATAACTAAAAAAAAAAGGAAAAGAAAAAAAATAGTCGGGATAATTCATAGACAAAATGAAAAATATAAGAATCAAGACCAGAGATCAAGATGTTGCTTTTGAAAAGTTCCTGGGAAGGAGAAATGTTGAAGAAACAAAATAAGTTAGTTGGGTAATCTTGGAGGGAATAAAGGGGGAAACTGAGAGCATGCAATTCAGGGGCTATCAGTATATCTATCTTTCACAATATGTGAGAGACTGTAACTTGTCCATTATTTGAATCATGAGGGGCTTGTAAATTGGGGAAATATTCCAGCAATGACCATCTTTTCTCCATACCTCTCAGATATACTGTTGGCTGTGGTTTAAATTGAGTAATTCTGAGGAGCAAAATTACATTTCAGAATCATTAGTAATTTTTAATGACAGTTCTACACTTTCTCTTCCATCCTTTCTTCCTTCCTTCCTTTTTTTATCCATCCTTCCTTCCTTCCTTCTTTTATTTCTACTTCCTTACCTCCCTCTCTGTCTTTTTTCCTCACATAATTACTTTCTGTATTTCTTTCCTATTTGCCTGAAAATAAAATTTTGATCATGGGCATTCTAGAAATTCACTTCATTACTGAGCTACATCCTCATTTTTCAAAATCTAATTATAATTTTTTGATAGGCCTGGCCTTTTGTGAATACACTTAAAACACTGGCAAGTCACACCAAACCAAACTCATTTGCAAACAGAACTCTTTATACAGTTTACTCTTTGAATACCCAAAATATTTGTCATATATGTGTGTGTTTGTTTGTGTAATAGTATGTTATTGTTATTAGATAATGCTGTGCTCTTCCACTTCAAATTTTCCTTTAAATTTTTGTGTCTCAAAAGTTTAAACCAATTAAATCTTATTTATTAAATGTAGAAACAATCTGTTCTCACACAAGGGGATCATTAAAATCTAATCTGTTTAAACCAGAGAATACAGGAATAGAGGATGCACAAGAGGAACCAGCATTTCACCTAAATATAAGAAACAAATCATCGATGTCATAGCTTTCAGTGTCAAAATATGTATATCAACTGACTCGTTCAGATATATTTGTTGAGAAATGAACCTAATATTTTCCTGGGATCTGAACACAGATTTCGCCTTACTAAACAAAAATGAAAGGACAAATGCAGTAAATATATACATACTTAAAATTATAAAGATTAAATCTTTTCAATAGTATTTCAGTAAGATAGGTTCTATGGCTTTTTTTGTTTTGACTTCACCTTTGCCATTGAATCTCTTAGGGACCTTCTTTGCTTCTCCACTAGAGGATTGTTGGATTCTCCATCAATCTGTATCTTTACATTTGTATATATTTCCTTCTCTGTTTTATTTATGGTCATTGGACAAATAATCTCAGGTTTTTGAAATGAACAGCATGTTTCACAAAACCTATTCAAAAAATTCCTTTAGTCACATGATTGTTTTCAGCCAAACCAGCCAGCACAGAGACCCAGGAGATAGCATAATTTTTAGCACAGCTGAACCATTGATCTCAGATGTATGTGGAGGCATCTGTAATGTATGAGTTGTTTTGTCCTCTTCAACTTGGTTGATTATATACCCCTTTTGTTTTTCAGCCTATAGGGATTCATCTGATTTCAGAAAGGTAATTAAATTTCTATATTTATTCTAAATTATTAACTTTGTAGTCAATGAAAAATACACTTTTTATGTACTATCTTCTCTCTAAGTGCACCGATTCCATCACAATAAAAGAGGCGCTTCCACAGAAAAGATTAGGCAAGGTGAAAGAAAAAGAAGTCAAATTGAGTAAGTTTTACATTACAACACTCCAGAGAACACAATGTTAAACACTTGAAATGCTACCAGTGTTCTCACATGTAAAGTGGTTTTCCCAAAGAGGTGGGAGGATTTTCTTCACAATGTCATCAGTAGTCACAGAAAATGATCTCTCCTCTGTGTTTCTGGGAATATCCCTCAATTCTGAGTTGTTTCCCCTATATATCACACTATTACATTCTCCCTATTTCCAGCCTTTGGAGTGAAATAGCTACCATGCAAATATCACCATAAGCATCTCTTTAGAATGTGAAATATATATATATATATATAAACTTTACATCCTGGTTAGTGTTTCTTTGTTATTTTTTTTAAATAAATGAAGCAGAATGCACTATAATTCTTATTACACATATATAGTACAATTTTTTATATCTCTGGTTGTGTATAAATTATGTTGATGCAATTTCTGTCTTTTTACATGTATTAAACAATTTTTCTGTGGTGACCTTTTTATTTTGTTTCTCATCCTTGCAGAAAATTCAGTCAATATGTTGAATAATTTTATCAAAATGTTTTAGTATATTAAAGAAATGTATTTGTGTGCATTAATGGGGGAATGATGGAATTTAGAGATGCTATCTCATCTTTTTTCTCACATTGCCAACATTTCTGGTGTGAGATTTAGCACACATCTAGATTTATTTTATTTGGCTGGCATATGTATGTCCTTGGGTTTACAGCTTTCCCTTTGGGGTGAATCCTGGGCAGGGGCCATATCTCAGTGTCAAATCCCCAACTGAAAACCTAAGTCTCATATTTTCAAACAAAAACTTTGTTAGTTCATTGTTTAAAAAGTGTAATCCTATATAATATGAAACATACTCCTCAAAATTTTTTAAAATAAGACTTGAAAGCCTTCTCACATTTGATGGTGAATTCAAAGTCAGATGAGTTACAATGAATATCATTCCTCTTGTCCTTTGGGGTGTATACATCTTTGTTATTATGTTGTCAAGGAATGCATTTTCTATGGCATTCACCCTGCTTTTACCAAATCAGGAGCCATTGAAAGATAAGTGTTCAGCTTCATCTGGAGCACAATGCTAAGAGCACAATAACCCTATGGAAAGTATGACTGCTAAGTCTGTAGTTATCTACATGTTAGTTAGCTGCTTCCAAGACCAAATTTTTGTGATGTCTAAAAGAGTGATAGTGAAGTCTTCATGCAGCTCATTGGGGTCTTTTATTTTGCAGGTATTTTCAGAGGATTCTTCACAGATGTGTGTTTCTCACTCATCTGGAGAGAAACATCATAAAGCGAAAGAGAAAAAAGATGGACATGTTCATGGTAAGAACAACATATTCTACACAGTTCTTTCTTTGGATAGAATATTTATTTATAACATGAGTGCTGATATATTCTGATACCTGGAGAAATAAACCTAGTAAAAAGGGTATAAAGAAAAAGCAAGAAAGATAAAGAGTTATCTCTCTCAAGACCAAAGTCCAGCAGCAGGTTATAGTTGGAGTGCCCCGCTTAGTTTCTGTACAAGAGAAGTATAGACCACAGGGGAGTTGGAAGACTTGAATTTTTATGTTGGAAAAAATAATGTTCTTCACATTCTACCTGCTTTCTGTTCATTTCTCAGTGTATTTTTATTTTCTTCAGGGAATCTTTTCTAAAGATCAGATTTATGTATTAGATCACAAACCTCTTTTCTAATATCTGTCTAAAATTATAATGATCTTTTTTTGTGTCCGTCTTCTCTATTATATTTTAAGCTAAAGAACAATAGTGGTCTAATCTCATCTGCTATATCTTCAGAGTTCAGCATTTTGTGTCATGTGTTTTATGCACTCATTGTTTTAGTGTATAAATAATGCATGTGAAATATACAGCATTCATATATTTAAATTAGTCACATATTTTATTTTTATCTTCTTTTTTTCTGACAGATTATGTTAGCCTATCCAAAACCCAGAAAGCAGTTCTATCACTTCAAAGAATAATAAAAAGCAAAAAAGTCACTGCACACAGTCTTCACTACATTTTGAAAAAAAATGCACAACTGGAAAATGAGATTGATGAGCTAAAAAAGAGGGTACCAGAGTTTAGGCAAGAAAATATAGAATTGAAACAACAACTCCACAATTTGAGGTATTATTTCCTAAGTTGAAAGAAGGAGTGAAATCTTTTCCTTTAATTCAGTAAAATAAGAAAAACAAACAAAAAATTAATTACTGCCTCATCTGTTAGCACTTTGCAAAGGAGAGAATGTGAATAAATTATAAAATTCTTACAAATATGATACCATATTATTAAATGTGATTACTTCTAAACACTAAGTTCATATTTTTCCCCATCACAATTTTAATGTCTCTATGGAACACCATCTGATACTAATCTATTTATTTAACAAGCATAATTTGGGATTGTTATTTGTTTATATTTTAAACTTTTTATTACTATTAATATTTCAAGAAATATCATTTATAAAAAATTCATTTCTTACTCAAATACCATGGCATGTGCCTATAATTCCAGCAGCTTGGGAGACAAAGATAGGAGGATCAAAAATTCAAAATAATCCTCATTAACATAGCAGCAATGTCCTAAGCAAATTAATGAGATTCTGTCTCCAACAACAACAACAAAAAAATAAAAAGACCTTGGGATGTAGCTAAGCGATTTAGCTTCTGGGGGTTCAATCCCTGTTACCAAAGTGGGGATGAGAAGAAAAGAAAAAAAAAACTTTCTATATTTCTGTTTACTTTTGAAAAAATTTCAATATAGAGTTATTTGGTTAAAGTTGGGAAACTTTAAAAAGATGACAGGATTTTTAAATTTTTCTCAAGAAAATTTGTATTCCACCAGCGAGGCATTTTTCACTGCCCTGAAACATATTATACATTTTTACTTTTTAGGCTGATTTTGGGGATCAAACTCAGGGTTTTGTGTTACTAGTGTGATGTGCTAGTGCTGAGCTAGATACTAGAATACATATACTTTTAACATTAACATTCATTAAAAATGAAATGAAAACAGATTTTTTTTTATTGAAATTCATTCTCATACATAAATTTGTTCATATTTCTATATTGAAAGGACATATACTTTTTATGTTTTTTAGGTATACATGACAGTAGACTATATGTTGACATAAATTTATTTTTGTTATGTCTTATATTTCATTCTGTGTGTGTACACACATATTTTTTTTTACCCTTTAATCTGTTAAAGAACATTATTCTTCATTATTGGATTAAATATTAGATTCCATCTTGTTCAAAAATGGATTTTGAGTTTTTTGTATAATACATAATGATCAAAAAGGTCAGTTGAGAGTGTTACCATAAAAGAAACATAAAAAGTATAATAACAGGTATTAAGATTATTTATCCCAGTTCGGGGTTATAGTAATACAAAAAATACATATTTTTTATATCTTTATTTTATTTATATGTGATGCTAAGGATCGAACCCAGTGCCTTACTCATGCTAGGCAAACACTCTACCACTGTGCTACAGCCCCAGCCCCAAAAGACACATATTGAAAAAAGAATGTCTGAATATGGTGTTACACTGTAAGCCAATTATAGGTATTCCTGACATATTTTATGAAGATAAATGATATTACTACTGAATTCATAAGTTTGTATATAAACAATGGCTTTAAAACTTATTTGACATGAAATTATCTTTTTAACTGAGGAGGACCAGGAATTGAACCAGGGTGCTCAACCACTGAGATGCATCCCAGCCATTTATTTATTTATTTATTTATGAATGAGTCAGGGTCTAACTGAATTGCTGAAGACTGGCTTTGAACCTGTGATCCTCCTGCCTTAGTATCTTGAGACACTGGTATTACAAGCATGAGCCCCTGAATCTGGCAGTTCTTACATTCCTTAAGTTATAATTTTCTTTTACTCTCATAGGTCCATCTTCTTGAATTAACTTTTGAACTCTTGGGAATTTATATTTTTATAATCTCAGAAGTTTACATCTATTTTTTTTTCCTGTGGGTATTTATTTATTGAAACCCTTTCACCATATAAATAAAAAGGTTTTTCTTTAATTGCAGTGAAAATTATGAAACATGATTTTATTGAGTGCTAACTAAATGTATCCTTGGTTTTATTTAGGTTTCTCCTAGTGATGGGACAGAGAACAAGCTATTGCATAAATATCACAAGAAAAAGGATGATGTCTCTGTGAAGAGACTGGGAATGGACACAGTAAAATATCAGAACCAGGAAAAGAATTGCTTTGAGAATACAGAAATTTTAAAAGAAAAGAATACCAGCCTTCCATTGTCACAAAAATTGAATGAGGAAACACTTATAAAAATATTTCAGGAAAATGAACAGTTGGGTATTTGGAAAGTTGAGAATACATTGCAAAATTTCACATTTGAGAGTGGAAAACAAAGCACAGAAAGACCAGAAACATATAGTTTATAGGAAAAAAAAAGAATATTGATGTATCTAAACAAAACAGTAGTAGTGAGATTCCTTCCCAACAGATTCCAAAGTCTTAAGTAAAAACAAGTGACCTAGAAAACGAGCTGCATCAGACAAGAGTAATGACTTTGGCTACAGATCAAGTAAACAGACACCTAAATTAAAGACAGTGCCAACTTAAGGAGATGGAACACAGGTATCAAAATGAAGAAAGAAAAAAGAATGAACATCTCAGAAAGCAGGAAGCTTCTAAAGAGAAGGTATCTAAACTACAAAGAGAAACTACATTGCATGAAGACCAGTTGCATGACTATCAGAACAAAGGTGAAAATAAAATAGATGGAATTATTAATGTCCAAACCCAATTTTATAATGTTATAAAAGAAACTTCAAGCTCGGAATGACAGATATTGTCTCATGCTGGAAAAAAAATATTTGGAATTAATCAATGAAACTAATGATTTAAAAGAACAACTGGATCAATATGGAAAGGAGAAAGCAGAAGAAGTAAGTATCAAGCAAGATATCTTTATAAAGAGTCTTCAAAGGAATACTCAAAGTGATATCTGCTTATGGCTAAATTTTGAATCCTAATGAATATAAAAATGTAGATATTATGAATGTGTTTCTGTATCAACACAGAACTACAACCTGTTGTCCAGCAAAAATAACTTAGACCTCATTTTCAGCACAACCAGTCTGTGTTTGAAGTGCTGAGTATTCCAATTTCCCTGCTCTGATTCTTACACACTGTGTACATATTTTAAAATAACTATAGGTACCCATGTGTCAACTAAACACAAGAGAATTAGTTAAAATGTATTTTAATATTTAAAAAGGAGGAAGGTTTTAAAACTTGGGCCTGATTCTTCAATTTAAGAAATTGTTTCTTATAAAGATTTAAGAGATTGAGTTAAGATTTTTTTGTAGGTTTATATGCTGACATTAGTAATATTGTCTCAATAATGCTGAAACAATATCTAATTTTGGTGTTGTTAATTCATCCCAAAGTTTGCACATGCTGAACACATGTTCTACCAATGAGCTACATCCCATTACTGAATAACAATTTTAATTACTTCTTGTTGCTATACTTGAAGATCACAATGAAACACATAATGGAAATGCTCATATCTAGTTTCAAATAAATTAGTTACTTTTACAGTTCATTCCAGATTTCACAGTTGAACTGAAATGTAGATGCTGAATTTTTTAATAGACTTTCTTCAGTATATTTTTGTATATTTCTAGTTGGTAAGTTTATTTTTAGTCATTTAAGTTTATCATAAATCTGAAAATAACTGTCCTGATATTTTTTGTTGTTGTTGTTTTTATTCATGCCTTGTCCATCTCTTTAAAAGCATCTATTTGTCATTATAATAAATTGGGACTAATGTGATGAATTGCAGCAGAACCACAGTTGATTTCATCTGTAATTTGATGCATATATTCATTATAACTTGCTAACAGTTTTCTTCATTTCATGGCCCAATTCCTATTATATAGTGAAAAAGATAATTGTAACCATCTAAAATTCATTAATTTGGCACTGAACCCCAATGTCCAGACTAAGGAGGGTGGCACGGTTTATGTAAACAAGGAGTGGTGTGAAGACCAGTGAGAAATCTAGGAGATGTGGACAGGCAGTGAGGTGGAGACCAGGTTACCTAGCATCTCCTTTATTCTTTGTGAAAGTATATTGAAATTATTTTAGCAAAGCTTTAAAGATGTGAGGATGTGGAGTATTAACTTGAGTCTCTAATAAGAGAGGGATGATAACCTCTGTAGAATTCACCACTACCAATGAGACCTGTGTAACCATTTTTGATTGAGATTTCAGTAGTTTGTTAAACATTGCAACTTTATCAAGGGCAGTATATAGAGATACAGGGCTCACCCTGTTGTGTAAAGAATGTGATAGTGACTAAGCAGGAGTACACAATCTTCTATTTTCTCAAGGGAATTCAGAAAAAAACAGCAGTTTACTGTTGTATGTAGTGATATTTTTTCAGAGTAAACATCATTATATAATAATAATAATAATAATAATAATAATAACAATAGTAATATAATAACAATAACAACAATAATAATAAATTTTTTAAGTGAGCTGAGTAACAAAATCATTAACAGAAATATCAGTTAGTTGCCAGACATCTTGAAAAACAGCCAACTGGTACCCTGAAACTACAAAGTGTATCAGAGGCTTCTCTAGAAGATTTAGCACATTTTCACATAAATTTAAAATATAAAGACAGGATTTAATGAAGAAACTAAGACAAATGACAAGTCAAGTATGTAGAAAATTGAACATGTCATTAGTAAATCAACACCTGCTTAAGTAATAAAAGTTACTCTGGGATACTAATTTTAATGAACAGCTTTCTTTATATTTTCATTATAATTGATTTTATTATATTTTGGGATCTTTATACTGCACTTATTTCTTACACTTAAAATTTTTTTTAGAAGTTTTCTCTTACAAAATCAGCATCTTTCACTAAAATATCTAGTCTGAGGAAAGCTGAGACTTTTTTCTATAACCCAGCAGCTTTTCATGCTTTCTCTACTTCCATGGTACAACAAGGAAAACTAAATAGAGGTACTATTTAATAGAATGTTTCATGAAAATTTGTTATTTTTACTTTATTTTTGTGCATTTATTCAAAATCTGCAAGTAATTACTAAATTGACTTTAAAAATGTGTACAAATTTTTTTATGCTTTTCTCAAAATACAGATATGTTTAGGTTTTAGTTTAATTATTGAAAAAGTTAGGCTATTTCTTTATTTTTTATTTATTTAGATACATTATGAAGCATATAAATATTTGTATTATGTCTGGACTATTATCCAAACTAGTCAATGAAAAATGTTGGCTAAGTTTTTTTTCAGTACATCTCTTAAAAGGCATTTTTATGATATATGTAATGTACCTGACATCGAATTCACCCATATAACATGTAAAATACAGTGTCTCTTAGTACATTAACAGAGTTATGTAACCATTTACACAGTCAATTTTAGAACAGTTTCATGTTCTTGAAAAGAAACCTGGAACTTCTTAGCTGTCAGTTTTCTAATCCCTACATGTCCAAAGTCCTAGAAAACTACTAATATATTATTTTAGTAATTTACAAATGTAAACCATAGTACTATTTATTTATTTATTTATTTATTAACTTTAGGCAAGACTCTATTTTATTTTTATGTGATTTTTAAATTTGTTTTAATTAGTTGCCCATGACAATACAATGACCTTGACATATCATATATTTGAATCACATGGGATAAAATATCTCATTTTTCTGAGTATACAGATTGCAGAATCACATTGGTCATGCATTCACATATATACACATGGTAATAATAATGTCCGTTTTATTCTACTATCCTTCCTGTCTCCCCAGCCTTTCCCTCCCTTCCCATCACTTCTCTTACCTACTCTAAGGTAACACTATTATTTTTTTCTCACATCTTCATGCATGTGTTTTGTATAACAATGAAGGTCTCCTTCCACCATCCTTGCAATTCCCTTTCTCCCTTCTTTTTCCTCCCACCCCTCTTCCTTGTGTAGAGGTAATCTTCTTCCCATGCTCTTTCTCTCTTCCTCATTTTGAGTAACCCCCCTTATATCAGAGAAGACACTTGGCATTTGTTTTTCTTGGGATTGGTTAACTTCACTTAGCATAATCTGCTCTAATGCCATTCATTTCCCTGAAAATGCCATGGTCTCCTTATTTTTAGTGCTGAGTAATATTCCATTGAGTATATATGCCACATTTTTTTATTCATTCATCCATTGAAGAGCATCCAGGTTGGCTCCACTAGCTATTTTGAATTGTGCTGCGATAAACATTGATGTGGCTATGTCCCTGTAGTACACTGTTTCTTTATTGTTCTTTTTAGATATATATGATAGTAAACTGTATTTGAATATTTACATCAAAGATTATAACTTCACATTTTTATATTTGTACAAAATGTGGAGTTACACTGGTCATGTATTCACATGTGAATATAGGAAAGTTGTTTCAGATTTATTCTACTGTCTTTTCTGTTTTCATTTTCATTCCCATTCCTTTTGTCTTAATTCAATGAACTTCTATTCTTTTTTCCCACATTCCTTACTGTGTGTTAGCATTTACTTATGAAAGAGAACTTCCAGCCTTTGGATTTGAAGGATTGGCTTATTTCACTTAGGATGATAATCTCCAGTTCCATCCATTTACTGGCAAATGCCATAATTTCATTCTTTCTCACAGCTTATTAATATTCCATCCTGTGTACATGACACATTTTTTAAATCTTTTCATCTATTGATGGTTTCATAGCTTGAATGTTGTGATTTGAGTAACTTTAGATATTGTTGTGGCTGTGTCACTGTAGTATGATGATTTTAAGGATTTTGTGTGTAAATCAAGGAGTGGGATAAGTGGGTCAAATGGCGGTTACATTCCAAGATTTCTGAGGACTCTCCATACTGCTTTCCAGAGTGATTGCACCAATTTGCAGTCCCATCAGCAATGTATAAGTGAACATTTTTCCCCACACTACCACCAACATCTATCATTATTTTATTCTTTTCAGTTTCCATACTGACCCGAGTGAGATGGAATCTCAGTGTGGCATTTGCATTTCTTTAATTGATTTTTTTCATATATTTTCTGACCATTTGCATATGTTCTTCTTTGAAGTGCCTTTTCAATTCATTTGCCCATTTATTGATTGGATTATTGGTTGGTGTTCTATTGGTGTTAAAAAATTTGAATTATTTGTACATCCTGATGATTAATGTTCTATCTGAGGTGCACATAGCAAAGATTTTTTCACATTTTGAAGGTTCTCTGTTTATAATTCGTGATGGTTTCCTTTGCTGTGAAAAAGTTTTTTAGTTTGATACCAACCCATTTATTGATCTTTTTTTTATTAAAAAAAAACAACAGTTGTACATAGACAACAATATCTTTATTTTTATGTGGTAGTGAGGATCAAACACAATGCCTTATACATGGAAGGCAAGCACTCTACCACTGAGCTACATCCCCAGCCTCAGCCCCATATTGATGCTTTTAAAAAATATTTTTATTTGTATATGGACACATTATCTTTATTTATTCATGTGTGTTGCTGAGGATCAAACCAAGAGCTGAACATATGCTAAGCAAGCACTCTACCACTGAACTACCAGCCACCATTTTCTGATTCTTGATATTAACTTTTGCTTTTTGGAAATCTTGTTTGGAAATTGGCTTATAGTTCTAACTCTAAAATAACTCTGTAATGGATATTTCATACAAGTTAATTTATACAAAAATAGGTCTTTTGTTTTTTACCAGTTTCATTGACTTAGAATACTTTTTTCAGGGATCCTCTGTGTTGTAGCAAGCATCACTATTTTATTTCTTTCTGTTGTCTAGTAGAATTTTTTTTATGACCATGTCATTTAGTCAGTTATCAGTTGCTAAACCATAAAATGCTTCCACCTCTTGACAACTCCAGTACTACATGACTAGGGGCATCTATTTACAAGTTAATATTTGGACATGCTTTTATTACCCTGCCTCTTTGTGGTCTTCATAAATTGTGCCAATTGTACCATATCTCTGTCTTATTCATGCTGTACTTTCTGAATTTTCTGTTTTTATTCACTTGATCATGTTTATTCAGAGATCATATAAAATAAATTTTTATTTTTCATGCACTTTCTCTGACTTTTCTGTCACCAACAGTGTTTTCATGGTGATTATCTTGTTGAGATATAAATTCTCTGAAGGTGAGAGTAATATCTGATATCCGCACCTATTCTAGAATGAATGAAAAATATTAATGCCTAATAGTTGTTTTAACAAAATTACTATTTGATATCAATCAATATTTTTGTTAGTAGATTGGCCTGTTAAGACTTTTATTCTAACTAGATTGGCTTGTTAAGACTTTTATTCTAACTATATTTCAGTGACAAAATATAAAATTAAATTCACTTAATCCAATAGTAAATTCAGTATGGGAAAAATCATCTTCTACATTGATTTCATCAACATTTATTATGTAGCCAGAATTGGGATTTATGGATGTATAATCCTTACCAACTGAAAAGCTAATATACCTTATTATAGAAACTTAATCTATTCTTCATAATGCTGGTATAGATTATGTTTTGTATCAATTGAATTTATGTGAAATTTGTTGTTTGAGTTTGTGTCAAATATTTTCAGTATCTTATTTTCATATTGTGTTTTTTCATACATCTTTTATTCATGAATATACACTTGAAATATTAGTCTAGGAAGTTTATCTTTCACTCACCTTTGCATTTTACATCTGAAGGTAAACTATTTATTAAGCTTTCTTCCCTTAGTATTCTCCTATATGTAATCTGCTCTATTAGACTTTTAGTTAAGTATTTTTAAAGTTTTGTGATTCACATAGTTATATTGTGACAAAACTGCTTTTACATGGAAACATAAACAAGTTTCTCAATTTTTGAAAGATAATAACTCAAACCTTAAGTGTCCAGTGTTGCTATAACTACACTCTGAGCACATTCTGACACCCGACAAATTAACTGATTTTTATTTTAATTTTTAAGTATTATCCTTACATGGTATCTAGAGACAAAATGTTCTATATAGTTTTTCCTCTCTATATTTTAATACTTGTGATTATGAAAAGTATATCCTGCAAAGTGGTTAAAATATTCTGATGATAAGTGTTGGGACCTGTGAATGACAGAATGAATGGGCAGTCTCCTGAAGCTCTGGTAACAAATTCATGGGCCAACTTTCTAGGCAGCAGCTTTAATCTATCTTGATCATCCACTCACCTATCTTGTTCTGAACCAGTGGCTGTTGCTCTGAATTGACTCATTGTCAAATGCTTAATTTATCTAGGTAATAGGTAGAATATACATATGATTGTAATAAATGCTTCACAATATCTTCAAGGAACATTCTTTAAGTCATTGAACTGGTTCACTAAATATGAATCTTTCTAGCTTTACTAAAATTTTCTAGTTGCATGTGTTTAAGGAAATCATGATGATTTAATGTATTTCAACATAGTAAAATGGCTTTGGTAGTCAAATAAACTAAGGTATATATACCATCTGCTATATTTATCTTTAAAATATCCATATTTCTAATGGCATCCTCAAGAATCTTCCAAGGAGAGTCTTTCAAGAAGGCAGCATTGTTACCTGCAAAGTTATACATCGCTGATTTCTGTCTCTCTTCCACCAACATTGCTTTAATTAGAAGTTTGAAGCCCCCTAAAAATATGTACACTTCTTTAGAGAAATTACAAACCCATAATTGCATACACTGTCTCTGTTCTGATTCTTTTAGTGTTGTGCCCACATATGGAGAATTTCTACGTACTCTCTTTTTAAAATTATTTTTTTACTTATATATTTTCTTTATTTTATGTGGTGTTAAGGATTGAACCCAGTGCCTCACATGTGTAGGCATGTACTCTACCACTGAGAAACGATCCCTCCAGTTACTCTTATGAAAAATTTAAATTATTATTTTATTTGATGAAAATTTTGAATGTGCATTTAGACATAAATAATATTGAGGTTAATTTTGAAATAATTAAACAAGCATGAAATATAATGTTCTCTAAATCAGTGACAAGTACCTTCACTTTATCTCCCCTTCTTCCTCCCTGTGTTCTCTTTCTTCTGCTCTACTGATCTTATACTTATTTGTAGTTTTTAAGTTTCTTTTTTAATTATGCATTATGAATATACATGAAGGTGAAATTCACTGTGATATTTTCACATGAATTCTCAAAAATATTTTATCAGATTCATTTCTCTTTTCCACACTGAGTGCTGTCCCCGACTCCCTGGCTTGGGTTGGGTTAGGGTTAGAGTTAGGTTAGGGTTAGAGTTGAATTGTATAACAAGAGCCCTTCAGTACAACCCGGTGATTTCCTTCATACTAAGACTTCATTTGAGCGAGTCAAATATTAGTCCAAAAATGATGAGCTATATTTTTAAGAGCTAATAAGAAAAACAAAATGTCCAGCTATTTTGAACCCATTTGAAGATATTTCTATAATATTTGACAATTTTTTTATCAGGGGTATTATTACAATAATGAAATATCTTCTTGAAAATGAACAAATAAAAGATACCATCTTGCTTTCAGTGCACCTTGGTTTAGAGCTTCCATTTATTTATTTATTTATTTTTTGTTGTTTGTTTCTTTGCACCAGGGATTGTACTCAGGGACACTTGACCACTGAGCCACATTCCCAAACCTATTCATGTTTTATTTAAAGACAGGGTCTCAGTGGGTTGCTTAGGCCTCACAGTTGCTGAAACTAGCTTTGAACTCAAGACTGTCCTGTCTCAGTCTCTTAAGCCACTGTGATTACAGGCATGTGCCATCACACCCTACTTTAATGGTGTTTTGATGAACTTCTTTACACATAGTAAAGACATTCATATCTATGTTAAATGTGGCCTCAACCTTTAACTATGAAACTATGCTGAAGTTAAATATTTATGACAGTAAGAAACAATTTTAACATATAAATTACAATTTAATTTAATAGCTGATATATTTTTTTTTTTTTAGTTTCTTAGCTTACATGAATATCTTTCTGAGAAAAATCAGAGAATCGGGTTTGTACTGCTTCAGAGTCATGAAATTGGATGACTATTTACAAAAAGAGAATAAAAGTTAGTTGTTATGCAGGATGCAAGTATAAGTTGTTCTTATTAGTTCTTACTAGAATAAAATGAGATAATTTACCATTCACAAAACAATGATAAATTGTGTATGAATGTAGACACAATGCAAAGGGGATTGGGAGGCAACTCTTTTTCCAATGTATTTCTGGGAGAAAGTGATATTTCTTTTTTTGCTTATGCATAAGCTAATTTATTTAAAACTTAATGTAATAGTTCTACATTTCTTTGTGGAACATTAGTTTGCCATATCAGGCTAGACTGAATAGAAGAGTGTTTTTTAAACTCTTTCATCACGTTTCAAAGATATGTCTCCGTAATCACTGCAGAATGCCTTGAAAGGTGAAGGGAGAAGGAGAGGAAAAAACTTTTAGAGAGGAAGAGTGATCAAATTATTTTATGTTCATCTGTGAATATGTCATAATCAATTCCTCTATTATATATAGTCAAATGCACCAGTAAAAATTTTTGCTTAAAATAATTTTCTTTATAAATAGAACATAAAGACAGGAATTAGAATTCTGTCAGTCAAAATCATTTGTTTTCAAATCAGATATGTAAAGGCATTAGACACTACATAGTAAGTATGTTATCACTACAACATACTTACTATATTCAGTAATATATTTTAGACCCTATTTGGGGAATTAGTAAGAGAAGAGTTTTATACAAAGAACACTGTACATGATGATATTTATACAAGAGTTGGAAGTATTTACCACATAACTCATCAAGTGCACATCTATAATGAGCCTAATGTTTAAAAACTGCTTTTCATAACTTCTGAAATCAATTACAATTAAAGGGCTATGTATTTTTTCCAATTCTGAATATCAACAAATTAAAGACCTTAAGTGTGAAACTGCTTTTTTCCCACTTCTGCCTCTCTATGAAACTGTCAGCCTATACACTGACATTCTTTTCTGGGATAAAATGGCATCACCCATTTTCTGTGATTTATGGCAAAAATCCCAGACTGACTTAGTAACAGTCACATATTTAAAAAACCCTGCCATGAGTCTGTCATTAATCTACATTTGCCTCAATAAAAGTATGAAATTTCTTAGCCAAAAATTAAAATATCCAAACAACTGGATTTTTGTCAGGTTACTCAGGCTATCTCAGCTCACTTGCTTTATTGGCACTTTGCTCTTGATTCTAGTGACACTGGACCACTGTGATTTCACAAGTGTTCTTTCTCATCTAGGTGTCTGCATGCACCTCTTCCCTTTCTCTCACAATTTCTCCTTTTACTTTAGGTGTTAACTCATGTATCACTTCCATTGAAGGACCTAAATCACTGACACAAATTTGGGAGAGAAGTCCCTTCTAAGTGTTCCAGTAGTAACTTGTTTTATCCTTGTCCTAATGCCAATGACTCTATAGAAATTACCTGATTATCTGCTTTTGAAGCTATTGTATATGACTGTTGAGAAGTGTCCATTATCATCTCCATGTTGTCATCCCAGTTCTTGCCAGAATACCCTCGCATATGGTTGTCAAATTTATGCATAAGGGTTGAAAAACCCAAAGCTCTAATACTCAGTCATAATGGCAACTGTGTATGAAAATACGGGCGTACTGCATTGCATAGTGATTTTGTGTTGTGGACATATCTTTTTTCTTCTTATAAAAAATGAAAAGTTCTAAACTTCTTCACTGATTTATACTTACAAAATGTTTGAGAAAAAATATAATTCTTATTCTCTTTCTGCAGAATTTGAATCCTGACCATGGAAGCTTCTGCCTTAAAAATTGCTAATAAGACAAGACAAGATTTATTTTTGGTAACATCATAAGAATATGCAGAGATTTCAAGAAAAAAATATGAAAGCTAATATTGTGTTTTTCAGACTGTTAATATAATATTTACATTATTTGTGAAATGTATGATGTAAATACTTTATTGAAATGGATGTGTGTAACATATATAATGAAATTATCAAAATATGAAAATTGTTTATATCTGTAAGAAAATTTGAAGTACAAGCGCAAACCAGTTTTTATTAGATGTGTTTTCAGACTATCTAAATGTTAGCATTTAAGCTCAATTCAGCAACCAAGTCAACACTAATTTGGTAGATCTAAATATCATATTAATGATGGATTATTTATATTATATCACTGAATATGGGTCCAGAGAATTAGGCAACATTTTTTTTACATGCTGGTTTCTATATTCAATAATGGATTAATGTATTGCAATTATTATACTGCCATCTTTAAATTTATATTTCAAGCACTGACTTATTAATTTTTTAATAAGAATATTTGCTTAGTGTTTTATCTTTATTTTTTTCCTTTTCTCTTTGTTTGTACAATCTTGGAAAATAATAGTAAATTTACTGGTTCTAATATAAAATACTTTTGTCTGCTGAAGCATTTTAAATTGAATTGCTTACATATGCTATCATTTATGATATTTTTAGAATTTTGTACAAGTCAGAACATGCTAGATAACTACAATCCAACATTCATTTATTATTAGTATATTTTTCAAATATTAACAGGTAACAGCATAGTTGTTAATTGTATCAGTTTCATTATAAAGGTTATATTGTTATCTAGCATGTTATGACTTGTAGGAAATAAGATGGCATATGCTAACAATTCATTTTAAAATGCTTCAGTGGGAAAAAGTACTTTGAATTACAACCTGCAACTTCACTAATATTTTTCTAGATTGTATAAAGAAAAGAAGCAAAAAAAAAAAAAAAGGAAAAAACAAAAACAGAAAAACACACTACACATTAAGCAAATGCTGTTTCTCAAATCAACACTTATACATTCTATCATAATGCCTTGGACCTTAGATTATTTTCATGTTTTTCTAGTAGCCCAATATTGTTCTTTATAAAAAAATATTTCCTTCAGAGACATGAAATGAAGTTAATTGTTTTATTTTATAAATGTCTTCTGAATTAAATATTCCTTAGTCTTTTCTTAACCTTCATGACCTTGAATTTTTTAGAGGGAAAGCTTGTAGAATGTGCTTAAAATAAATTGGAGCTACATTACATGTTTTTGGCAAGAGTACCACAGAAATCAATTCTATGATTTTCACTTTGAATCACATCTTGTGACCTATAATATCCTCATTACTGCTGATGTTAATATTGGTCATTAATGTGGTATTTGCCGGATTTTACTTTGTAATTATTATTTGTGTGAAGGTAGTTTGAGAGTGTACATATTAATATAAATATAAATGTGTATCATTCACCACTAAATTTTTTCATTTTTTATATCTATACAGATTCATGGTTTATTTTATTGTGTTTGCTGTTACTTGTTAATATTTTAAAAATGTATTTATCTTTCAGAAATGTTTTATTTTGACAATCTCAGATTTATTAAAGAATTAAGATGGCAGTGAAAGGAATTTATAAGAAACATTCCCTAAATGCTATTCTTCATTTCTAGATAAGTCTACGAACATAACAGTTTTTATCTCTGAAACATTTGCAAGATGCACACCATGTATTTTTATTTGTAAATAAAAAAATCTCACATTATCTAAAAATGAGAAATTATCTCTGTAACTATGGTGCAATGATCAAAATAAGTAAACTACATTGTGAATATCTACTCTACAAATTTTATTCAAAATTTGACAGTTATTTTAACAATTGTCTTTGAACCAAAATAAATCCAATTTTGGGAAATTTTAATATCAATTATTCACTGTGTCCAGTGGTCTTGTTTCTTCTGTTTTTTTTTTTTTTTAATCTCAGATTGTTTCTTTAGCATTTCTGGGCTACTCATGATATCTTTGATTTTGATTTTTGAATGGAGTATTTCAGTAGTAGTTCTATAGATTTTTCTTCAGTTTATACTTAGATTTTAATTTTCATAACCAGTGGATAAATTCTCAAATATTTGACTCTCAAGTTAACCTGAATGCTGCTGGTAGATTACACATAGGGTTCTCTGTTCCATCAATATGTCAATATACTTGGTGATATTAAAATTAATACCAATGGAATTTGCAAATATTTCTTTAGAGGAGCACATCATAAAGACTTTAGGCTTTGTGGACCAGAAGTTCTCTGTGTTCATAGCCTAAAATCTGCAAATATAATAGTTGAATGTCTGATGGCATTCCAATAAAACTATATTTTCAGCATAAGTGGGTGAGGCTCAGTGGTAGAGTACATGTATAGCACATATGAAGCCTGAGGACAAATCTCAGTGTGGCAAAAGGAAACAACAACAGAAACACTTTATTTGCCAAAACAAGCTACATTCTGGATTTAGTCTTGATTTGTTTATCCAATGTTCCTCTAATGCTGTGAAATCTGAGTGGTGACCTGCATGTATGTTTTTTCGTTTTATATGCACAACACACTTCATATGCACCACATCATTTTTCTACAGACTTTCTGTACAATTGAGTTTATAAAATAAGAATATTTTCTGAATTTGCCCTCAGGTTTTGTTATTGAGTTCACCATTTCAATATTAATAAACTCTTTGCATATAGGCTCTTGAAACTTATTTTTTTATCTTTTTAAAAATATTAATTGTTGATAGACCTTTATTTTATTTATTTATTTATATGTGGTTCAAAAACAATGCCTCATCCATGCTAGAAAAATTCTCTTACACTGAAAAACAACACCAGCCCTGTGTTATCATTAAGAATGAGAAAATTACTACTCAGTTTATTTAATAAATAAGGAAGAAATTTTCATGGTGACTGTATATTAAATTTTTATGAATTTATTTTTTAGCATTTTTGGTGTTACATAAGTAATTTTTAAAATGTTCAAAGTTTTACATATGATCATTATGTAAAGATTGAAAAATACAGTTAAAGAAGAACAAATATTATTCTCCATTATTCCACTTAGATACAATGTCTTTCAAAAGGAGGGTCTGCAAACACTAAATTAAAATCAGTTTTTATTTTTTGTATTTTCTTGATTAATTGATTGATTGATTGATGATATTCCAATCTAATCCAGAATATGCTCTACCCTAAGCCTTATCCCAAGTCTTCCATTCATTTGTGAATCTCAATCTTGTGTTTTTCTCTTCCTGCATATCTTCAAATATTAATTTTTCCAAAGTTACCATTGAATTTTACTTTTAACACATCCACACTTAATTCCATGCACTTAATTTTACAATTACTCATTCATCAATGGAATATTTCCACTTCTAATAACAAGAACTCCCAAGTGGATGAAGGGAGTATAGACTCCACCAAAACAGCTATACAAATGATTTCTCTTTCCTATAACCACACATAAATGTATATAAACAGCCTCAATACCCAGCCAAATAGTTGTAGTAAAACTAATAAGAACTGGAGATAGAGGGCAAAACCAAGAATAGCCTCACTAAGTGGTAAAGTAAAACTTTCGCCTTTCTCACACATCAGCTTTTCCACCAAGTTGACACATCAGTATGATCAGGAAAAACTGCCCAATTTTCAGTTTTCCCCTTTTGGTGTCAGAGAAAGGAGAACATAGCTCCAATATTCTGGATTTTTAGGGAACTGTTTTCTGTGTACTGTGAAACAGAACTGGTGGCATATTTTGATAATTAATCACATTGAGAAAGAGGAAAAACCGTTGAACATCAAAGAACCTACAGTGCAGAAACCAGGTGGAAAAAAAGTTTATGTACTTTTGATAGAATTCCACAGCTTTCTTCCTAGAAAGCTAAGTGTCTGGAGAGAGTGTATCCACAGGAAGGGTGACAAAGCCCTGAAGTACTTAACTGGGCTTGCTGGTTAAGATTTTCCCCTGTGTGCAGCCACCAGTAGAGAGAAGTTTGAAACTAAAATTCTCAACCAAAGGCAAACTAGTTCAAGGAGCACCTCAAGAAAAGCCATAACACAGAGCCATGCTATCCTGTAAAATCTGTGGGGCCTAGAAAATGACGTTTCTTAGTGTTTCTGTTAAGAAACAAGAATTTCAAAAACTACAGCTTCAAAAGTATTAAGAAATATTAAACAATAAAAAATAAATGACAATAAATTAAATATTAGGAATAAATCTATCAAATATATAATTGAAAATACAAATGATCATTAAATTTGTGGTTCTCAATCCCTCTGATCCCCAGTACTGGGAATGGAACCCAGGGGTACCCCACCACTGAGCTGTACACACCATCTTTTTTAAATGACCACTTTTAATTTTGAGACACTAAGTGCCCATGCTGGCTTCCAATTTAGGTTGCTCTGCTTCCTTCCACCTCTACCATGCTGGGATTAAGGGCATGAGGCACTGTGCCAAGCTTCTCAACCTTAAATAAAGAGAAAAAATAAGGCAAGCAAAACTTTAATACTAGTATTGAGAAAGAATAATAACGACAGTCCAGTAAAGAGAATTTAACAAAAAGTTCAGGAGATTGACGTGTACATTTTTCCAAATGATTTTACTTGGGAGGCTAAATAAGAACACAAATTCAGGGCCAGTTGCAACAATTTAGCAAGGCTCTAAGCAACAATAATACTCTGTCAGATTAGTATATAAAGAAGTTTGGAATGGAGCTTGGTGAAAGACTACCACTGAGTTCAATCTCCTATACCAATTAATAAATTAATCAAAATCACAAAATAATATGTCAGGTAATTAATAGCAATTCACTTGAGAATAAAGAAGGTGGACTATTTTTAAAATAAATTTAAAACAAATAAAAATAACTCAGTGAGTAACAAATATGAATGGATAAATTATATCAGACAGCGGACTATAAGCTACCATTAGGTGGGCATGCAGACAGTATAGGTTATTAACTGAGTTCTAGGTAAATTAAAAGATCAGATCATTAGATTCTAAGGTGCTTCAATATGTTCTGGACTGCAGAATTTTATTATGGAAGTCTTGGTGTTTTATTTATATAAAAAACATGAATATAAACTCAATGGCATAAAAGTTCTACAAATGAATATAAGTGGAAAAATCTAATAAGAATATCTGTAAAGAAAATCAATAAAACAAGAAAAATTTATTCTAGATATAGGAATTCATAAGTTAAAGAGATTACTCTCATGTCTGATCAACACTTTAATGAGGAGTACAGATAAAGATGCATCTTGGTGAGTACTTTTAATTAAAACAGCACTGAAAGTGAAAAAAAATGAGCACCACTTTTGCAAATAAGGAGATAGTGCCATTTTTAGATGGCAAAACACTTAATTTTTTCAATTAAAATCTTGAACCTGAGGCATGCCAGCTAATGCTGTTTATATCTTTAAATAGAAAATAGAAACATTTAAGCAAAGAAAGTAGATAAATGACATGTACACAAGAAAGATTAAAAGTTGTTTATTATTAGTCTTATAAGTTTTCACTTAGAAAACCTGATATATTGTAAAAAAATCCTCAATATCTTAATATCACAATGAGATATGAAAGAGATAAATTTGGAAAAATAATAATTTTATTTATGTTAGGAATTGGGACACAATAAATTTCTGTTTCTATTGTCTGAAATCTGTAATAGAAAATAAATTAATGGGAGTGGACTCATTCCAAATCTGTTAATTACTAGAATAGTGGCAGCGTGATTGCCTACTGTGAGTGTGCATGAAAGTTCCTGAGGTTGATGCATAGCAGCTATAAAATAAAACAAAAGAGTCAAAAAGGTGCCTTTATTTACACATATAAACATGCTGTGGATTGGTCTACAAGCATTAATTTGATGGTCTTCATGCAATATCCAATTTTCTGCTAATGTAGCAAATCACTTTAAAGGGACTTTATGTACCTCTCTTGCTCCTTTGTAAGCATATCTCAACTTGTGTCACACAATATTTTTCAAGTGACTATGTAAAATTTTCAAAAATTTAGATTTCTAAATAACATTACTTAAACATTTTCTTCACTTTTATTTCTGTTTTTGAATTCAATTAATCCATATGACAAATTTGTATATTTGAATATCCTGGAATAAGCTAATTTGTGTTTACAAAGAAATATTGTCTTTGAAATATTTATTCTTTATGGAGCTTTTATGTGCACATATGAACAAAATTTTGAAATTAGCTTTTATAATATATTTCTAAGAAATATTCAAGGGCTGGGGATGTGGCTAAAGCAGTAGCCTGTGGCCCAGGTTTGATCCTCAGCAACACATACAAATAAAGATGTTGTGTGAAACCTCTGAAATGGAAATAAGTAAAACCACTCAATTCACAATATCCTCAAAGAAAATAAGATACTTTGGAATCAACCTAACAAAAAAGGTGAAAGATTTATACAATGAAAACTACAGAACCCTAAAGAGACAGATAGAAGAAGATCTCTGAAGATGGAAAAATGTATCCTGTTGATGGATAGGCAGAACTAACATCATCAAAATGGCGATATTACCCAAAGTTCTCTATAGGTTTAATGCGATGCCAATCAAAATCCCAACGGCATTTCTTATAGAAATAGATAAAGCAATCATGAAATTCATATGGAAAAACAAAAGACCCAGAATAGCAAAAGCAATTCTAAGCAGGAAGTGTGAATCTGGAGGTATAGCGATACCAGAGTTCAAACTGTACTACAAAGCAATAGTAACAAAAACAGCATGGTACTGGTACCAAAACAGGCAGGTGTACCAGTGGTACAGAATAGAGGACACAGAGACTAATCCACAAAGTTACAACTATCTTATATTTGATAAAGTGGCTAAAAACATGCAATGGAGGAAGGATAGCATCTTCAACAAATGGTGCTGGGAAAATTGAAAATCCTTATGCAACAAAATGAAATTGAATCCCTTTCTCTTGCCAGCCACAAAAGTTAACTCAAAATGGATCATGGAGCTAGATATCAAATCAGAGACACTGTGTCTGATAGAAGAAAAAGTTGGCTACAATCTACATATTGTGGGGTCGGGCTCCAAATTCCTTAATAGGACACCCAAATGTGACTTACTTAAACTAAAAAGTTTTTTCTCAGCAAGAGAAACAGTAGAAGAGGTAAATAAGAGCCTACATCCTGGTGACAAATTTTTACCCCTTACACCTCAGATAGAGCCCTAATATCCAGAATGTACAAAGAACTCAAAAAATTAAACAATAAGATAACAAATAATCTAATCAACAAATGGGTCAAGGACCTGAACAGACACTTCTCAGAGGAGGACATACAATCAATCAACAAGTACATGAAAAAATGCTCACCATCTCTAGCAATCAATGAAATGCGAATCAAAACCACTCTAAGATACCATCTCACTCCAGTAAGATTGGCAGCTATTATGAAGTCAAACAACAATAAGTGTTGGCGAGGATGTGGGGAAAAGGGTACACTTTTACACTGCTGATGGGACTGCAAAATGGTGAGGCCAATTTGGAAAGCAGTATGGAGATTCCTGGGAAAGCTGGGAATGGATCCACCATTTGACCCAGCTAAAGCCCTTCTTGGACTATTTCCTGAGGACCTTAAAAGAGCGCACTATAGGGATACATCTACATCAATGATTATAGCAGCACAATTTACAATAGCTAGACTGTGGAACGAACCTAGATGCCCTTCAATAGATGAATGGATAAAAAAAATGTGGCATTTATACACAATGGAGTATTATGCAGCACTAAGAAATGACAAAATCATAGAATTTGCAGGGAAATGGATGGCATTAGAGCAGATTATGCTAAGTGAAGCTAGCCAAGCCCTAAAAAAACAAATGCCAAATGTCTTCTTTGATATAAAGACAGCCACTAAGAAAAGAACAGGAAAGAAGAGCATGAGGAAAAGACTAACAGTAAACAAAGACAAATGGGGGGAGAGACAGGGAGAGAGAAGGGAAAGCATATGGAAATGGTAGGAGACCTTCAATGATACACAAAATTATAAGAGGTTATGAGGGGCAAGGCGGAAGGGGAAAAAAAGAGGAGAGACTTGAACAACAGCAGAGGAGGTAGAGAGAAAAGATGGGAGGAAAGGGGAGGGGAGGGGGGAGAGTAGAATATAGGAAAGGTAGCAGAATACAACAGTCACTGATATTCCATTATGTAAAAATGTGACTATGTAACAGATGTGATTCTACAATCTGTATTTGGAGAAAAATGGGAGTTCAAAACCTAATTGAGTCAAATGTATAAAAGATGATATATCATGAGCTCTTTAATGTTTTGAAGAATCAATAAAAAAAGAAAAAAAAGATGTTGTGTCCACAGAAAATTAAAAAATAAATATTAAAATTCTCTCTCTCTCTGTTTAAAATAAAAAACAATTTTCTCTCCCTCTTTCTCTCTCTCTCTCTCTCTCTCTCTCTCTCTCTCTCTCTTTCTCTCTCTCTTTCTCTGTCTTTAAGAAAATAAATATTCAAGGGGTCTTTTAGTTAATTTATATCTTTTTGAATTTATTATTAACTATCTAGGTCTAATGTGGCTTCTGGGCCACATGCATGTAATGTTAAAAAAAATAGTGACTGGCTATAATGGTGCAGGCCTGAAATCCTAGTAATGGGAAAATAAACAAAAAGAATCACAAAATCAAAGCTAGCCTCAGCAACTCATTAAGAACATCAGAAACTTAGACCCTGTTTCAAAATAAAAATAAATAAATAGGCTGTGGGGTACAGCTCAGAAGTAATGCAATCTTGGGTTCAGTCCCTAGTAGCACCCAGAAAAAAAATGCTATATATATATATGTATATATATATATGTATATATATATATATATATATATACATATATATATATACACAACACTATCACAACACTATCATCCTGTTATAATTGAAACATACAATAAATAAGAACAAAATGAGATCTGTCCCCATTATGACATTTTGCTATGTATTTGAAAGAAAGACTTGTTGTCAATCTTTAGCAGTGAAAACAAATATAATATAACTCATCAATATTATATATATATATAATTTATATATATAATTTATATATAAAATATTTAAAATACTGTATATATAAATTATATATATAAAATATTGATGAGCCATAGTGTATATATATATTTTTTTTTTCAATGATATATATATATAAAATTCATTGCAAATAATGTAGAGGTAAGTATGGCCAAAACAATGCTGAAGAGACTATAAAAATGGGTACATTATCTTTAATGGATACTAAAATAATGTATATTTTATGAGCTAGTTAATATAGGGGTGTCTTAATCAAGCAGGAAATCACTCAATAAAAAAAGAGAAAAAGAACAAAAATGAATGTTTCTGAGTATTCCCTGAGTATTAAAACATAAAAGAATAAATGTGACATGGTATTATTTTATTTATATATTTATCTACTTATTTATTTCTTACATACATGACAATAGTTGAATTCATTACATTCATATTTATCCATTCACAGAACAATTTTTCATAACTCTGTATATAAATTATGTTTATGCCAAATTATGCCATTATACATGAGCTCTCTTTTCTTGCATTACAATTTTTAATACATCTTTATAACACAAATTTTTATATCTCTTTTTGTATATAAGATATGTTGACACCAAATTCACATCTTCATACATGTATTTTGTATAATGATGTCTGTCTCCTTCCACCATCCATGTTATTCCCTTTCCTGACAGCTGGAATAAGAACTTTAATACTAATATTTGAGAATACAGAGGTTTCTTAGACTTGGAGAGAAAAAGAAGGCAAGTTCTAAGTAAGACTTTATAGATTTTTAGTTTCAGTTTTTGCTTCAGGACCCGACCTTGGAACTACATGGAGGAATGCTTATCTTGCTCATTATTCAGAAGGAAAGTTATAACATAGAATACTATGTTTGGGGACAAATTTCTGTCAGAACACTGTCAAGTGCAACTTCCTTGTTCCTTTGACAAGGAGTTGGTGCAAGATCAGCCTACATATCAGTTTCTAGACTCTTAATGTCTGGACATCCATTAGATGGTCTGTTGACAATCACCTCTGGCATATCATGACTGTTATAGGTAAATTGGCAAATACTCACTCTTAAAGCTATTTTTGCTGTGAAATAAAGCATATGTCATTCTCTGAAACAATCTCTGGAGGGGTTTCTCCATGCCCTCAGGCTCCCACAATAGATGTTGGAAGGACAGGCTCTTCAATATTCTGGTGCTCAAACATTGTATAATCAGGTGATTTTTCTTGAGGGATCCCTGGCCATTAGAAAACACAAAGCTAAAATCATAAGTGGTCAGGGCAATGGGTAATTTACCTGGTTAACATAAACATGTTCATCTATTAATTACACAACAGCTTTTAAATGCCCAGGGTATAAAAGCAAACTATGAGGAATTAGAGACTTTTTGGCAAGAATTTTTAGCTACAAATCCATGGTTTCCTTTGGAAGGAATATTCAATACTGATGTCTGGCGGCCAACTGGCTCTGAAAAATGCTCCTCAGCAGCAGTAGCAAAAACATAAACCAGCCTCAAACTACTTTTGTGTTATTTTGCTAGCTGTTAGCGGCTCACTCTGGGTGGTTAAGAGATTGCAGCAGTGGCCCACTGTTATTTGGGAGAGACAGCTATCACAAGAGAAGATCAGAAGGAAAATGGGGAAAGCTAACAAGAACAAAAGATAGTGAGCAAGAGGAGGGTAACACAGATGTAGAAGAAAAGGGGTATCTGATATGAGATGTTAAAATTTAAGTAAAAATGGAGAAAGAACAGGAGAAAGAATGTAAAAAGAGCAAGGAGTCTCCTCTTAGGCTATAAGCTTTTATGTTTTTCTTTTTCACAGATGTTGCAACAGTGCCATATAGAGGAGTTGACTCTTACTGCATATATTAAATCAAGCTGTAGCATGTCAGAGATGGCGATGTTAGGCTTAACATAAGGCATGAAAACCAGTCAATATTATATATTCCAGGCCTTGGTGCCTTTCTTCAAGGTACCAGACCTCATGATTATACATTATATGGATGACATTATTTTAGCCCACCCCTCTGCACAAGACCTAGACTTCATCTTCCAACAAGTCCTATTAACACTTAAAGAAATTGAATTAAATAGAGCTCCAGAAAATGTTAAAAAATTAGCCCATTTTCACTTTTTATGAATCATTTATTAACTCTTGCAGAGATCCTAGTACAGGCTCTCAACATTTACATAAAATTTCTTTAAGTGATTTACAAAAGGTTTTAGGAAACAGAAATTGGCTTACATTTCAACAGGTTCTTTGAAGGGCTCTACCTCCTCTGTTCCAATGTTTGGAGAATGATCTATATTCTTTGTCTTTAAGAAGATTAAGTACTATTATGTTAAAATGTGGATGTGTAAAGGATGTGGTTCTGCAACTTGTATTTGGGGTAAAAAATGGGAGTTCATAACCCACTTGAATCAAATGTATGGAAGGTGATATGTCATGAGCTTTGTAATGTTTTGAACAACCAATACAAAAAGGAAATTAAAAAAAATAAAATAAATTATTGGGACCAGATAAATAAATAAATATAAAACAAAGACAAAAAAAAAAAAGAAGATTAACTCCTGAAACTTACAAAGCCTTATAAGAGGTTAATAATCAGCTTGCTGATTTGCATCTTAGCCAATGGGATCCTGACAAGGACATTATTACTGTAGTTTATATACCTCACCTATTCCCACTGGTCTGAGGGAGAGCCAGGCATAAGTAAGTTCAGAACTTGGGCAGGAGTTCCAAGCAAGTTTAAAACACCAAAGTGTTATCAGGCCAAATAGAAATATTAGTATTTTACAATAAAACAGTAATGAACTTTTCATGACCTTGTGACAGATGGTTCCCAGTCTTAAGATGGGATTAGGCTGGATTCATCACATATTGTTTTACCTGGATTTATTTCAAAGTTTAATAATTTAACAGAACAAGCCATGGGAAGTGAATATGGCACTGATTGGGAATCTACAAGAGTTACATGCTCAATTCCATCATTCAGTCCACTCTCTTAAACAGTTTTTTTCTACACTCAGTATCCTACAAACTAAACAGATAGTCAAAACTTGTTAAAGTTATGCTTCTTTCTTTTTCTTTGGCAGGGAAAGGTGTCTTACAACCTCAAGGAGTCGTTTCATGGGGTTTAAAGGCATTGTCTTTATGGAAGATTGTTGTCATACACATACCCTTGCTTGGTAAATTAAACTATTTATATGTCACAATTGGCACATCTCCTGGACTACTTTCAGCTACTCCTATGGTTGGCGAAAAATATAATCATCTCATTCAACATATGCTCAATGCATTGTGACAAAATGTTTTCCACATAATGTAACAGCACACAATGGTTAAGCTTATACTTTCAAAATGTTTGCTGTATTCTGTGCACAATAGAACATTAAATATTTTCCAAGAATTCCTTTTAACCCCCAACCACAAGCTATTTTTGAGACAGCCCATCAATGTGTTATGGCTCAAAACACAAAAATTAGAGCTAGAATCCCTTGCTAACTGATGCAATTCCTTATATGTTAACAAATATGGCTTTATTTACCTTATGTTTTTTGAAATTTGAGGATGTTAACCATAACCCAATACAGAGATACTAGGAGCCATTAACAAGTCTCTCAAGTTACCATAAGTGGTCTGGAAATATCCTCAAAAACAACAATGGCAACCGCCAGGCTCTTTATTAACCCTAGTGAAAGCTTTTGCTTGTGTTTTTCCAGAATATGTAGACCAATATGGATCCCAGCAAGACTAGTGCAACACTTGATGGCTGATTCCACAGATGCAGAAACTGATTCTCAAGATGAGAATATCCAAAAATCTGTGGTGATGTCAAAGTGTTGGTCAAACAATCTGAACAGATGGGATAAATTTACATCAAAATGTCTCCCAGCCTTTTATATTCTTAATTTATTCTTTAACTACTTTAATCATCAATAGTTCACAGACTATTTCTTTGTGGATCTTCATAGCTCATGCTCCTTTCCTTATAGGTGTGGAAAGGGATGGACCATTTCCTAAAATTTTTAGCAATAATTCTCAACTGTTTGCAGATATTGATTATCCAATGGGTTCCTCCAAAGTGCCCTGGAACTTCTCTATTCCCTTGCCAGACAGAGCTCTTTTTCTTGTTGTTGTTGTTTTGTTTGTTTAAATTGATTTAAAATAAAAGATGACAGCAGAATGCATAAAAATTTTTATTACACATATATACCACAATTTTTCATAACTCTGTTCTTATATGATGAAAACCAATTTCTGTCTTCATACATGTATTTTGGATAATGACGTCTATCACATTCCATGCACCTTGCTAATTCCCTGTCTCCTCCCCTTTCCTTCCACACTTCTGTCATATTTAGAATTCATTTGTTCCTCTCATGCTCCCCCTTCCTACCCCATTATGAATCAGCCTCCTTATATCAGAGAAAACATTAACCATTTGGTTTTATGGGGATTGGCTAACTTCACTTAGCATTATCTTCTTCAATGCCATCAATATACCTGCCAATGCCATGATTTTATTGACTTTTATTGCTAAGTAAAATTTCATTGTGTATATATATCATGTTTTTTTATCCATTCATCCACTGAAGGGAATCTAGGTTTGCTCCACACTTTAGCTGTTGTGAATTGTGCTGCTATAAACATCGATGTGGCTGTGTCCCTGAAGTATGCTCTTTTTGAGTCCTTTGGGAATAGACCGAGGAAAGGGAGAGGTGGATTACATGGTGTTTTTTTTCCCAACTTCTCAAGAAATCTCCATACTATTTTCCATATGGGCTGCACCAATTTGTAGTTCTACCAGGAAAGGATGAGTACCTTTACCCCCCAAATCCTCATCAACAATTATTGTTGTTTGTCTTCATAATACTTGCCATCTGACTAAAGTGGATAATATCTTAGAGTAGGTTTGATTTGCATTGCTCAAATTGCTAGAGATGATAAGATTTTTTTAATATATTTGTTGATTGATTGTGTATTCTCTTCTTATATGTACCTGTTTCAGTTTTTAGTCCATGTGTTGTTTGGGTTGTTTTTTTTTCTTTTTTTTGGTGCTTAGCATTTTTATTTCTTTATATGCCCAAGAGATTAGTGCTCTATCTGATGTGTGAGGGGTAAAAAGGTGTAGGCTTCCTGTTCACTTCACAGATTATTTCTTTTGCTGAGAAGAAAGTTTTTAGTTTGATTCCATCCAATTTATTGATTCTTGGTTTAATTTCTTGGGCTATAAGAAAGTTGTGTCCTAATCCCACATGCAAAAGATAAAAACCTACTTTTTCTCTTATTAGACACAGAGTCTCTGGTATAATTCTTGGGTCCTTGTTCAATTTTGAGTTAAGTTTGGTGCATGGTTAGAGATAGCACTTTATTTTTATTTACTTTTTGCTCATAACAACATAACAAATAAGCAATGCTTTTGAGATTCAAAAAAATCAATAAAAAATTACATGCTGCCATCTTGGTTCTCCTGAAACAAAATAAACTTCAAGAAGAACAAATCAACACTGGCCTGGTGGTCCCAGCCTCACAGCAATTCCATTCCACCCTAGCTTGGTAGGGCAGACCCCAACCAGAGCCTAGCCTCAGGTACAGGACAACTCCTTCTGACCAGCAGAGTTCTGTGGGAGCCAAATTTCAGCCAGACCACCACAGTCACCTGACTGCCAAGAGAAGACAAGCCCAGTGGCCCAGATTCACCTGTCATGTTTCTCATGATAAAAACACCAAGGGTAACTCCAGGTCAACCGGGCTGCATGAAATAACCACACAAGAGACAGAAATACCTTTTTTTGGGGGGGAGGGGTCCTGTGATGCCTCCTCTGACCTTAAGTGTATGCAGAGAGAAAGTGTACGTTCACACTGAACATTTTTGTTGAAAAGAAGCCATTCAAATGAGGCAAGGGATCTGGTTTCAGGGATTGAGTCTATTTTTTCTGAAGCCTGCTTTCAGCAGGTTGGCTGACATATTAGAAGGCCATACTCAAAACCAGAGCAAGAGAAACAAACACACAAAGGCATTTCCATGGAACATTCTATCCCAAACAGAGCAAAGGGGTAATATCACAAAAAAACAAGTGAGCATAGCTCAATCAATAGGGTGGCATGCCTACTTCTGAAGATGCATCCTAAACCTCCAAGACTGGGGCAATGTCCAGGTTACTTCATAATGTAGCGATGGTGAGAGCCTCTCCACCCGGGAGGAGAATGTGAAACTTTCAGACTGGCTGCCCACATTTACCATGCCAACTTATGCAGGACCCAGATTCAGTATGCAGAAGCATTCATTGAGGGACATCAGTACAGTCTGGAAGCTCAACATCGAGTCAAGGTACAGATAATCTGTACAGGTACAACAAGAATATAGGTAAAAAATGTAATATCTCAGATCCACACTGCAATAAAGACAAAAACACAACTTGAAAAACTGATGGAAGAAAGTGCCCAAAACAAACAAGGACACTATAATTACAGAACCCATGGAAAGTGAAGTTGATGAAATGTCAGAGAAAAAGTTCAAAATGTTATAATTAAAATGATATGTGAATTTGTAATTTACCTAAAAAAGCAAATACAGGCAAAAATTGATCACTTTAACAATAAGAGAGAAAATACAGGTAGCACAAAATTACTTTAAGAGAGATAGAGACTCTAGAAAAAAAAAAAACAGAAATCCTTGAAATGAAAGATACAATAAATCAAATAAAAATTTCAACAGAGAGCATAACCAATAGACAATATCCCTTAGAAGAAAGAATGTCAGATAATGAAGACAAAGTATACAATCAAGAGAATAAATTTGATCACACAGTGAAGATAGTTAGACATCATGAACAGAACATCCAAGAATAATGGGACAGCATCAAAAGACAAAATTTAAGAATTTTTGGTATAGAGAAAGGCACAGAGTTTCAAATCAAAGAAATGTACAGTCTTCTCAATGAGTTAATATCAGATAATTTTTCAAGCATGAAGAATGAATTGGAAAACTAAATGCGAGAGGATTCAAGGTCACCAAATATACAAAATTACAACCTATTTACACCAAGGCACATTATAATAAAAATGCCTAGGATACCAAATAACATATAATTTTTAAAGTCACAAAAGAGAGAAATCAGATAACATATATAGAGAGACCAATTAATATCTTAGCAGATTTTTCAACCCAAGCCCTCAAAACCAGGAGACTGTGAATCAACATATACCAAGCTGTGAAAGAAAATGAATGCCAATGAATAATTTTATATCCAGCAAAACTAAGCTTTATATTTGATAATGAGATAAAAACCTTTCATGATAAACAAAAGTTAAAAGAATTTACAGTTAGAAAGCCCGAACTATGGAACATCCTCAGCAAAATATTCCAAGATAAGAAAATAAAAACAATAATGAAAACCAGAGGATAAATCAAGCCACATTAAATATCATAAATTAAAAAAAAAAATAACTGGGAACACAAATCATGTCTCAATAATAATCCTGAATGTTAATGGCCTAAACTCACTAATCAAAAGACATAGACTAGCAGATTGGATTAAGAAAAAGAAGACTAACAATCTGCTGGCTCCAAGAGACTCATCTCAGAGAAAAAGATATCCACAGACATAAGGTAAAGAGTGGGCAGAAATTGTACCACTCACATGGACTGTGGAAGCAAGCAGAAGTTTCCATCTTTATATCAAATAAAGTAGACTTCAAACTAAAGTCAATCAAAAAGGATAAAGAAGGGCACTACCTTATACTCAAAGGAACCATCACCAACAAGACTTAACAATTTTAACTACCCTTCATTATATCAAATCATAATGGAATGGAATTAGAAATCAATGATACAATAAAAAATACATTCCAACACCTGGAGACAAAATAATATTTTAAAGAATAAACAATGGGTTGCCAAAGACATCAAAGAGAAAATTAATAAAAAATTTTAGAGGTAAGTGAGAATACAGACAAAATATATCTAAATTTCTAGGGCACTATGAAAGCAATTCTAAGAGGAAAGCTCATTGCATGGAGTTTATTCCTTAAAAGAAAAAAAAATCAACAATTAAATGAGTTAACATTACATCTCAAAGCCCTAGAAAAACAAGAGCAAATCAACACCAGAAGCAGCAAAAGGCAGAAAATAATTAAAATCAAAGCAGAAATCAATAAAATTGAAAAAAAATAATTGAAAAAATTAACAAAACTAAAAGTTGGTTCTTCAAAAAAATAAATAGGATCCACAGACCTTTAGCCATGCTAATGAAGAGAAGAAGAGAGAGAACTCAAATTACTAACATACAGGATGAAAAAGGCAATATCACAACAGGTGCTACAGAAATACAGAAGACAATTAGAAATTATTTTGAAAACATATATTCCAATAAAATAGAAGATAGTGAAGACATTGACAAATTTCTTAAGTCATATGATTTGCCCAGACTGAGTCAGGAGGATACACACAATTTAAACATACCAATATCAATGAATGAAATTGAAGAAGCAATCAAAATACTACCAACCAAGAAAAGCCCAGGACTGGATGGGTATACAGCGGTGTTTTACAAAACCTCTAAAGAAGAATTAATACCAATACTTTTCAAGTTATTTCAGAAAATAGAAAAAGAGGGAGCTCTTCCAAATTTATTATATGAGGCAAACATCACCCTGATTACGAAACCAGACAAAGACACCTCAAAGAAAGAAAACTACAGACCAATATCTCTAATGATCTAGGTAGATGCAAAAATCCTCAATAAAATTTTGGCAAATCCAATACAGAAACACATCAAAAAAATTGTGCACCATGATCAAGTAAGATTCATCCCTGGGATGCAAGGATGGTTCAGTATACGGAAATCAATAAATGTTATTCATCACATCAATAGACTCAAAGATAAGAACCATATGATCATCTCAATAGACACAGAAAAAACAATTTCAACAAAGTACACCATCCCTTTATGTTCAAAACATTAGAAAAATTAGGGATAACAGAATCTTACCTTGACATTGTAAAAGCTATCTATGCTAAGCCTCAGGCTAGCATCATTCTGAATGGACAAAAGTTTAAAGCATTCCTTCTAAAATCTGGAACAAGACAGGGATGCCCTCTATCACCAATTTTATTCAATATAGTTCTCAAAACACTGGCCAGAGCAATTAGACAGATGAAGAAAATTAAAGGCATAAAAATAGGAAAAATAAGAACTTAAATTATCACTATTTGTAGACAACATGATTTTATACCTAGAAGACCCAAAAGGGTCTACAAAGAAACTACTAGAACTAATAAATGAATTCAGCAAAGTGGCAGGATATAAAATCAACACGCATAAATCAAAGACATTTCTGTATATCAGCAACAAATCTTCTGAAATGGAAATGAAAAACACTCCATTCACAATATTCTCAAAAATATCAAATCAAATACTTAGGAATCAACCTAACAAAAGAGGTGAAAGATTTATACGATGAAAACTACAGAACCCTAAAGAGAGAAGTAGAAGAAGATCTTAGAAGATGGAAAAATATACCCTGTTCATGGATAGGCAGAACTAACATTATCAAAATGGCGATATTACCTAAAGTTCTTTATAGGTTTAATGCAATGCCAATCAAAATCCCAACAGAATTTCTTGAAGTAATAGATAAAGCAATCATGAAATTCATATGAAAAAATAAAAAACCCAGAATAGGAAAAACAATTCTAAGAAGGAAGTGTGAATCCCCCAGTGTGCTGGAACTTGAGTAAACCTCATTTCTTTTCTACTAATTCACATCTTTTTACTACTTGTTTTTCCAGTGATAAGGTGCCTGGACTTGGGTCTGGTAACATCTGGAGTCTGCAAGTCTTCTGTATTACTGATTATGACTCCAAATTCTTTTTTTTAACTGCCTGTTAAATCATGTCTAAAGGCTCCTGTTTCAACAAATTATTCTATTTTCAGAGTAACCCTTTTTATACAGATAGTGGTTTGTGAAGAAACACTGATTATGGAAGGCTTACACCTGTAGTGACTCTGCAGGGTGCTAGTAATCAAAAGGTACAGTAGGGCATGATATTTACTTCCATAAGTTTTCAACAAGCTTACAAAGTGCTAACACATTTTGTAAAGAGTGTAAAGAATCATGAGCCCACATAACTCTTGATGCATCACCTCCAGGGTGCAGAAGCAGACCATATTTATCTTCTTGAAATAACAGATCATTATATCAACTAATCTGGAACCTCACACTTCAAAATGAACTCCCAAAATTCTTTCAACTCTTAGGAGGAAACTATTTGCCAGCTTTTGTACAAAGGTCAGGTGCCTCCAGGACACAAGCTTTGTTTTCACCATGTGATCTAAATTAATGATCTTGGCCACTTCACATAGTGGTGCTTTAACTATCTACTAAGCTCTTATGTTTTTTTTTTTATCTAGAAGGCATTGCATGTGCCTAAACTATTATTGAAGTACTCCCTGATTGAGCTCTATTAAATTTAGTGATCATTTAGACAGTTGATCAGTGGAGAAATTCACAGAAAAGCCCTCTCTAGTTAAATCTGTTACTCTGAAGCACAATAAAATTATTCCTAGATATAAGGTACAGGAAAGAAGACCCTTTTTACTTACTTTTCCATATGCCTGTTGTCTAAGGATTTTGTTTCTATTTTCTCTTCCTGTGTACTTTTATGCATCTTTTCCTTTAATCTTTTTTTCTGAAGTAAAGAAATACAAGGGGAAATAAAGCAGGCAAAACAAATGGCAATTTGTATTAATACATTTATATATATGTATCAATTGAAATGAGAATACAAGCTTACTTCTCACTGAGTTTTTTGAGCTTCTTTCACTGATTGTTAAAACACCCCTCAGCAACATCTGTCAACTTTTGAATGAATCAATTTATTGTTTTATATGATCATTAGCAGAGCTTCTTCCCCTACTTTATCCACCCACATTTCTGTGTTTAGAAAATATGTGATGAATGCTAAACAATATTTTAAATCATCAACATCTAACACTGGCAAAGAGAACATAATGTTAAACCATCATATTTTCTTGACTGATGGGTTTTAATAAGAATGTCTTATTATGTCTATTGAAACAAACTGAATTTATTAGATTGTTGGGCCTGTTAGTGCAGATTGCCTCAGGGAAAACACTAATAACAGAGGAGAACTAGGTTTCTATCTGTACTCTATGACTTACTGCCACTGGGATTTGGTTAAAGGTCCTACATTTTGTGAACCTACATTCATGATTTTAAATAGGATTACCACTGCCTTTATCCCTTAAATGTATTATGGCTCTTTAAATGAGCATGACACACATGTAAGTTATATTTTGTTTTCCATATTTCACTTATCATTGAATTGCTTCAAGAGTTAAATGAGTTTCCCATCTAGAAATATTCTTCACAGAAAAAAAAAAACAATTAAGCATGTGAAGGGAACTTACAATGGGAGAAAAATTGTTGCACCTGCACATCAGGTTTAGCGTTCATCTCCAGGATATATAAAAAAATCATAAAACTTAACACAGTACAAACAAGTATTCCAATCACCAAATGAACAGGTACATCATAAAAGAAGTACAAATGGCCAACAAATATATGAAATAAATGTTCAACAACTTTAAAAATTAGAGAAATGCAATTAAACTACACAGTCATTCTATCTCACTCCAGTTGGAATGGCAATTATCAAGAGTACAAGTAATAGAACATGTTGACAAGGATGTGAGAAAAGTTGATTGAATTAGACAAAGGGGAATAAAAGGAAGGTGGAGAAATAAGAATAGAATAGACAGAATGAATCAAACATAAATTTCCTATGTTCATCTATGAATATACACACAGTGAAACCACATATCATACACAACCATAAGAATAGGATCCTTATTAGAATAAGTTATTTGCTATATTCTATGTATATATAGTATTTCAGAATTCACTCTTCTGTCATTTAGATATCTAAAAATAGTGAAGAAAATTAATTTAAAAATTTCATACTCTAAACCTGTATAAGATGTTCAATGAAATTCTAGTAATCTAAATTTAGAAGAGTAATATTGTAACTTTGGGGATACATGATGAGTAAATTTGAGCAATTTAATTCTATGCATCAATTCCTGCTCTGAGATTCTCAAAGAGGCAGCTACTAAAAAGATTTGGAGTCTTTTGTAGTACTCTAGGACCATTTCTGGGAAGCAGTATCATTTCTACTAACCACATGGTATATTAACTAGCAGTTGCAGAATTTTATGATATTTAAGTTTTGTGAATTATTTTCAGACAGTTTCAGCATTTTCCTCTGAATATAAGAATGAAAATTGGGGAATTTAAAGTAAAGCAAAAGTTTCAGCCACCCAGATCATCACAGCATGTGCAAAGCCCACTAAGCTCACAGGTAGTAACAGGACTATTCAGAGCATACCATAACTTGGTTTAGTTTAACTTTGTTTACGAGTTGATGCATCACTGCCCAGGATCTATTACAAACATAGTTCCCAGGTCAGTCAGCTTATTCAATTCTAGGACTTCCAGCATGCCCTGTGAAGAGCTCTGTGAATCTACCCCCAACCCCCAGCAAAATCACAGGAAATTGCTAAACAGAGCAACAGCAGCAACAGCCAGTCATGTTCATTCATTGGGAATGGTTCCAGGATGTATGAAGATGTAAAAGGCAGTGTACCTCTCAGTTTCTTCTTTTTACTCTTAACTGAGCTAGCAAGCAGTAGTATGAAATTACAAATAAAACATACTCTTCTTCCTATACCAGATGGAAATGTAACATATTTGCTAATTATAATACAAAAAAGTTGGGTGGCAGTGAAGCTGTAATGGGTTAATGTGACTCCAGGTGAAAAATCAGGAAAAAAAAAAGAAAAATTCAAATCAAGAGAACAATGGATAATAAATAAGGTTAAGATGACTAAATTCATAAATACCTTTTACCTCTCAGCTTTTTCAAAAGGCAAAACACCAGGGAAAAATAGAAGACTCAGGTAAATTCAGATATTACACAGGAGATGTTATTATCTCCCTTAGAAAAACAAAATTATTTAGAGAAAAGTAATATGAACAGTGATTTTGTCATTGTATTACGTAATGCACATGAACTGGGCAAGTATCTGGAAACATAGACTAGACACAAGATAGAAAATAATGTGAAGAGACCTATCACAAGTACAGAGGGTTTCATCAGCAATAATTATCGGCTGCACACCAAGAAGTCTCATGTCCCTGTTATAGTGTACTGGAGAATGCTACCAAACACTGGGGCATGTAATATTAGTTCTTCCCCAGTGCTCTAAAACATGAATAGTAGATGCAGTTCTCATCTCATTTTGAGTCAATAGTGCAGTGATACCAAAATTGTACATAATTATTTACAAAAAATAATTTTGGGGCTGTGGCTCAGTGGTAGAGTGCTCGCTTAGCACGTGCGAGGCCCTGGGTTCGATTCTCAGAACCACATAAAAATAAATAAATAAAATAAATGTTAAAAATAATAACAAAACTCCTTATTCTGGGCTGGGGATGTAACTTAGTGGTCTAATGGTATTGCCTATAGCCTATGAGTTTATGTGTTTCATCCCCAGAATGCAAACAAACAAATAAAATAAATAAAAGCCATAAAAAATTCTTTTTTTAAACAAAAATATATATTTTTTTAAAATTGTAGTTCACTTGGCTTTGTTGTTTCTGGGCCTTTGGTGAGTCAGTGACATGGTGGGAGTACATGCTTGAGCTGAGCTTCTCACATCAGGGTGACTGGGAAGCAGAGAGAAAGCACAGAGACAGAAGATACTCTTCATGATTATACCCTCAGTGACATGCCTCCACAACTACCCCACCTGTTAAGGTTTTACTACTTTCCAGCAACCCATGTGTCATTGCTAGAAACACCGAGGTGCTGCAAGAATTCAGGCATGTAGGTGGGCATGGCAGACTCTACTCCTGCCAGAAGGATGTGCCACCAAACCTGGCTGGCAAGTGCTGGGCAGGCAGTTCGCCTGCTTTTATCCCTGAAACTGTGTCTGAAAGGCCGAGATCCGTCGTCGGAGATTAAAATGCACACATACAGATAGCAGTGACAAAAATGAAGCTTTTTACTGCAAGCTGGTTCTAGCTTATACAGAAAGTGAGAGTCAGTTATCTTAAACCAGGAAGCTCCCTGGGCCAATCATAGCAAAGATCAGATCATCACCTATGGTGCATGCGCATCTACCCTGCATAAGATTCATGGGGCCACGAGCTGTCCACGATCACGGAAGACGGGAGGACCAATTAGAAAATTTTCAAAAAAACTTGTTATCCACCCACTGGCAACTTGCCTGCCACCATGTTGCATTAGGGGGCTCCTTATCTAAAAGGCCCAGGGAGTTCTAGCCGCCCACTGGTAATTTGCCCATCGCCATGTTTGAAAGGCCCAGGGAGTTCTCAGGGAGACTCCCAACAGTGTCCCCTCTTGCCCTGATAGGAAGAGGTCTGGGTTATACTCTGTCAGTTGGCTAATTTTAAAATTGGGGTGCGCAAAGGGAAAGGCTAAAGTTAAAATGGGTACAATTGGATCTTACAAATTGAGGCTTAGTAGTAAGTTCTGAAAGTGGACCACGAAACTTTCTGTTTCTCACATTATGAATCTATGTATGGATTCATCCTTTGATGAGGCGGAACCCTCATGATCCTATCACCTCCCAAAGACCTCACTTCTGAATGCTTCTGAACTGGGGACAATGCCCTCAACACATGAATTTGGGGGGAGGGGCATTTCACATCAAGCCATAGCTTAGCATGTATCACTTTCATTTATACACCATTGGCCAACCAAGGCAAATGGAAGATTATAAATGATCTTTGAGTTTCACTGTGAGGGAATCTGTAATTCTTTGTCATAGAAAACCACCACAGTTAATATTGTGTAAGAAACGTGCCCCAACCCCCACCAGCCCCCATCTATGTGGGAAGCTTATTCTAAGCCCAAATATGATTGTATTTGGAGATTGTGAGAAACACACTCACCTGTCCAAACTCAAAGAATGGATTGAGAGACAAAGGTGTGGAGAAAGCAAGACTTTAATGATGACCTTGCAGTATCTGGTGTCTGAGGGAGCAGGCACACCCAGAGAAGTTGCAATTAGCATTTTATCCCTTAGTACACAAGCCCCTCCTTGCCCCTGCACCCCTACTGTGAGGTATGCCATCACCTAGTTTTTTCTGTCTCCTATTGGGTTTTTTAAAGAAATGCATCTTTAATTGTCCCCCACCTCCCTTTGTTCTCTTGTAGCTGGAAAGTCTTGTTGAGGTTAGTGCATCTTGCAGTTTACCTCTCTGTTGGTTCAGCAGGCCCTTTCCCCTCACCTCCTATCTGTAAAGGGACTGTGAATTTTCCACACTCTAATGTTATCTGCCTGTAACTTTCCATTCTGGTTTCTCCTGCTGCTTTTCTTACCTCCCGTATTTATATTCAAGGCTAAATACTATATTTTGAAAATGGAACACCAGACTTTTCATTTTTCACTGAGATGTCATTTGGGAGATAGTTATGGTTAAATGAAGTCCTCAAAGTGGGCTATAGGATTGATGGTGTTGAAAGGAGATGGAATTCTCTCTCTTCTTCCAGGAAAGAATATGTGTAAACCAGGAGGAGACCACACCAGAAACTGAATCAGCTGGCTGCTGGACCTGGGTTCCCAGCCTGTAGAACTGCCAGAACCAAGTTCCACTGGAGCGTCTCAGTCTGTGGTATTTGTCTTGGTGTCCCAGCCACTGAAGCAGGGAGGGACACAAAGATTGCCTATCATATATTGTCTGTGTTTGCTTACTTTCTCATAGCAACTTCGAATCAACTTGTTTGCATCTACAAGTGTGTAGTTTGTATGAGATAATCACAGTGACTGGCATAGGAAACACTGATATCCCTATGCACAATTTTACTCTTTATGAATGTCTTTTTATTTGCTTTTTTTTTCATCTTCCATTTTTATTCTCCTCTCATCCACTTGCCTACCTTTTGTTGTCTTGCTGGAAGATTTTTCTTTTTGATGCTTTTATTATTTTATGGATGTTTGTACATACGTAAAGATTTTAATATGTGGTATTTATAGTCTTCTACTTTATTGAATATTCCTATTTCGAGTCACTTTTCAGGAGATTCTTTTACAATCTTCACTTTTGTTTTTCCCTTTTTGTTTGTATTAATGCCTGTCAAGTAGCACTCAGTGCTGTGGTGATGGAGAATGCTTCTCCTCCCTGAGTCCACTTGAACTGTCATGCTGCCTTGGGTTTAAGATACATGTGTTCACATTCAGATTACGCCATCATATTGAAGGTGCTCATTACAAGTGGGATATTATTTTCAAAGACACTTCCTCAGAGTCTATAATGAGTGACATTTGGTTTTCCACAGTGCTATGTGTATGATGAAATACATTCATTTATTTCTTAATATTGAACTTGGCTTTCATGCAGAAATACATTTTAAATGTTCTTCTGCACTTCTCATATCTTTATCTTCCCATCAAATTCTTCTTTCAACTTCTAGGTTTTCTTCAAGCCATTTCATTCACTTAGATGGCTTCAGCAGTCCCTGAGGTCTTGCTGCTTCCTGAGTCTTTAATTTACCTTTGACCTCTCTTCTGAGTTGTGGAATATGCATGCACTTACCAGGCATCCCTACACATCTGATCACAGGGACTTTGAACACAGCATGTCTGAGGTCAGACTGCCCATCATGGCCATTGTTGTATTTTCCATCCTGGGTCTACACTGCTGCTTATGCAGATAGCTTGGAAGTAAATGCCTGTTTTTTTCAGTAGGCATTTACTTTCAAGCTAAAATTAGTACCGTATTCTATTTCTTCTTTTTCCTTTCTTTTTTTCTTTTTATAGGATGAGTTCTCTATGCTGCATTCTTAATGCTCTGTTCCCTGGTGTAGGTGGTCATGTGTCAGCAGTTTCTTCTCTGACTCTCCTCTTAAGTTTTTCTATTCTCTTTAGGGGAAGACTTCCAAAATACAGATCTGTTTAATCTAGAATGGAAATACAAGATGCCTGTTAGAGGATTTTAATTAAAAAAAAATTAGATATTAATGGATCTTTATTTTATTCATTTGTTTATCTGCAGTGCTGAGAATCGAACCCAGTGACTCACTCATGCTAAGCAAGCATTCTACCATTGAGCCACAACCCCAACCCCTCCATCCCCCACTGTGAGAGTACTTTATAATCTATCATAGTTTCTAAAAAGAGCGGGAACATAATTTTTTAACTTTTGGAATTAGGCAAAGCATTTATATTCACATCACTAGGTTGTCAGTCCCTGACACACTTGCTGCCTTTACCACATGTCACAGCCTAGGCAGCCTCACCTAGACTGACACCACTGTAGTTCCATTAGCCTGGCGTGGGTTCTTTGTAATTTCACAGTCTGATTCCAGGGCCAGGACACATTCATCTAAGTGAAATACATGCTGGGAAAAAGTGGATCAATCTATTTTTCCCCTTCTTCCCCACCCTATCTTACTACAAACATGTGGCTTAGTTTATTTAACATAGTATTTCAAGTATGTGTTCATATTGACGTCTTCACACTAGATTTATCTCTTTTTAGGAACAGAACTTTTTTCACCCTGTTTTGGCTGTGAACAAGGACACTTCTAAATCTATAAAGGAAATTCTATAATAGTGATGTAGGGTTACCAAATTAGTACAAAGACAAGGTATTTTTATTGGTATTTTCCTCTTCCATAATACAAATCAAGCTGTATCTTATAAAAGACATATGTAAGACACACATTCAAACAAGAGTTTACTCTGTATTTCTGTTCTGATCCAGGGTGGAGGGCTTGGGTTGAGGAGACATGTTTCATTATAGGGGATGCTGTACTTCAAGTATGTGTCTGTGGAGTTCACTTGGGAGGAGTGGCAGGACCTGGATGAGGCTCAGAAGACCTTCTACAGGGATGTGATGCTGGAGACCTACAGCATCCTGGTGTCCTTGAGTGAGTGAAAAGCCCCAGTGATCTTATTAGAAGCAATTTCATTGTCAGTATTTAGATGAATCATTTTTAAATTTTAATACTACTATTGTCTAATTTTTTTCTATCTATCTATTTATTTATTTATTTTAATTTTGAGTACCAGGAATTGATCTCAGGGGTACTTGACCACTGAGCCACATCCCCAGTGCCCCCCACAGTTTCAGTTCCCCAACTTCTTTTTTATTAAATTTTATTCAAAGACAGGGTCTTTGCACATATTTATGGGACAGAGTGTGGCATTTCAGTACATGTATATAGTGAATTACACAAATTATCGGTAATAGGCAGGTTTGTATTGGAAACATTTAAAAGCTAATAGATATTTTGAAATATTTAAAATGCTGCTCTGCTCTTTTAATTACGCTTCTCTGCTGCAGAATATTAAAATTATTCTCCTATGCAGGTGCACCACCACATGCATTACCATCCCTTCTCCACTCTCCCTCCCACACAGCCTTTTCATGATCCAGTAACAACCATTCTCTGTATCTTTGAGATACACTTTAGCTTTCACTAATAAATGAGAATATGCAGTATTTGTTTTTCTGTGCCTGACTTATTTTACTTTACATAAATGTCCTCCAGTTCCATTCATGTTTCTGCAAATGCATTTTTTAAAAACTGAATAACAGTCCCGTGTGCATACATACCACATTTTCTTTGCCCATTCATCTAAGATGGACATCAGAGTTGATAACCTATCATGGATTTTGTAAGCAGAGCCAAGGTAAATGTGCAAGTGCAGGTTCCTCTTCAAAACAAGGAATGAGTTTTCCCTGAATATATATACACCATACTGCTATAAATATGGTCATTCTGTTTCTAGGTTTTAGGGACATGCAGACTGTTTCCTATAGTGGCTGCACCAGTTTGCACTTTTAGAACCAGTGTGGAGGTTTTTCTCTCAGTGCCTCCTGGCCAACTTTTTTGTTCTGTGTCTTAATAATGAGCACCTAAATGTGGTGTCATGATGGCTTGTTTAGATTCTGATCTTTTACTTGATAATTATGGTGTTGAACATTTATTCCTGTGCTCATGGGTATTTGTGTGTCCCCCTGAGAATGCCTGTTGAGGTTACTTGTCCGGTTTTTAACTATATGATTTTTTTTTTTTGCCATTGAATTGAATTCCTTATTTTTTCCAGAAGTTAATCCCTTTTCAGATAGTTTGCAAATATTTTCTCCCATTCTGTAGGTTAAATTTTTACTCTAAATAGTAGAACTTACCCTCTGGATAGTTCTTAATATTAAATGTATTCCTGCATTAAATACACATAAGAACTTTCACTGTAGATAATTCTTAATATTGAACTTGGCTTTTGTGCATGAATACATTTTAAAAGTTCTTCTGCAGTTCTCTTGAGAAATATCTGAGATTCTTATATTTTCCAGAAGGCAATCCCTTGTCATTTTGCAGATATTTTCTTTACAGTTTTTAGTTTGTAAACTCCATTTGTTAATTTTTGCTTTGTTGTTTTTTTGCAAGATCAATGTCTGGGTTTCACTGGTATTTTCCTCTAGTAGTTTAATCATTTCAGGTCTTAGGTATTAAGTGTTTGATCCACTTTGTTGATTTCTCTTTCTGGTGAGAATGAGGTCTAACATTGCATATGGATGATCAGTTTTCCACAATTATTGATGAGCTTACTTTCTAAACATATGTTCTTGCTACTTTACTGAAAATCAGTTGGATATTTTATATATATATATATATATATATATATATATATATATATATAATCTTACATCTTAATAATGGTTTAATATTGGTTCTGTTATGTTCCGTTGGTCTGGAGTCTGTTTATGCCAGTACCATGCTGTGGTTTAATATTTTTAGTTGTTGATGGACACAATATCTTTATTTTCTTTATTTATTTTTTTGAGGTGAAGAGTGAACCCAGTGCTTCACACCTGCTATAAATACTCTTATCTATCACCAAGCTACAACCCCAACCCACTATGCTGTTTTGATTATTATTTCTTTGTACTTTGTTTTGAAGACAGATATTAGAATAATTCCAGATTCGTTTTTTTTTTGCTTAAGTGTGTTTTGACTATTTGAGTTTTTTTGTGCTTCTATATGATGTTTAAGACTATTTTTCTAGCTATGTGAAGAAAAGTTATATGAGGATTACATTGAATATGTCAATTGCTTTGGGTATTAAGGGTTTTTAGCAATATTAATTCTTCCAATACATGAAAATAGGATGTATTTCTTTTGTGTGTCCTCCTTAATTTATTTACATCAGTGTTTTGAAGTTTTTGTTTTAGAGATCATTCACTTCTTTCATTAAATTTTTTCCAAGGTAGTTTTTTAAAATTAACTATTGTAATTGAGATTTCTTTTATGTTTTCTTTCTCAACAATTCTGTTTTTGATGTATAATAAGGCTACTGATATTTGTTTGTTGATTTTGTACTTTCCAACTGAAAATACGACTGCATTCATTTATCAGTTCCTGCATTCATTTGTCAGTTCTAATAGTTTTTTTTTTATTTTGGAGGAATTTTTGTATACAAATCTCTGTTTTTTTCTGAATACAAATTCATGGTGTTTGCTAACAATTATTTAACCCCCTCCTTTCCTACTTGGATGCCCTTTTTTTCTTTCTGTCCTCTTACTGTTTGAGTCAATGGGTTCAGTCCTGTTTGAAGAGCAATGGAAGGCAACACCTTGCCTTATTCCAGATCTTGCCAGAAATAATCTGAGACTTTCCCTGTTCAGTATGATGTGAGTTAGAATTTAATATGCAGCCTGTGTGTTCAGTAACATTACTTTTAACTCTAGCTTTTCAAGGGTTTTTATAATAGAACTGTGTTGAATTTTATCAAATAACTTTTCTGGGTCTGTTTATGTACATGAGGTTTTTTGATGCTGAGGACTGAACCCAGGGACACACAACCACACTGCTGTACTCCTAGCCTCTTTTTTGTCTTTTATTTGGAGACAGAGTCTTGCTGAGTTGTTTAGGGCCTCACTAAATTGCTGAGGATGGCTTTGAACTCAAGACCCTCCTGCCTCTGCCTTACAAGTTGCTGAGATTATAGACGTGTGCCACCATGCCCAGCAAGATATATGATTTTTAATCCTCATTCTGTTTATGCAATGAAATTACATGTATCGACTTTCAAATATTGAACCATCTTTCATTCCTGTGGTTCACATGGGGTCATGATTTTCAAACCTTGTGCTGTGCTGATGGATTGAATTTGATAGTGTTTTACTGAGAATTTTAAATCTATGGTCATCAGTGTTCTTGTGCAGGTTTTGATATTAGTGCAAAGCTGATCTCATGTGATACATTTAGAAGATTTTTCCTTTATTTCAATATTTCCAAATAATTTGAGAAGAATTGGCAGTTGTTTTGTAAACTTTTGATAAAATTTAGGAGTAAAGCCATTTGGCCCTGGGCTTTAGTTTTTTGGAAATTTGTTCCTGATGTGCTCTCCTTGGATACATCTGTTCTGTTAAGGTTTCTAGATCCTTATGGTTCGATTTTGGTTGTTATGTGTGTCTAGAAATTCATTCATTTCTGGATTTTCCAATTATGAGTGTGTGGTTTTTCAAGATATTCCCTAGGGATTTGCAAATTGGTTGAAACATCTGTTTGTCTGTTTGTTTTCATTATTGCTTTGATTTATTTGGATCTTTTTTCCTGGTTAGTATAATTATCAGGTACTTTGGAATGATTTGATCTCACTTTTCCCAAATAATGTACACCGAAAAGAAGATTTTCCTTAATGCACATGAGGCTTGAGTTCTCCTCATATTACCCTAGAGGCCTGGCAGGGGCACTGAGAATGGGTCCTTATGGTCATTTAGTTTGATTTTGCTTAAAGAATCTCCTACAATTCCACAAGCTTCAGACCCCACCAAACCTGGATCTCTTCTCACTTGATACTATGGGCTAAGGAGTCACATGAACTTTTATTAAAGAAAATGCTATTGTTTTCTGTAAGTATGCAAACACATCCTAGTCTTCATATTTCTGGAAAATGTGTTCACATACTATGAATACACATCTGTTTAATAGTTTGTCAAAAGTTGTTTTTAAAAACTCCAAGTTCAAATGCCCATAAAGACACTGATCACTGTTTTCAAGGCAATTTCCCCATGCCTACATCAATCCATTGTTTCCAATTAACAGGGAGCCTTCCTATACACACCAGGTTGATACAGATCAGACTCACAATTGGCAAACAACAAGCATGTTACTGAGGAAAGAAGAGCCTGACTCAGTTAAAATATCAGCAAAAGTTTAGTCCCTCTTATTCAATCCTTTATAGACTATATTGACCCTCTTATCAATCATAGCGTTACTTGAGATTGAACATGTTCCTTTAGCAATAAAGAGTGTGGACAGCATTTATCAAATAAGGACAAACAATCCATGTCCACTAAATGACTTGACTACTGAGAGAAAACTCTTGGAGAGTTTGACAAAGACACTATTAAATAATTTTTTAATAAATGCTCAAGATGTTATACTCCTAGAAATGGGAAATTGTTAAGAGCCTCCATTGTGCATGTCTGTGATTTATACAAAGTACTTAGGTTTTATTGTGTTCTCAGGTAAGAATAACTTATACATGGAAAGTTCGAGGTGCTGCAGCAATGGTGGCGATCGGAACCCTAACGAGTAATGGCAATTGGTTTTCTGCTTTGGTGATCCGGGTGACTCTCCTCAAATGCCTTCTTATTTCCACCTACCATTCTACAGACTTTGAAGTACACCAAAACTGGCTTGCTATCACTCACAGTTTGCCAATATCACATTGGTATTATGAGGCAACTTCAGAGTGGACCTGGGCTTATCCTGCTTTTTTGTGTGGTTTGAATATGTCCTGTTACTTGTTGCCAAATATTTTGATCAAGTGATGCATAATGTTCATAATATAAACTACTGCAGTTTAAGAACCTTATTTTTTCAGAGATTTTCTGTCATCTTTACAAATGCACTCTTTGTGTATGCTGTCTATGAGATACAATTCTATCACTACATCCAGCTATCTTGATTAATTAAGTTGCCTCGCCTTACCTCAGAGTTGCAGTTCTGCCTCAGCCACTGGTATTACAGATATTCATTTCCAGTACAATGGATTCCTATTTTGATTAATGTCACTCTCCATTGCACGGTTATTTCAGAAAAGGCATGTGGAAGAAGCATTTTTCTTTGCCGTTCTCCTACATCTGAAATAAATCTACTTCCATGAAGCACCAGTTTACAGTGTATACGTGCTACGCTCTTACTGTTTTGCTGCAAAGAAACCAGATGGGTCTGTCTGATGGAACAGTTTTAGCTTTGTCTGTGTTATTTTGCTGGGCTTCATTATTTTCCTAGTTTCATTATTTTCACTGGGTCCTTTCCTAGCCTTAAACCAGCTGCCTCAAGTCTTTTCCCAACTCTTTCCTTTCTAGAGGGGCCTCTGCCATGCATACTGGGCTTCAAACTTCTGAGCCTTATACAATGCTTTGGACAAAGTTCTGTCTGTCATTGGTTTGGAATTGAAACTTCTTGATCCCAACAAGATCCCTAAAACCTCAATGGCAAGTAGCCATACTCCTCAAAATTTTCCCAATGATCCTTTTGTCTGTGGCAAAAGCAAGAGATGCTTCAATTTTTCTGATTCTTACCATAACAGGACATTATTTCCTCTTCCTTCTGCTCTTCACTGCCCCAGAACTTCCCATTAAAATCTTATGTTACTATTCTCCATCTATTGTATTTCTTCACTGAAGATTCTATTTAAAAAAGAAAAACCTCTTTTTAATTGAATGAAAATTTTCTATCTCCTTGGCTTGGGGATTCTGGAAGTCTGCTATGAATTTGTATTCCCTTTTACCTCCTGGAAGCTGAAGTGGTCTTTTTATTTTCTTTGTTACTGACTTCAGTGAATTGTGCAGTGGGTGTCACACATGCTTCATTTATACTGTATGTTTCAGTGTTGACTGGTCCTCCAATCAGCAAGACAAAGGAGCAATAAATAGAGAAACTGCTTGAAAGTAAGCAAAGCAATTATTTCATTAGAAATTAATCAGAACTTGAAGAAAGTTGCTTTTGGCATGAGCCATTAATTTTAGAAGATCTGTTTAGAGAATCATTCTTCCATCATTGGTCTTGTCCAGCCTAGCAATCTGAATGTTACTATGATAAGAAGCTACTGCTCTCAATAAACAGTAAAATTCATCTGAAAAAAAAATCTCAGCTTTATCTGTTAAAATTGTCTGAGATCATTCAGACTACTATGTTTTTCTGAAAGCTAATAGAGTCTGATTAACCCCATAATTATTTGTAGACTATGTCAACTATTGCCAGGATATAAAGGATAATTAGACTCCTCTACTGAAGGAAACATAAATAAAATGGCATTTTTTATTTCTACAAAAAAAAATCTCATACACTACAGTTGTCTTTCTCTTAGGGGACACTGTGCATATTTATACTTGAAACTGGTAATACTCTGCAGAAACTTGTAGGATTAATACACTATAACAAAGATAATAAAAATTAATGCTTTCCACAAGGCTTCAATGAACAAAGTATACAAAACTTCAAATCAAGGTATCAATATGGAGATTTCTTAGGTCAAGCATATTACTTAAATATCATGGGTTTGCTTTTTATGTAGGCCAGCAAAATAGATTGGTCTGCACCCCCAGTTATGGTTAGGGACATTTCCATGAGTGATATTTTGAACTTAATGGAGAGGAGGAAAGACATCAATGGAAATGGAGAAAAACAAACATTATCTCTCTTAGAAGAGTGATTCAAAGTGTACGTCCTACCTATACTGATCCAGAATTTCTTTTCTTGGAATATAAAGGGCATTTTTGACTGGGGAAAAAAGAAAAAAAGAAGCTTCTGAAGAAAAATTACAAGTGCGGAGATTCCAAGTCAGACCTACCTACTGAATTGACTCCATGGATCTGTAAGTGTGGCCACTCCTCAGATATCACCATCAAGTAATAAAATGTACTTCAATATGTACTTCAATCCTCCTTAGAGTAGTGGGGGCAAAAAAGCTGTCAGGTAGAGTTTGTGCTTTACCTAATGGAGGAAATGATGCAAGTGTTAGATTCTAACTGTGTAGTTGCTACATGGGAGAAGAGTGAACCCAATATATCAGAGTGACAATCCATGAGACAGATTGAAAGAACTGGACAAACAATCAAAACATGGACATTTTATTATTCTCCCTCTTCTTCCTCCAAATACCCAAAAATTAATAAATGGCAGATTCACAGGGAAAATGATAAAACATTTTTTCTTTCTCCTGTTGTATCTCCCAGTAGGAAGTGAAGGAAATGACAACTGCTTATACATAAAACAGAACTCTAACTCAAAATCTGTGTTCAAAATTCCCCTAGAGTTCCCTTAAAGAGAACAGTTCCACATAAAACACTCTCATTTGGCTAAAAGAGTTTTAAAAGGCAGCCCACGCAGTTGCTCATATTTTTTAAATAATAGATTTTGTGTTATAGACTATAGTTGCAGTCCAAACAATTTGGTTTATCCTCAGGGACAGAGAGAGTATATAGAGAAAGAAAAGATAAAGAAAGGGGGAGGAGTTAAGGGGAAGGGAGGAGAAAAAAGTAAACACAAGCCAATGGTACAGGCTATCTAGAAACATTTTACCCTCTCTGCAAAATTCATCTGACTCAAAAATCTCCTGCTGATTAAAAAGATCATGTAAAAATGTGCATGATCTCTGAGAGTGAAACTTCCAACAAGTCCTGTTCTGGAAGAGCTGCTCTCATGACCAAACTTTATGCAAGCTGACACAGAGAAGAATGGTTTCCTCATGAGAACCAGCTATTAATGGAGGAAAATGGCATTCAGTCTGTATGGGAAGAAGACCTATGCATTTTTTTTTTTAGATATGTATGTGCATCTCATTACATTCATGTTGGTTCTCAAGAACATTTCAGTTTAGTCATAAAGTCTACAGGAAACTACTATTTAAGTTTTAAAAGCACTTCTTATGAAAATAAATAAAATAAAATAAAGTGATGCTCAATGCTTTTAGCCAGCAAAAGCATTGAGCATCACTGAGGTCCATGGTTTTGTATTGGAACCTGATTTTCCACCCTGCTGGCAATATTCTCATTAAAATTTCTCAAACACAGGAGGCTGAGGCAGGAGAACTGCAAGTTTGAGGTCAACCTCGGCAAACTAGCAAGGCACTAATCAATTTAAGGAGACCCCATCTAAAAAAAAAAAAAAAAGGCAAGGGGATGTAGCTCAATGGTAAAGTGCCCTGGAATTTAATCCTCAGTAAAGCAAAATTAATTAATTAATTAATTTAATTTCTCAGATCATAGCACAGACATGAGAATAGCTCTTAATGACTTAATAATAACAGATTTCAAATACAAGTTTTAAGTGTCTTACTTGTGTACACATACACACAAACACACACACACACACAATAATTCCCAAATCCTCAAAAATAAAGAAATATTAGCTTATTTATATTACCTAATAAGATTAATAATATTTATTCTTCATTATTTCTTTTTTTATAGTTGTAGATAGACAGAATGTCTTTATTTTATTTGTTTATTATTATGTGGTTCTGAGGATCATGTTCACTGCCTCATGCATGCTAGGCAAGCACTTTGCAGCTGAGATAAAGCCCCAGTCCTATTATCCATTATTTCTACTTCCACAATTTGTACTATCAGAATGGGAGCCCTAAGGAATTATCAAATGTAATTTTTCTAGTCTCTGTGAAACTTTGAAGCCACAAGCCATTTAAATATAATGTTGACATTTGAAGAACCATCTATAGCCATCTCTTCCCTATGGAGATTGACCATATTATCTAAAATGTTCATGACAATGTCAATTTATTTTTTAACATTAATTTGAGTACTAAATACAACAAATTAAAAAAGAGGTGATACATGAAAAAGCTAGCACTGAAATTTACAGAGTCATCCAGAGAGCCACAGAAAGCTGAGCATAGAAACACATTCACTGCAGGCAAGTGTTCTGGCCCTCCCCACAGAGCACCTGCACATGTGACTCTTTAGCAAGAATGCTCAGTATCCTCGTTTGTTCCAGGGAATGCAATACCAATGGAAAACAAAGAATAAAACTGTTAACAACATCAATATTATGCAATTAAAATTAAGAAAATGGGAAAGGCAGCCAAGCCGTCTGCTCCTCTCATGGCAAAGTTTTCTGAAGCCACATTTCCTCCAGGTAATAGTGATATCCAGTTACTTTCTTTTTAATTGTACTTCAGTGACTGTGTGTTGAATTATCTGGTAATTCATTTCTACAAGCAAATTAATTAGTCTAGTTATTTTTAAATCTCTTAGCAAAATAACAATGTTTTCTTGCAGGACTTAATGATTAGGTTTTATGTAAATGTTATATTTTAATTAATTTGTGAAGGTGGTTACACAAAACTAAGTTAAAATTGTGTCTGAAATGCAGGTCAGTATTTGCATGTTAATTTGTTTCAGGGACTCACATACACTATGGTCTTAAATGAATAAGATGAAATCATTAAGCCATTTGGCACAGAGGAATGAATGATGGAAGAGTAACTTTGCAAAGCTTTTCCCTTCAGGCTAAACTTTCCCATGATGACAAAATTTAATTTGAATACATGTAAGCAAAGTGACTTTCTTGAAAATCACATTAATTTGTCCTCCTGCCAACAATGTGCTTTCATTCATTTTTTTTTGTTTGTTTGTTTGTTTGTTTTTGATGGGGAAATGGTACTAGGGATTGCACTTAGGGACACTCAATCATTGAGCCATATTCCCAGCCCTATTTTGTATTTTATTTAGAGAGAGTGTCTCACTGAATTGCTAAGTGCTTCACTGTTGCTATGGCTGGCTTTGAATTCATGATCCTCCTGACTCAGCCTCCTGAGCCCCTAGGATTACAGGAGTGGACCACCACGCCCAGCCACAACTAATAAAAAAACTTAATGAGGAATGGAGTGAAAGACATGAGGAATGTTTTAAAAATTCCTCAAGAAAAGAAAAGTCCTGTGATCCAAATTTTTAAACCTTTTTTTTTTAGTCAGATTAAAATGCCTTTAGGTCTTCTAAAAGCATTTGGCTAGCATATCATAGGGTTAATGCAGAGCAGAGCAATCAACATGACTACCCTGAACCCACAAAAATCAGAAACAGAACAAATCACAAAATATAAGCATTTGAACATTTAAAACAACCTGAATGACAAATCATATTTAAACTAAGCAAAAGCCCTCTAGGGAGAGGAGCTGATAGTCTCCCAGAAAATGCCAGAAAAATCCAGATTTATTTTTGTACCTGATGCTGTGCCTGCCAATCCATTGCCAGAGTTCTCTGGTCCACTCTACTCTGCAGAGTAGCAACTGCAAGGATCTACACTATGCAGGACAGAGTCAGTTAAACCTCTATTACTTTTTCTTACATAGTTCCTATAAAACACATTTGTAATGAAATGGCATAAGTTGCAAGTTCCTGTTATGTGCACTCACCTCATCTCACCTGTCAATATTCTAGCACTAATCTGAGATTTCACTAGAACTTGCACTTACTCAAAGAATATATAAAACAGCAGCCTACATTTAGATTCACAAAAGTCAAAACATGCTTCTTATACTTTAGATTCAACAAGAGGAAAAACAATTTTAGTGGTGGGATTTGGAGATACTTTTAAAGCTGCATTGTCAGAAACAGACCACTGATTACATTTGTCAATATTTATTAACAATAACAACACAATTTCTAAGTTTTCAATATAAGTTTAAAATATCTGCTGTACTTACAAGTACTTCCCACCACTACTGTGCTGCAGGTCTGCAATTTAAAGAGAGTGAGCATACTGAGCAATGTTCCAGGAACAGGGTTCATGTCCACATTATCTGAGGTTCCTCCATCCCACATCCAATATCTCACTCGATGCAGAGAACTCTTGGCATACATCCTACCCACATTTTCTCTCCTCTCTGATGTGCGGCGAAGGTGGAACTTGCAGACACATCCACTCATCTGCCATTTTGCACTCTTTGCCCCACGTTCGGGCTGCTCTGGTGGTAATACAGGGAAGTGCAGGCAGGGACAGTAAATCTTAAACCTGGCTGGCTGCTATCAATGCTAGGGAGGGAGAGGTACACACCAACTTTTCTGGCTAGTTTATCCTATGTTTCCCACTCTCAAGAGAATAACATTTCCATATATTTCAGTCTAAAGAGGCCAAGTATGTTGAGTGATGCTTGCTCATTAACTGGAAGTAACTGACATATATAGAATACTTCATCCAACAATAGCACAATTGACATTCTTCTCAAGCTCACATAGAACTCCAACCAAGATGGATCACATGCTAGGATATAAAACACAACTGGACAAATTAAAAGAATAATGATCACAGAAAACACATCTTTGGACAACAACAGAGTAAAGTAGAAAACTATATCAGAATAATACACCAAAATTCCCAAAATATTGAAGATCAAACCATAGACTTCAAAATAACACATGAGCCAAAGTCTCAAAATAAATTAGAAAGCATTTTGAAAATTAAAACTTTTGGTCAAAATTTGAGGGATGTAGAGAAAACAGTACTTAGAAGTAAGAGTTTAGCACTGAAAAAATTTAACACTAATAATTTAAGCATCCACCTTAAGAAAATAGAGAAAGAGCCTAAATAAAGCCGGGGGGAAAAAACAAAACAAAAATTAAAACAAGAATCAATGAAAATTTTAAAAAGAAAACAATATCAAAAGGTCAACAAAATTAAAAGTTAATTTTTTGAAAAAACCAATAAAATTGATAAAATCCAAGCCAAGGTAACTGAAAGAGAAGGGAAAACAGCAAAGACGGAAGAAAAAAAAGGTAGAGGAGAAGGAAAGATAAGAGGAGATGAAACAGACATAAAATATTTTAAAACTACTAATGTCAGAAATAAAAAAAGTTCATCACCACTGATGTCATGGACATTTAAAAGTTATCAAAAATATTATAAAAATTATGTATGCTTATGAATTTTAAAATGCACTGATTCCTTGAAAGACACAAAATACCAAAACACAGTTTCTTCATATATTCATAAAGCTATGTGACAGAAAAACACAAAACAGGTGAATTGATGTTGTTTTGAATTGACCAGAAACTTATTTCTCATCTTACGGGAGGATGAGTGGGTTCAAAATCAATACAAGCCATCAGCAGTTTCAGTGTCTAATGAGGATCCACTTCCTGCAATATGTATGGATGTGTTCTCACATGGCAGAAGGGGTGAGGATCCCTGTGGCTTCTCTTATCAATGCACTAATCCCACTCATGAAGTTCCACCCTCAGAAATTAACTGCCTTTCAAAGTCCCTACCTCCTAATATCATCATATAAGAGACAATGTTTCAACTAATGCATCTTAAAGGGATACTAACTCAGTCTACAGCATTCACAAAAGCAGAAATAGATAATGTTAAGTGCTGAAGGCCATTACCAAGTAGGAATGACACATCGAAATTTCCTTGCCAAGCATACCCCATGCTGCTTAGAGGACATTCGATGGGAAATTGCATGCATGCTTTAATAAGGTGACCTTGCTCAAGGATCAAGGCGGATCCGGGTTTAGAGCTGATCAGGTTTGAGGAAGTAACTGGCTCCTTGAGTTTAAGGCGTTGCCAGTTTAAGATAATGGGTTTTAGGGAAGTTAGAGGTTGAAGATTATTGCTGGGATTAGGGTGTTCCTGTTGCTTGTTCCCGTTGAGTTCTCGTGAGATTAAAATGGGATTTGGAGAGAGCCTCATGGAGTAGGTGAATTGTGCGGGAGACGGCAGAACACGTTTGCCCCTGGACCTGTGTGGAGGCGGTATGAGAGCTGGAATAAAGAATTGCTGTTTGAACCTACAAAGGTGTGTGGTGGCTCGTGATTCTGGTTCCAAGCCGAGACATTGGCCCTTGGCAGTTAAGTAGGTTTTTTTTTATATCTAAAAAAAAAAAAAAAGGTGAATAATCAACAGTCTTCCAATGAAAAAAACACAAGGTGCAGATAATTTCACTGTTAAATTATACCAAAAATTTAAGGAAGGAATGATGACAATGACTTATAATCTCTTCCAGAAAATGGAAGAACATAGAACATTTCCCAAATTATTCCATGGGGCTAAATACCAAAACAAGATAAAGGCAAAATTAGAAAAAATACATGCTGACCAATATCTTTCAGGAACATAAGATTTTTTTTAAATCCTCAAAAAAAGTATTGGCAAACAGATTCTAGCAATACATAATAACAATTCTACACCAAGACCAAGTGATATTTACTCCAGGTGTGCAAGACTAGCTTAACATTCAAAATATAGTTAAAGTAATTAACTCATCAATCACACTAAAGAAGAAAAATCATTTGATCACATAAAAAGGTCCAGAAAATGCATCTGACAGACTTCAATGCTAATTCATGACTAAACTTTCAGGAAACTAGGAATACAATGGAAATTCCTCAATTTGAATTAAGAATCTATCAAAAAAAAAAAAAAAAGAAACCCAACAGCAATGTAACACATAATGTGAATAGCTGAATGATTGCTCCTAAGATCAGGAGGATGGCATAAATACCCATTCTTACTGTTCCTGGATTTTTAGCTAATGCAGTAAAAATACAAAAATAAAAAAATAAAATGTATACAAATTTGGAATAAAGAAATTAAATGCTTTTATTCACAGATGACTTGATTTTTTTATGTAGAAAATCTCAAAGATTCAACCAGAAAAACTTCTATAATTAAGAAATGGTTATACTATGTTCCATTATATAAAGTTACTACACAAAGTCAACTACTTTCCTGTATACCTTCAATGAACAATGGGAATTTGAAATTAAAAACACAACTACTTGCACTAGTATCAAGAAAATGAATACTTTGATATAATCTGGTAAAATATGGTCAGAGTCTATATGAGTAAAATTTAAAAATTCAATTAAAAAAATAAAAGAAGATTTTAGAAAATGAAAAGATGTTTCATGATCATAGATGAGAAAACCAATGTTGTCAAGAGGTCACTTCTCTTCAAAATGATCTATATATTTAATACAATTCAGTGAAGACACCAAAAAAATTATTTTGTGGAAGTTAACAAACTTATTCTAAACTTCTAATAGAAAGGCTTAAGACCCATATAGTCAACAATATTGGAGAAGAATAAAAAACTTCCATGACTTGCAAAATGATTCATGGAACAAAAGAGAGAATCCAGAAATGAAAGCACATAAACACAGTTAACTGTTCTTTTACAAAAAAGCAAAGGCAATTCAATACAGGAAAGATAATTTCTCCAAACCAAGAAAAATCTTTGTATATTTTATGTTGAAAATAGAGGAAGAGGAAAAGGAGAGATGCAAAAGCAGCAGCAGTGGAAAAAATAAGAAAAAGAAAAAAATAATCAAGATATGATCTGTGCTATTCAGTTTTTCATTGCTGATACTAAAGTACCTGACACAAATTGGAAGAGGAAAGATTAATTTTGGCTCACAGTTTCAGAGGTTGAAGTCCTTGGCTGGATGGTTCCATTTCTTGGGCCTGAGGTGATGCAGAATATTATGGTGAAAGCATTTAGTAGAAAAAAAAAAGCTTTTCAGTTCAGGGCAGCCAGGGAGCAGATAAAGAGAGGCAAAAAAAACAGGCAATGGAGAAGATAATCTCCAGGTTAGTACACAAGTGACCTACTAGCTCGCACTAGGTCCTGTCTCCCAGAAGTCTATTCAGCTATCAATAAATTAATTTTTTTGATGAGGTTAGAGAACTTAGGATCCAATAATTTCCTAAAATCCACATCTGTGCAACTTGAAGCACTGGGGACAATGCTTTCAGCACATGAGCCCTTTGAGATCCAAAACCATAACACTAGATCCAAACCATAACACTAAAACAATCCTTACTCATTTCAATAAATATTTATTCAACCTACATCTTAGATGTAATTTTTAATAACATTATTAACATTATTTTAAATTGGGAACTCATAATTATAAATATTTATGGGGTAACATGATTTTTATGTATGTATACAATATGGAATTATTAAAAGGTCAAGCTTATTAACATATCTATGTAGTCATTCAATGATCTGATATTTTTCTGGTAAAACAAGTTAAACTTACTTTTAGTTATTTTGAAATATCTAATAAGGTTCTCATTAAATTTTTCTGCATATGTTATCCATTTTTCTCAAAAACACTTGTTAAAAGGCTGTCTTTTCTCCAATGTATGTTTCTGATATCTTGTCAAGGATCAGATGACTGTACATGTAGGAATTTATCTCTGTGTCTTCTATGGTATTCCACTGAGGACATGTCTGTTTTGATGCCAGTTTCTTGTAACAATCATTTTACTTTCTACTTCCATGAGTTAAACTTCAAAACCCAAATTTTAATATAATACATTTATAAAATAACATCACAAAGTGTCTAGGTGACCTTGAATTTGACAGTGGATATTAAAATTCAATAGCAAAAATATAATCCATGAAAAAAATACTAGTAAATTGTAAGTTTGATAAAATAAAAACCTTTAGAAACCTGGAAGGCTGAGGTGGTAGGAATATATGAGTCCAGTAGTTTAAGACAAGCCTGGGCAATATAGTGAGATACAATCACAAATAATGCATGAACCAATCAATCAATCAATATATAACTAATACTCTGGAAATAAATGTTGAAAAAATAAAGGAACAAATCATAGACTGGGAAAATATATTTACACAACAAATATCTTCTTAAAACCTGCATCCAAAGTATAAAAGTAACTCCAAAAATACAATAATAAAGAAAAAACACAATTAGTAAATAGATTTTAAGAAAACCTGAAAACCCATTATACCAAAGAAAATCTACACATGGAACAAAAGCTTATTGAAAACAATATAATACTATGTGTCATTAGGGATTTTACACATGACATTATTATGCCACAATTGAAATAGTTATTTTTTTAAAATGACAATATCTAATACAAGTGAGAATATGAAGTAAAAGGAAATTTCATGGGTGTTGGTCAGAATGAAAAGTGGTACATTCACTTTAGAAGACTACTCTGAAGTTTCTTGCAAAGACATAGTTTTACTTTACAATCCAGAAATTTCATGCCTAAGTATTTGTCTTAATGAGTCAAAAATTTACGTTCAACAAAAGCCTGCACATGAATATTTATGGAAGATTTGTTGATAATCACAAAATGGGAAGCAACCCAGATGTCTTTGTCCTGGTTAATAGATGAACGCACAGTACTTCATGCATACAACAGAATATTATTCAGCAATAAAAATAAATGAGTTATGAATCCATAAAAAGACATGGAGGTGTTATAAATGTATACTAGTAAATGAAATATGGTAGTCCCAAAATGCTATATACTAGAAAGTTTAAACTACACAACATTTTGGAAAAGGTAAATTTATACAAAGATTTATAAAACTCAATAGTTACCAGAAATTTAGGAGAAAAAAAGGGGAATGATAAATAGGTGAATCGTAGGGGATTTTAGGGTGGTGAATGTATTCTATCCTTATGCATTCTATCAGAAGCCACAAAACTGTGTAACTCAGAGTGAAACAATGTAAGTTATGAAATAGAGCTAATAATGTAGTGCCAATTTGGGGTCATTAATTGAAGCAAATGTGTCCCACTAATGCAAGATGAAAATCACAGGGGAAACTATGTGATGTAATAGAGAGGTAGGTATGGTGTGGATACATGTTACTGCATGTATCATCTGACAATTAGTTTGTATTGATAAAATTTCCACCTTAACAGCAGAAAATAAAAACAAACAAGAAATTAATGAAGTCAGAGAAAAAAAAACCCATCAGCACAGAAAACAATTAAGTAAAACACTTCTAAAATCTATAAAAACAAAAGCTGTCTCTAGAACAAATAAAATAACCTTGATAAATCTTTAGAAGAATGACTAGTAAATTTAATAATAGACACAAATTACCAAGATTAGGAATATGAGACATCATATTCTATGGATATTAAATGAAAAGTCAACTTGTCCTGTTGGCACATTCTTGTAATCCCCATGGCTCAGGAGATTGAGACAGAAGAATTGCAAGTTTTAGGCCAGCCTCAGCAACTTTATAAAACCCTAAGCAACTTAGTGAGACCCTGTTTCAAAATTAAAAAAAAAGAAAAGAGATAGAAATGTGGGTTCACTGGTTAAGCACTTCTGGGTTCAATACCAAGTGTAAAGGAACACCTGGAGAGGAATACCTGTAAGGAGGTACACAAAAAACAGACACAGACACACAAGTACAAGCAAACAGGAGGAGTGGAGAGGAGCAAATGAAGTGATGATGAAGAAGTACAGAAGTAAAATGACCACTCTTCCCTGCCTGGAAGTTTATAACTCAAAAAATATATACTTCTTGTTACTATGACTTTATTCTAATTAGTATTTCGTTAACCTAAGTGCTAGCTAACTGAGATAAGATCCCCTTAATACAAAAACAGTGTAATTTCTCTCCAAGGACATTGTTAAGGAAACCAGATAGTGACTGCTTAGTTGTCTAATTACCTCACAGGGAGGAGGCTGAGTATGCCAATTGTGGGAATCAGGGCACCAGTTTACACCCCTGGGAATTTTATCACCAGGGGAAATGCTTCCATGACTATTTTCATGGACAGAATATCTACAAACAAGCACTCAACCACATTTCCCTCAAAAAAAGAATCAGAAAATATTATGAATTACTTTATGCCAATAAATTTGACAACTATTATAAATGAATAAATTCTTACAAAGTTCAAAATAAACCAAAATTTATTCAAGAAGAAATAGATTCGGTCAATTGTCTTGTATCTATAAAAGAAATAGATATTTTAGTTAAAAACTCTTGTACCAATACCAATCCAATATCAAGTGGCAACAATATTGAATTCCAATTACAAAAGGAAGAAGTAATAAAATTTTACACAAAAGTATAAAGAAAGATGAAAGCTTTTCAACTCACTTAATGGGTCCAGTATTATTTTCATGAAAAAAAAATCAGAAATAAGCATTGCAAGAGAATAGTATTTCAAACTAAGATCACTAATTCCCTAATGATTCCCCCCAACACTCCCACCCCAACCCCCCACACAATGATCTTGGATGCAAAAATTCTAACCAAAACTTGGCAAAAAAATTCAACAATATACGAAATAGGTTAATATATCATACCAAAGTTTTTCATAGAGATGCAAAGTTGATTTAACATTCCAAAATTGATCAATGCAATTCCATATAAAATGACACATATATGTAATATGCATACACATATACACATATATATTTGTAAAATCAATACATGTAGGAAAGTATTTCCTAGTAATCCAATATCAACTTCTGTTTAAAATTTTAGCAAACTAGGAATAGAAAGTAAGTGCCTCAATCTGACACAGGGAATCTATTAAAAACTTATCAGAAACACAATACTTGATGACAATAGACTGAATACTTAACGAAATCCTCAGAAACAAACAGGGTTTTCTACATATCATTTTTTTCCGTTTGCTATTAAAGAGTCTGTCGATGTACTCAGTTAAGGGGGGAAAAACACTATAAATCATACTAATTAAAAATTTAAGAATAAATAATCTTTATTTGCAGAAAACATGAACATTTATAGTACAAATCACTGAATCTTTTTAAAATGTCTGGAAGTAATAGTAAAATTGCAGGATTCAAGATCAACATACAAATAAAAATCAATTGTATATATGGTAGAAGTGAATGCTCATAAATAGAGATTAAAAACAAAAAGATACCATTTTGTTGTGGGTCTATAGCTCAGAAAACACTCTCAATTGAATTTTTTTCAAATTGGAGAGTCTTTATTTAGCTAGCTGGCGACTGCTCCCTGATGGACCCAAACTGTTTCTGCCAGGAACAGTACGGGGTGCAAGTTCTATAGGGTTTATAAGGAGAAAAATAACATCCTCAAAAATGTAGACGCAAGCAAGCAAGGAGGACAAAGAAGGTAAAGTTAACAATCAGCTACCCAATGTGTATAACCACATCCTTGTTCCAAACACATGCAGTACAAAAATAAACAGCTTTTACAAGAAATAAGTTATATAACTAGGGTTACATTTTGGAACTTCCAAATGGAGTCACTTAGGCAAGGTTTTGTTTTGTTTTCTTTTGTTTGTAAGTTGTCAATAGACTTTATTTATTTGGGGTGCTGAGAATTGAACCCAGTGTCTTACAAATGCTAGGTAAGCGCTGTACCACTTAGCCACAACTCCAGCCAAAGGCTAAATTCTTTTAAGTACAGTCAGAATAACTTAAAATTATTTATCCTATTATCTAATCTTGTCTTATCTATTAATATCCTCTATTTTATAGGGTGCTTATTGGGCTGATCCATAATCTAAGTTGGGCTATAACAATTAAAGAAAGCATCAAAAATGTAATGTGTGTAGGAATAAATTTTACAAAGCTCAATCAAGGAAGCAGGGCTAGTGGGACTCAGTGCACAGTTGTGGGTGCGCCTAGTGATGAGGTCCTTTTGGAGCTTCTGTTAGAGGTGCCTGGGCTGCAGGGAGTATCTGGGAAGAATGGAAGAATTTGACCAAGTCACACAGCTGAACGTGGCTGCTGGTCCTCTGCTTCCTGTTTGGATGCAATGTCCTTCTGATCCTCCTTCTGACCTTGTCCTCCTTCATGTCCAGAGTGCTGCAGAATGTTGCAGAGCCAGAGCCACAGATGAGGGCAGAGATTCAGGATATGAAGCAAGAGTTCTCCATGGTCAACAAGATGGATCAGTTTGCCAGATATGCCAGGCTGGAATAGAAGATCAACAAGATGGTGGACCAGCTCAAGACTTATGTGAAAGCATGGACTGCTCAACTAGCCAAGATAAAATGATTTTTAATTGTTGCTTTCTTACATTGCAAGCTACCTTGATAATGTCACTGATTTGAAAGTGTTATTCTGCCCCTGTGACTGTTGTGCTGAGGAAATAAATAACCCCACTAGACCTCCTGGTAGCCTTCCCTGCTAGAACAGCAGGTGATGTTCGAATTATTAGTTGGATTTTAGTCTGTAACAAATTGTGGTGACCCCTTGTACTTTACCCTTTCAGTCGAAAAGAAAGATGAATACCACTGTGGGATTTTGTTGTTGTTGTTAAACTGGGGGTTGAACTCAAAGGTTTTTTACCACCTAACCCTAGCCACAGTCCTTTTTAATTTTCATTTTGAGACAGGTTATTGGTAAGTTGTCCAGCCTGACCTCAAGCTTAGCATCCTTATACCTCTTTCTCTTGAGTTTTTGAGTCACACTTGTGCCACACTGCACCTATCCCAGCTATTATGACTTCTAAAATGATTCTCTTATTAGGTTAAAAGTCTGATTGCTGCTTAAAAATACAAAACAAAATAACCCAAAGTACATAGGGTAGTTTTGTATTGAATATGTTTTTGGGCTTTATGTGAGATTCTTGTAAGAATCCCAGTATTCTACAGTAACACCAGATTTGAAACAGGATGGGGATCTTGCATGCCTTACTCCTGATTTGCTCTATTGGCACATTGTGGTTCTGTTGACAACTGGAAAGTCAAAATTTTCTAAAAACTTGAATACTTTTTAAAATATTTTAATTTATATATATTTTTAGTTGTAGATGGTGCTGAGGATAGAACCCAGTGCCTCACTTATGCTAGGCAAGTGCTCTACCACTGAGATATGACTGCAGCCCAAACTTAAGTACTTTATATCTATTTTAAAAAGTTTTATTACAACTACTAGAACTTGAACATTTGGTTAATTGTCTCATGTAGTAAAATTGAAAGAATAACACTAATTGATATTGTGTGTTCTTTGTGTCTAAAGTCATTAGTTGGATGAACATTTCTATAGTGTATATCATCTACTTATTTGCAACTATTAGTTTTTCATTATAGTGTTTTATAAATGTACTGATGAGACCATAATGCATTGTTTTGTGATTGAATTGTTTTGTATTGAAAGAATTTCAAATGAAGTATGTTTTATAAAAATTTAATATTTCTGCTGTATAGATTGGAATGAATTTGAAAAACAAAATAGGGAATCTGATTAAGTTAATTTGAATTGATACTTATTTGACTTCTAACATATAATCACATTACTCAACATTTTACTCTTCATTGTGTCAGAACACGTGTCTATGTTTTCATTCATATTTTCACTTTTACAATCTTATGAATACTTATATTTCCTTATATACATATTCAGTCTTTACCCCTAATCCTAACACAAACAAGGATTATATTAACCCTTATCTTACCTCTATATCTAAACCAAATTTTACTTAAATCCATATACCAAAATATGATTTTGATTAAACCAGAATTGAACTCACTTGCACTTGAGGACAGAGCCACATCTCCAGACCTATTTTGTATTTTATTTAGAGACAGGATTGTTTAGCACCTTGCTGCTGCTGGAGCTATCTTGAAACTCATAATTCTCCCATTTCAGCCTTCAGAGTGGCTAGAATTACAGGTGTTTACCACTGTGACTGGAAAGAATATGAATTTTAAAGTAAATTCTGACTTCTATTTTCAATTATCAATGTTATATTTGCATTTGTATTATGCTACATCCTTTATGGGATGTGTATCCTTGCATTCCAATCATTACAAAATGTGAAATTACATGGTTCACATTTTAATTCTTCCTTGTATTACTACATGTATGTTTTGTACATAATTTTATAGGTGTATTGTTAGAAATATTCATATTTCCAATAAGACTTGCTAATTATAACCCTAACTAAAACCAAAATTTTATGTAAACACTTAACTTATCTCAATTACTAAACCAAATTTTATTAAAAGCATGTAAACTATGATAAAATTTTATGTGAATTTAAACTTATATGTTCAATTATCAATGTTACATTTGCATATATACTTGTATGTATTGTTTATAGGATATATTTTTCATCCCTATGATTACCAAATTTGTAATCACATGACTTACATTTTACTCATGCCTGTGTCACAACATGTGTGTTTATATATTTATGAAACATAATTTCATAGTATATTCTTAAGAATATTGATATTTCCCAATTCAAATATTCATTCTTTCACTAAAACCTTAGCACAATCCAAAATTTTATATTGACCCTTATAGTACTTCTATAAGAAAAGAAAATTTTACTTCAACCTTTATACACCAATAAGAATTTTAGAATGTACTTTGACTTCTATTTTCAATTTTCAATAATCAATTTACATACATATCATTAGATCATTTATAGGGTATCTATTTCTAACTCCATATTTAAAAAATGTCTCATCACATTATTTACAAAACAATCTCCCTTGTTTCAGGACATGTATTTTTTATGTTTTTTTTTACATATTTTTACATGTCAGTCATGTGAATACAGATATTTTCCAGCAGATGTGTCTATTATATGCCCTAATCTTAACTCAAACCAAAATTGATATTGCCTTTACATTATCTCTATATCTAAGTCAAACTTGACTTGAATCAAAATACACCAATATAAATTTTAAATTGTATTTTGACTTCCACTATTAATTATCAAATTTAAATCTGCATATATATTTATATATATCATTTATAGTATCTATCCTCCAATCAACTTACATACAAGAAGTGTAGTTATATGACTGATATTTTACACTTCTCTGTGTCAAAACATGTATATTTTTATTTGTTTTGTACATATTTTCATGTACATTCTTAGGACTATTTTTATTTCCACATATACATGCTAATTTTTTTAATCCTAATATTAACTCAAAACCAAAATTTTATATTAAACCTAATCTTACCTCTACATATTAACCAATTTTTATATGAATCAATGTATACCTATATCAATATTAAAGGGTATTTTTACTTCTAACTCAATTTTCAATATCTAATATACATATTTTATAACAATAAATCCTTTATAATATATATCATTTCATTTCCCATATTTATAAAATATGTAAACACATGACTCATATTTTATTATTCCCTTTGTCAGAACATGTATGTATCTCTTTTCATACAGAATTTCACATGTACTTTCTAATGAATATTCATATATCCTCATCTATATGTTAATTCTTTAACCCTAACTTAAACAAACATTTTACATAAAAACTTACCTTGCCTCAGAACTTAAACCAAATTTTATTTAAAATCTTGTATAGCAATATAAAATTTTATGTGTATTTCACATATGTAATCATAATATGTATCAATATTAAATTTGCACTTATATTACTACCCATATTTTATGAGATATATTCTTGCATTGCCACATTTACAGAACTTTAATCACTTGACTAACATTTGACTCTTTCCTGTGTCACAACCTGCATGCTTATATATGTTATCATACATATCACGACACATACATTTTTATGAATATTGATATTTCCTGAAACACATTATCATTTCTTAACCTTAACCCTAACCCAAAACAAATTAAATATTAAGCCCTACCTTACCTCAATACCTAAACCATGTTTTATTTAAAAATATGAAAAATCAATATGAATTTTTATGAGTCTCTTTATTTACATAAACATTACAATGTACCATTTATGGGTTATATGCTTGTGTCCCCATATGTAAATAATATTTAATCATCTGACTCAAATTATACTTTTTCCTGTCTTAAAACATGTATGTTTATGCACACTTTAATGCATATTTCCACACATATATATGCTTAAAATATTGAGATTTCCCAATTATTGTTCAATTCCAAAGAAAATTAAATATTGAGCTTACCTTTATATCTAAGGAGAATTTTACATGAATTTTACATATCTAATGAGAATTTTTACATGAATTCATGTACTCCAATTATGAATTTAAAGTTTATGTTTGAATTTTATTTAAATTTTTAATATAAGATATATATATATATATATATATATATATATATATATATACACACACACACACACACATCCCCATATGTACAAAATATATGATCACATAACTCAAAATGTACTCTCTGTGTTAGAACAGATGTAATATCTTTACATATATTATTTTGAATATTTATATTTCCTAAGGTACATATTCATTATTTAGTGCAAGCAGAATCCTAAGTAGAATGAAATATTAATCCTTACCTTCCCTTTATAACTAAACCAAATGCCACTGCAAGAGCCCAAATCCAAACCTGTGCCTGGAAGCAGTTTGAGAAGCACTGGGACACTCCCCAGGGCCATCCAGAAGACGTCCTGTCCCTAAAGTTTGATCATTTCCAAGGCCAGTAACTACAATGGTTCTCCCACACCTGGAAGCTAATGAGTAAGGAGCGCCATTAAGGCCTATTTCAAATGTAAAAAAAACCTTGAGATAGTTTACTAAATTGTTCAGAAGGTTGTTTTCTTAGTGCCTGCTGGAATGCTACAGGATTTTCTTTAGCCAGAATTGTGGAGTTCCTGCCTTCATCCCAGTGCTGGTGAAAATGAAGGTGAAAAAATTTCCAGTGTTTCTGAGAACCTGATGAGACTTCAGCTGAGAACCAGACGAGACTTCGGATCGAGCTAGCTGCCTGCATAACTTACCTGGACTTTGATTTGAGCTAGCTGCCTACAGAACTTACCTGGACTGTGATTTAAACTAGCCGCCTGCAGAACTTACCTGGACTGTGAGTTAATCTATTGAGACACTGCTTTACCTGGACTGAGACAACAAACTGTAATCTACAACAAATTGTAACTCGGTATCTTTGCTAACGGTGTCATTGCTGGTATAATTTTTCCAAGGGCTTCTTGCATGGAGCCATCAATTGGCTTGGTATTATAGCATTTTGTATTCTCCCTTTCTGTTTGTAGCAGGTTATTTATGGTGTTTCTGTAAAAACCACTATGGTGGTTATTTAAATTTAAAAAAAGGAGGAAATGTTAGAGTCTGTAAACAAGTCAAAACAACACCTGGCATTTTTCCGGGGGAATGTTAGAGTTCTTAAACAAGTCTGGAGAGTGCCTTGCAAAATGCCAGAGGGAGTGGTTTAAGAAGTAACAAAAGCAAGCCATTAATTGTAGAAATTCTTTATTGGTTGACTGCTGTATCTAGTTTATTTTAATTAGATAAGATATGTGGAATATATAAATACCACTCCTCTACTACAATAAACAGCTTCCACTGCTGCTGTATCAACATACACAAGTTATTTCCCCGCCCCCCAGACTGAGGCAGGAAATTAAAAATAAAATAATGTATAATGAACATAGACATATTTTAGAGACACTTCAGAGTTGTAGGCTTTTAAGTAATAGACTTTCACTATTTTAAGTGTGTTTTATTGGGACTTTAAAAGTAAGAAAGTTTATCAGTAATCATAGGTATGTTTTAAAGTTAAAGGTTAATGAAATAATTATGGGTATGCTTTAAAGTTAGAAGTGAATAATAAGTCTGGAGATATGCAGTCTAGTTGCATAACCTAGCACCTAGTGATTGAGGTAAAAACATAAAAGCTTAATCATGATTGGCTAAGGTTACAGAAAAATACTTTAAACAATATACCCAATATCTTATGTAATCAATATGTCAGAAAAGATTATAACTCTTGAAAAAGCTTTGAGGCTATCCATTAATGATCTGAAAAAACACCTGTAAAAAAAGGTATAAAAATAAAGGCCCCTCTGGGGGCAGCAGATCTTTCTGGAGGCACTTGTAGCTTGCAACCCATTGTCCTATCTTTTCTTCTTTCGCTGACACCACTCCTCCTTCAGGACTTCAGGATTTCTGCTAGGGCTGTATCCCGGCAGGCGTGTGTGTTAGGAGTGAGAGTGCCTCCGGATTTCTTGCCAGGGAGTTCACTGTGGCTGTACGTACAGTGGCTCCTGACTTTCTAATGTTGGGTTAGCACTCTGCTGCCTAACTGGATTTTTTCATCTGCTCCTAGAGTCTCTGCACAGTCTTCAGGTTCTTCTGTCTAGCATCGTATAATCTCCAAACAGGGATAGTTTGACTCTTTCTTTCCTCTTTGCATGCCTTTCATTTATTTCTCTTGCCTGATTGCTCTGAGTGCAACCTCTAGTAATGTACTTGTGCAAAAGTGGAGCGAGTGGACACCCTTGTCTTGCTCCTGATCTTGGGGGAAGTGCTTCAGTTCTTCTCTGTGTGATGTTGGCTGTGGGTCTCTCGCCTGTTATTCAGGGACTTTGTCATGGAGGGAAGTTAGATTCCTGGGTCTCTTGAGATTACCACATATGCCTCACCTTGGTTCCATTTAAGTGCTTTATTAAATGTGTTGGTTTGCAGATGTTCAACCGTCCTTGAACATCTAAAAATGAAACCAAATTGATCATGTTGTATGACCTTTTTAATGTGCCATTAAATTTGATTTGCAAGTATTTGCTAAGGATTGTTACCTCTGTGTTCATTGAGTTTATTGGTCTGTAGTTTTCTTTTCCATCTTTCGTGTGTGTGTGTGTGTGTGTGTGTGTGTGTGTGTGTGTGTGTGTGTGTGTGTGTAGCAGAGTACAGTGAGGCTTGGTAGGGTGAGCTTGGAAGGCTTCTTTCCTCCATTTCTATTTATGGAAAGATCTGAGAAGCAACTGTTCGTACTTTGGACATTTGGTTAAATCGGCGGTGGAGCAATCTATGCTGGCTTTTCCTTGTGAGAGACGTCATTGCTGACTCAATCTCATGCCTTATTCTTGGTTCTCTAAGTTCCTGTGCCCTCTTGATTCAGTTTTCATAGGTCCTGGGTGTCCAGAAATTTGTCCCTTTCTTTTAGGTTATCCAATTTATTAGCATGTACTTTTTCAAAATGTTCTCTAATGATCCTTTGAACTTCTGTGGTATCAGTTATAATGTCTCCGTTTTCACATCTAATGTTGTTTATTTGGGTCCTCTCTCTTTTTTGGTTAATTCAATTAAGTATTTGTCAATTTTGTTTATTTTTAAAAGCACAGCTCTTTATTTCATTGCTCCTTTATGTGGTTTTCTTGGTCTCTATTTCACTGATTTCTGCTCTGATCTTTGATATTTCCTTCTTTCTCCTAACCTTAGGTTGGGCTGAATGGGTTCCGTCATTCTGCTCCTGAGTTGCACTCTTGGGTTGTGCATCAGAAGTCCTTGTGCTTTCTGATGTGGCTCCTCTGCTCGAAACTTACTCTTGAGATCGACAATGCTACACTCCACGACGCTGAGTGTGTGGTGCTTCTATCTTCACTTGCTTCCAGAAAACTCTAATTTCTCTTCTGATTTCTGCCCTATTTGTTGTTCAAGATCATGTTGTTTCCATGTTACAGTATGATTTCTAACAATTTTTCTTGTTAGTTTCTAATTTTATTGCATTGCACTCTGAGAAAATAATGATTTTTTGATTTTTCTGAATTTACTGAGGCCTGTTTAATGGCCCAAGATGTAGGCTGGCCTTGAGAAAGCACCACAGTCTGATGAGCCTGAATGTCTACAGCAGTTAGAGTGTTCTGGAGTGTCTGTGAGGTCCATGTGGGGAGTGGTATGCTGAAGAAAGCATTGATATTATTCCAAAGGCAGCTTTGAGACAAAGAATCCTTACAACAACTGAGAAAAGAACCCTCCAAAACTTACAAGGTCCTCCTCTGCTCACACCTCTTAGAAAGAGTGTAGCACAAACACAGGCAGCCTGTGATGGAGCTTTCTCCACAGGGTTACCAAGATGAGAAAGGTGCGGAGTTCCCCCTCTCAGCAAACAGGGCTCTGAAGACTCTGGTCATGACCACAGCTTCTTTAAGGTTCTTGTGAAGGGGGAAAAAGCTTGTCCTAGTCAGGAACTACCCTAAGGCCCCCCATGAAAGGGACCGAACACTCTTGAGTTCTGAGAGTACCCTGTTTTTAACATTTGTCCCGGGAAAACGTGTGCAGCAGAAAGGTGGGCGTTGAGAACATAGGGTCTGCGCCATCCTGAGAGGGTGAGTTCATCCACTCTCCTGTTTGCCCTGCCTCTTTCTGCCATGTGGTGATGCAGCAAGTGAGCCTGGCTGATGCTGGAGCTCGATTGGAGCCTTCTCCTCCATCCAAGTCACCCACTCCCAGGTGTGCTCTTAGCAACACAAAACAAACCAGGTAGGGAGACCCTTAGGAGGCGAATGGTCAAGGGCTCACTTCTTCTTCTGGCAGAAAATATCACCTTTTGAGAAAATCTTTAACAGAGCTGAATTCTCTCTTCCAAATGACTGCTTGGAAGTAAGCCAACCAGGAAAGATCACAAAATACTAGCCTTTCTCCATTCATACTGTTTGCTTGAGATTGCCGGTTTCCCTGGGAGAAAAGGATATAAAAGAAGTAGGTACTGTATAGCTAAGAGTAAGTTGTGATTCATTAAAAACATTGTGACAAACTCATGTGAGATTGGAGTTTAGGGCAGAGGTGATGGTGGGGCTGGTGGCTCACAATGTGAGTGAACTGAACACACTTTACTCCTCCATCCTCCTGCCAGGTTTGCACACTGTTTCTTCTTCTCCATTGGGACCAGTGTACCCTGTGGCCACCATGACATTCCTGACTGTGAGGACAGGCACCAGCCTGCCCGCCCAGGCCCTACCTCCTACCCTACAGTTTGCCCGTCTGCCACGTGCCCTGGTTTATATCCCAGGGCTTCTCACCATGGCTCTGTTAGCAACACTGCGTGGAACGCCCTGTGGGATCCCCATATGTACCCTCTGCCAGCGAACATGATCCAGCCCACCACCATTGGCCCAGCTCCTCCTGCTTGGCCCTGTTCAAAGTCCCTTCCCATGAGTCACACCATCCACTCCCTGCTGTTCACAGGTCCTCAATGTCCCCTCAGTGGTAGCGTGGCTGTTCAGTGTCTCCCTCAAGCACTTCAGGCTGAGCTCCTCTTTCCTTTCTAAATAGTGCTCACTTCCTCCCAGGAGCTACATCCTTGGGGACTTGTTTTGTAACATTAGTGTTGAGGACGTCCTGATGGCTGCTGTCCAGCTCTTGCTTGGTATTGTCCAGGCTTCGAGGCCACCTCTGCACCTCCATGGCACCTGCCTCTCCCCAAGAACCCCCGGCCATGAATCTTGGCACCTTGTCCCTTCACTGTCCTATTGTGCAGAGACCTGTGGCCAACACTATGCCACTCAGCCATCTGTGTTGACCTTAGCCCACCCAAGGGCAGCCAAGCTTCTGCAAGGACCATCACTTTCCTGCACATGGGTGTTCCCAGCATCACAGAAATCATTTGTGTGGCTCCAAAAAATCGATGAGCTGTGATTCTGCAGTCTGCAGGTTGATGGGCTCGGGGGCACCTTGTTGGGCAGCTTCATTGCCTCAACACAGGTTCTGGCTGTCACTGGGCAGGAGAGGCCTGCACCTGCAACCCGTTCGCCAGGACGCTGCTCTGCAGCCAGTGGCTGGGCGAGGACAGGACAGCCCTTGCTTTTCAGATGCCTTGCTCTGGCTTCTGCTGTCATCCTTAGTTCTGCTCCTGAGAATCCCCTGTCCCTGGGAACTCCATGGTAACGGTGAGCACATGAAAACGGCTGAAAACCACTTGGTTTCTAAATTAGAGAGTGTGCGTGAGTGTGAGTGTCTGTCTGTCTTCCATTCCATCCACTATCTGTCAGTCTAGATATCGATCCATCCATCCATGACTATATCCACCTTCTCTGTCTTCCACAGCCACCGACCCATGTGAAGCCCTCAGTCTTTGGTTTAATCTAGGCCTGCACCTGTCTCTGATCTCAGTCTCCTGTATCTGCATCTATCCACTTTATCACTCCTGTCATCCTGCCATCTCTTTGTATGCATCTCTGTTCCTCTCTACAGTACTCCCCTCTCATCCACAGGTTCACTCTCTGTGGTTTCAGTTACCTGTGGTCAACTGTGGGTAAAAAATTGTAGGTGAAAAATTCCAGGTGAAAAATTCCTAAGTTTTTACCTGAACACAAGCCTATGTAGTGTGATGAGCTCCCATGGCATGGCCCTGTGCCCTTCTAGGAGATGAAGCATCCTATGGAACATCTGTGCATCTAGGTATTGTCTTCATCCAGCTGCCATCTACCTATCATCTGTCATCTACCCATCTAGGTCTCATCCCCATCCAGCTGCAAACTGCCTATCATCTGTCATTTGCTTTTCATCTGTCATCCACCCATCTAGGTATCATCCCCATCCAGCTGTCATCTGCCTATCATCTGTATCCACCCATCTAGGTATCGTATTCATTCACCCATCTATTATCTGTCTAACTCTGCCATCTTTTTGTCTGTCATTCTACCTACCTACCTGTCATCCAACTATTACCACTCTCAGCCCAGTTGCCCCATGTTATGGTTTAGATGTGGTGTCCCAAAGAAGCTCAAGTGTCAGACAATGCAAGAAGTATTGGAAGAGAAATGTTTGGGTTATAGCCTTAGCCTAATCCAAGAAATGATCTCTAATGGGATTAACTGACATGGTAGGGTGTGGCTGGAAGAGGTGGGAATTGGGGTGTGGCTTTGGGGTATCCATTTGTATCTGGCAAGTGGAGACCTCTCTCTGCTTTCTGATCATTGTGAGGTGAGCTGCTTCTCTCTGGCACACTCCTCCCCCATGATGTCCTGCCTCACCTGCAGCTCAGAGGAATGGAGCTTGCCTTCCATGGACTGTGAGCCCAGCCCTCAAATAAACTCTTCCTCCCCTATGGATGTGTTGGTCAAGTCTTTAAGTTACCCCAGTGAAAAAGCTGACGGAGGTTCCAGCATCTATATGTGCATGGGACATGAGGTATCTGTGTTGATGTCACACTGACAGAACACAGGGTGTCAGAAGAAGCTGAGGGTCTGTGTTCTCAGTGCTCTTTGTATCTAAGGTCCATGTGGTGAAAACGTTCTGCTTGGTGACATTTCAAACCTTGAGTTGTCTTTGATGCTCTATGCTTTGTGCTAATCTCATTACTAGTTCAGTGTAGAAAACTGCATATGCCTAGAATCTGAGGTTCTTTTGATATTGACCCAAAAACTCCTAGAGCTGGGAGAGAACTTGGCTGCCAGACTCCTGCTTCCTCCATGAGATACTCTTTAAAGTTGATTTTTAGTTTGTTTTTCCATTTGACACAGGTATCATTTAGATTGTTCTCTAGAACTTCCAAATGGCTAGCCCTGCTTGTTGGTCATTCTTTCACAGATCATCACTGACATCATTCCACAGTGGCCAGAACATGTGGCCTGCACTGCCTCAGCAAGGGAGGATTGTGACCCCTCTTGGATTCTGCATGTAGCACAAACCTCTTCTGGTCTCACAGTCTTACCTATCTGTCTATCACACAAGTATTTCCAATAATTTTTTGCAATACTTGTAGAAATCCATTTATTTTTTTTCTCTGCCGGATCAATGTGGTAAAATTCCCTGATAAGCTTGTGGATGTGTCAATTTCACCTTTTATTTTTACCTTCTTTTCTAGACACTAAGTAGGGAGGTATTGCTATTGAGCACCTGCTCCTGCCTGATGGGGGGACACAGGCAGAATGCAGGTGCTTACAGCACTTTCCAGGCCACTATCTGCTCGCAGGGGTATGAGGTCACAGGGTGCAGATATGAGGGTGCACACCCAAACATGAGTCTCATCTCCAGGACATCTGGTCACCTCATACTTCCCTCTCAGAGCCAGCCAAATATGACACCTGGACCATGTGTCACTAGGGGGATGCTGTGGAAGGGCTTCTGGCCACGTGCTATTTGCTCTGGGTCAACCTAAGTCACGAGTGCTGTGTAGGGTACGTACTGACTTCAGTGGCTAATCCCTATTGCAATTTTCATGCATGGGTCCCAGGCTGTGTTGTATTTGTCCTTACTGGAGAGTTCCATGGGAGGGACATGCAGACCTGACCTTCCTCTGAGACTCCAACCTCGTGTATTTTATACAGTGACTTGGTGGACACACTGCCACATTCTCCCTGCCCGGTGCTGCTCTAGTTCCAGCAGGTTCTCTCTTTCCTCCTAATCTGCTTTGTGCTTTTGACTCAGAATAGAATTTCTGAATGTAATTTACAATAACCAAATGTGCACTCAGGGATGGCTAAGATGAAAACTAATGATAATAACAACAGCAGCCAGGACAGCAGATTGTGATTTTACCCAAACCAAAACTACCACAAATACCTGATTCACTTTTCCTTAGAGCTTCCCCTGTGAATCATCTGGCCTTGGTGATTCAATAGAGGTCATCTCAAAGTCTTCTTTAGTCAACACTGTTTACTGTGACCTGATGTGGCCAGGGACCCCAAGTCTAGGCGAGTCCATGAGGTCACATCCAGTATGATCTGATGTGGCCAGGGACCCCGAGCATAGGAAAGTGCCTGATTTGGTGTAGGGACTCCAAGGTCACTCACGAAGGATGATAAGAAACCTCTCTTCCTTACATATTTCCCAGCCTTGGGTACAGTGATGAAAGACAGACTCAGTGTCCATGCATTGACGCTGGCAGAAATGCAAAGCAGGAGGGAAGTAGGGCAGGAGTGGGGGACCCATCAGCTTGGTTTTTGAGATGTTCAGGTTTTAGGTCAAGTGTCCTGGTTTCAGTAAGATTGGATGGGTGGCAGTATTCCAGCACAGTGACCTGGAGATAGGGAGGTAGAGGCAGGTTGGACTCATGGCACTGGGCAGTCACTGGGTCCCTGGGATTTTCTGAGACCAAGAAGCTGTCCATGCCTTCAAGCCCAGTGGTCCCAGGAACACAGCTGCGGGTTATCCTTGGTTGTAGTGAAGATTGCCCTTCTCTACTCCAGCAACCACAGCATGCTCAGGAAGCAGGCATGGAAAGAACCAAGGGATTGGGGCTGATCTGGGTCATCCCAAAGAGAAATTGAGGAGGCAGGTATGTGTTTGCTTGGCTACTGTCAGAGGGCAGGCAGTTGTGATGGTGCCTCCCTACACCCCACCCATCAGCAGGCTATTTTTGGCTGGTGAGCTTTAACTGTGCTAAGACAGAAGTTGGAGATGGCCTGGTACTCAGAGGTACCTCAAGGCTGGCATGAGAGAGGGGGTTACATGGGAGAGAAGGACCCCATGCCAGTTCTGGGATGTCTCCTCTGGGATCCTGCTGGAGCAGGGTGTTGGACGGGCCAAGAGGCTTGGTTCTAGGTGCTGCTCTTGGGAGGCGATGGAGACTTTGGGCTGGTGGGAGGGCATTAGGCCTGGATTCTCTAACACCTGAGCCATATACATTTTATCTCTGTATAAAGTTAATTATCCCAGGTATTTTGTTATAGTAACTGTCCATTTTTTGGAATGTCAATCTACTTTTCACTATGACTGAGAGCCAGCACTTGCCACATGCATGGTGAAAACCCCACAGACTGCTGTGGCGAGCAACTCCCCTCTGCCTTTCTGTGGTTTTTGTTCAAGAACTGCCACTGATGCCCTGTCCAATGGGCGGAGCTGCATGCATGGGGGAAGGCGATGGCCAGGGTGTGGGGTTCTGTTATAAAGCAGAAATAAGGCGCCCTAGTATCAACGCACACAAGTGAGGACTGTGCACATGACCTCAACAGGGTTGAGAGTGCACGGGTTCCCAGGGAACTGTTCCCAAGCCCGCCTTCCATGGGGTGGGGCAACTACCCGGGGGAGGCGGAACTCTGAGAGGCGGAATTCCCTGAGTGAGGCAGAAGACACTTCAGTTGGATTCGCACTTTTATTGGTATGTCTTGTCGTCTGTGTGTTGCGTGGCCCAGAGGAGCGACTCCACACACACGCTTCTGCAGGGCTGGCACTCAGTGCACCTAGGCCAGGTTGTGCCTCTTGTACAGCAGCGCACACCGCTTCTCGCGCTCACGCATGAAGGTGCGCAGCCGTGCGGTGGGGAAGGTCACTGGCGCTGGCCGGGAGGCTGCAAGTCCCTCCTTGGTCAACCAGGGACACTGCAGGCAGCTGGAGGCGCATGACTGGCCCCTGGGGAGGAGGAAGGGTAGGTGAGGGGACTGGAGAGCAGCCCCAGAGCGGGGCGGGGCGGGGTGGGGCTGGGCACTCTGTACTAGGGTTGGGCGCACAGTGCACTGCGCAGGAAGGCCACTGCGCCACCTGACAGCCCCACGTAGCAGTGGCTCAGCCTGATGAGTCCCTTGCGCAGGCCCTTCTGCAGATCGTGTGTCCCCTCGCAGCTCACGGAGTATTTGGCGGTCAGCCTGAGAGGACAGGAAGAGCAGGGAGCTTTCCATTACCCTTGATGATTTGGTGCAGGGACTTAAAGGTCACCAGTGAAGGATGATGGGGTGGGGAGGGACTCTGAGGTCATATTTGGATGGCTCTGTGGAGATTCATGGGGCCTCTGAGAGCACCCTCAGACAGATGGAGCCCTGCCCTGCCCATCTAGCACCCCTCTCCCCAGACACATGAAGGGCTCACATGATGAAGGCTATTACACCAATGGCCCAGATGTCTGTCTGAGGAACAGCCCTGTGGCCTTCCAGGAGCTCTGGAGCTGCAAAGGGGCATGGGTGGGTGGGCACAGAGAGAGGGGCACAGGTGAGAGGTCAGGTAGGTGGGCACCACAGATGGGCACAGTAGGGTGGGCCCAGGTGGATGAGCTCAGGTGTGAGGCTGTGGAGTTGAGGGGAGAGTAGAGCGGGTAGGGAGGGGGCTTCCTCCTGCTCCCCCAACAGGTCAGGCGCCCATGCCTGCCCTCTCAAAGTGGCCACACACGCACCCATTGTCACCAGGTAGTCCTTAAAGTTGCCAGAGAGCAGCACCTTCTCCTGTGTGAGGCTCTGGGCATTGCCCAGGTCCACAACCTTGAGCAGGTTGTACTCGGTGACCATCATGTTTTCAGACCTTAGGTCTAGGTTCAGGATATGCTGGGCATGCAGGTACTGGGTGGCACTCAGCATCTGCCAAAGGTAGTCCTTCACCTCGGATTCTGAGTAGGAGGTCCTGGGGGCAGAGGTGGCTCAGGACAGGTCCGGAGGAGGCATGTGCACAGGGAAGGAGCAGTGGACTGGGAAAGGCACCCAGTTCTGACATAGCTCTGGGTCAGCCATGAGGAGGAGGGTGGCAGGCTTGGCATTCCCTCCCAGAACCCTGTGTCATCTGCCTCTCCATCCATCCATCCATCCACCCATTCCTCTGCCCCCACCTCTTGGCCAGGCATGGGAGCAGCTCAGGCCCTGAGCACAGCTCCAGGATGAGCACCAGGTGCCTCGGGCTGAGGTAGGCAGCGTGCAGCTGGGCCAGATGTGGGTGGCGCAGCCTCTTGAGTGCCTCGTATTCCCGAAGCACGGCTGCCCTGTCCTCAGGCCTGTAGGGAACAATCTTGGCGGCCAGGAACCGCCGGCTGGCCTTCTCCCTGCACTGCCAGACCACACTGAAGCAGCCCCTGGGAGAGAGACACAGCAGGACCTGAGTGGCCCCCATGCACTCAGAGCAGCAGAGACCAAGCTCAGCAGGGGCAGCAGCCAGACATAGGTTAAGAGGCTCTGAGCTGACATGGGAATGTGGGGGTGGGAGCAGGAAGAGCCAGCAGGGCAGCTTGAGGAAACATCCCTCTACCCGCTGTCCCCAGAGGCCTCTGCATCTCCGGATCTGCATCTGGAAAGTGAAGTTCCTGGTGCTGGGGAGAGGAAGGGCTGACCGCCCCTGGCCACTCTCCTCCTTAGAGGCTGTTTGGGAGGGGCAGGTGACAGGTTCAGGAGGATCCCAACACAGGAAGTCACTGCCAATTCTTGGGGTGGCACCAGTGGGTGTGGGTGAGTGAATGGAGCTGAAGGGTGAGGGCCCCAGAATGTGCAGGCTTTGAATGCTGGCTGAGTGCAGAAGTGGCCATGATAGGGTCCGCAGTTGCCACCACAGGATCCGCAGGAAGGAGGGTGCCTGTTCTGATCTGCTAGCCACCCCATTTACTGGCTGCCCAGGAGTGGCTCACCCAGGTGGCAGGGCCCTCCCAGGAGGACTTGCTCCGAGGGGCTGCTGTAGGGGCCCATTCCTGCCTTGCTGATGCATGCTGTCCTGAAGGTATACAAGCCGCCCCTGGACAGCTTGTTGGTGATGTAGCAGCAGTCGAAGATGTCAGAGGCCAGGGTGGTCCAGGTACCACCTAGTCACAGATGGAGTAAGAGGCAGTTGGGGAGGAAGAAGGAAAGACCTTCCCCAGCACACAGAGCAGGCTGTGGGCAAGGGCCCTCCATGCTGACCCTGGGGGCATGCTGAGCCTCAGGGGCCCCAGGGAGAGAGGGCAAAGGGCCCACACAGTATCTTCTATGCAGCATTGTAAACTGTATGTCACAGGGCCATAGGACTCCACGGGCTTCCAGACCAGCAGCACTCTGTCTGTGTAAACCTCCTCGATGTCCAGGCATGGGGAAGATGAGGGGCACTCTGCAAGAGGCCACCCATAGTCTGGGTCAGCATTTGACTCCCAGGGCTGATTTCTAGCTGGCCCTGCCTCACCCTCCCTTACTTTTGACAAACGTTAGGCTACTAAGCCACCCTCTCCCAGTGCCATTTTTTGGGGTGGTTGAGGTCCTAGAAAGCAATGGGAGGAGGGGCGTGCCACTTTCCCTAGTGGGCAGTCAGATGTCTGCCCAGCCCTTTTCACCAGGATCCCTCCTGGCCAGCCCTTCACCAGGGTATGTTCAGGCCTCGGTGGAGTGGCCCAGGCTCTGGTCGGGGGGCCTTGCTCTGGTTTCTAAGCTTTGGCTGAACACCCCAGTACAGGGCCTGAGGTCAGTCTGCAAGTTCCAGACTGGGCAAGCAGCCATCTCAGCTGCCCACACACCCCAGGCACTGCATACTCAGCTCCTGACTCGACTCTGTTTAAGACACAAACAGGATGGGGCTCCTCCCTCCTGCACCACTGGAGGGCAGGGTTGCACCCTCCACAGGGAGCTCCATCCCTGGCCAGAAGAGGCCTCTGGCAAGCTCCCAGCAGCAGGGTGCATAGCAGGCTGGAACACTGCCACACTGCTCTCCTCCTTCTTGGGCATGCTGCTCCCCCACCCCTGCCTTCCATCTGTCATCTGTCAGTCTCCTGCCTCCTGCCAACCCCTGAAGACCCTTCACAGTCCAGAAGGCACCCACAGCAGCCACATGCAATGCCTGGCCCATCAGGACTGGACTGCTCGGTAACTTGGTTGCACCTGTGGTCACCTCCTGAACCCCAAATTCCACAGCCCCACAGCTGAGGGAGTGGCCCAGTCCAGCTCACGCAACGAGGCTCAGCACCCCCAGCCCAGCCTCCCTGGCCTGGCAGGGATTTCTAGCAGAGTGCATCCACCTGCCTTTCGTACTATGCCCGTGGTGGTTGCTGTGCCTAGAGGGTTGCTCACACTGCAGGTATACATGCCCAGGTCCTCAGCAGTCACCACCAAGATGGTCTGCAGCTGGAAGTTCTTCAGGGTGGAGGAGATGAGGAGGTGGCCGTTGCTCTCCAGGAGGGCCCTATCTGTGACAGCACAGAGCCGGTCTGAGTTTCCCCTAGACAGTGAGGGCCCCTGCTGCCCTGCTTGTATCCCAAATCCTTACCCTTACTCCAGGTGGCATGGGCAGCTGGCTGGGCTAACACCTGGCAAGCCAGTGTCACCGAATGACCCAGGATCTCATGACCACGGTCTCATCTGAGAGCTCCCTCAGGAAGGTTGGTGCTGAGGAGGAGACAGGAAGAGCCTTCAGAGGGAAGTACAGGCTAGAAAGTGTGGGCAGGATGCATCACTGCCTCCTCCTGGAAGCCCTCCAAGATTGCTCAGACCCCATGCCCAGCCTGCCTCTGGGCTTAAGCCCCATAGGTGGGTGGGGGCTTGCCACTCTGGTGTAGGCACCATGGCTGTTGGGAAAGGAATCTGAGACAGTGGGGCCTGCTCACCTTGGTCCCTGCCCTTCAGACCTGACAGCCATAAGGAAGCCAGGCCTGCCTTCTTCCTGGGGAGCTCCTCCAGGCCTGCAGGAGGAGGGAGGAGGGTCTCAGTATGGAGTTCTGTCCTCAGGCAGCACCAGCTTCCTCACACTGCCTGTCCTCCCGGCGGGCCCAGGTCTCAGGGACTGGGGTGGTGAAGACAAGCTGGACCTGCTTCCCACCTCCCTGAGCAGTGGGATGTTGGGGGCTCTAAGGCCTACAGTGCATGAGGGGGTTGCTTGGGGCCAGGGTCAGGCTGGGGTCAGGAGGGTGAGGGTCACAGAGGCTGCTCTGGAGTTGGGACTTCCAGGCAGCTCAGGGGTCAGGGAAGCTGGGGTCAGCTGCCTAGGATCGAGTTGCTCTGAGATCAGAAAAGACCTGGAGTCAGCAGGATCTGGGGCCACAGGACTGGGCCCAGAAGGTCTGAGGTCACTGAGGGTGGGGCCATAAGACTCCTTGGTCAGAGGTTCTACAGTGGGGGAGGCTTGGGATCCTGGCTGTCCTCTCCCAGGTGCCCTCCCTGCAGCTGTCTCCAGGGTGGTGTCACATGCCCAGTAAGGCAGATTCAGGTCAGCAGAGATGCCCCCAGGACTCAGGTAGAGCTGTGGGTGCAGTTGGGAGGTAGGGGAAACAGCACCAGAGGGGGGGGCCCAGTGCTGAGGGCCATTACCAAGTAGGAATGACACATCGAAATTTCCTTGCCAAGCGTACCCCATGCTGCTTAGAGGACATTTGATGGGACATTGCATGCATGCTTTAATAAGGTGACCTTGCTCAAGGACCAAGGCAGATCCGGGTTTAGAGCTGATCAGGTTTGAGGAAGTAACTGGCTCCTTGAGTTTAAGGCGTTGCCAGTTTAAGATAATGGGTTTTAGGGAAGTTAGAGGTTGAAGATTATTGCTGGGATTAGGGTGTTCCTGTTGCTTGTTCCCATTGAGTTCTCGTGAGATTAAAATGGGATTTGGAGAGAGCCTCGTGGGGTAGGTGAATTGTGCGGGAGACCGCAGAGAACGAGATTGCCCCTGGACCTGTGTGGAGGCGGTGTGAGAGCGGGAATAAAGAATTGCTGTTGGAACCTACAAAGGTGTGTGGTGGCTTGTGATTCTGGTGCCAAGTTGAGACCTTGGCATTTTGGTGGCCCGTATGCGGAACGTCTGAAATTTGGAGGTGAGTAAAATCGCTCGCCCCTGAGGGAAGGTGAGAGAATGGGTGACCATTTCAAAAAACAATGTGTTCTTGTTTTGATTTATTTTTGTTTCAAGCTGCCTATCCCTAGAAATTTCTCAGGCAAACTGGGAAAAATGGTTGGCTCAAGGTTTGAAGTTTGTTAGCCCCGAGAAAGAGAAAATTGATACAGTGAATTTTTATTCAGTTTTTGTTTCATTCAGTTGTGGTTTTGTTTTGTGTTATCTTATTGGGTTGCGTTATCTTTATAGAAGATTAGAAATTATTAAAAAAGAAGCCGAAAAAGTGTTAAGTAAATTGTTAGAGATTCAGACCATGGAGGAAGACATTTTAGATCAAGCAAAAGAGAAGGTCTCTCGAGCTAGTCAGAGAAAGGGAGAAAATTTAAAGGAAAAGGGGTTATTAGGAAAAAGGCCACAACAAGAGGCCGTTACTAACTCCGTTTTACCAGAGGGTGTAATTCAACCAACAGCCCCGCCGATGGAGACAGCTGAGTGGCCCTCAAACCCCGTAGTTGATAGATGGGATCTTGAGACAGGACCTCAAAGATTAGCATGCCCTGTATTTGAACAGTTAGGAGGGCAGCGAATTCACCATGCTTTAGAATTTAAAACAGTGAAGCAGTTAAAGGAGGCTGTAACAACCTATGGTCCTCAAGCCCCCTTCACGGTAAGCATGGTGGAGTCCATTACTAACTTGGACATGACGCCAGCAGATTGGGCTAGCATGTGTAAATCTGTGCTAAATGGAGGACAATATTTGTTATGGAAGGTTGCCAATGAGGAATTTTGCATGGAGACAGCTAGGCGAAATGCAGCAGCTGGTTTCCTTCAAAGAAATCTTGATATGTTGTTAGGAAGGGGACCTTATGAGGGTCAGCGGCAACAAATGGAATATGATCCTGCTGTATATGTACAGATTGCTGCAGACACAGTTAGGGCATGGAAGACTTTACAAGGACATGGAGATTTACAAGGTCAGCTATCTAAGGTAATACAGAGACCTAATGAACCTTACGCTGACTTTGTAGATAGGCTTATTCAAACGGCTTGTTCTGTGTCACCAAAATTTTTGGTGACACAGAACAAGCAATGCCATTAATAAAACAACTGGCTTATGACCAAGCAAATCGTTGCTGCAGAGAGGTTATTAGACCATGGAGACATGAAGATTTAAACACATATATTAAATTATGTAGAGATGTTAATGAACAAGGGCAAGTCTTGGCAGCTGCAGTACAACAGGCCTTAGATGCCAGGCTAGAAACATGCTATAATTGTGAACAAACAGGACATTTTAAAAGGAGTTGCCCCATAAGAGGAGGGTTTAACAAAACTAGAAATCAAAGGAATAGAATACCGGGTATTTGCCCACGATGCCGTAGAGGGAGACATTGGGCTAATGAATGCCGTTCTCAAACTACCATAGAAGGTACTCCCTTATCAATAAACGGACAAGGATCAGGTATTTACCCACGATATCGTGGAGAAAGGCATCAGGCTTCATTGCCAAAAAACGGACTGGGGGGCCCAATGCTCCGGGGCCCACAACCACAAATATACGGGGCAGTGGAGGATCCCAGCAACACCATCAGGGTGGTGCCCAGGACACATTGTCCATTAAATCCCTCATCAGACAAACCCGAGGGAGCGCAGGGTTGGACATCTGCGCCTCTGTCAGAGCAGTACTAACTCCAGAGATGGGAGTTCAAATCATTCCTACAGGGGTAAAAGGACCTCTTCCCCAAGGAACAGTAGGCTTATTATTGGGACGTAGTTCATCTACATTAAAAGGACTTATGATAAGTCCTGGGGTAATTGATCCCAATTATGTAGGTGAAATAAAAATTATAGCTAGTTCTCCAGGAGGTATATCAGTAATTTCACCTGGAGATAGAATAGCACAGTTGTTAATAATACCCAGCCTACATAATAAGTTCCCCAGTCATAATGTAGAAAGAGGTTCCAAGGGATTAGGCTCCACAGGTGTAGATTGGGCTATGTTGTCTTTAAATTTAGATTCTCGCCCAATGCTAAAACTAAATATTCAGGGTCACGAATTTAATGGACTGCTGGACACAGGTGCTGACCTTAGCATCATATCTCTTCAAGAATGGCCAAAACATTGGCCATTACAACAAGCCACTCAAATGCTTCGAGGCCTAGGAGTGGCGACTAATCCCCATAGAAGTGCTATGGTATTAGATTGGAAGGATCCTGAAGGATGTGAAGGAACTATACAGCCATATGTTTTGGATCACCTTCCTATTAATTTATGGGGACGAGATGTCCTAGATAAACTAGGTTTGATGTTAACAAATAACATCAATCCTAATGCGCCCACTACTAGGGCTAGACAAGGTATCAGGAAAGAAAAAAGATTAGGAAAACAAGAACAAGGTATAGCAGCGCCAATTCAAATAGATCAAGGAACAGACAGACATGGGTTGGATTTTCAGAAAGGGCCACTGAGACAATCAAAATTACTTGGAAATCAGAAAGACCAGTGTGGGTTCCTCAGTGGCCCCTGACTAAAGAAAAGATAAAAGTAGCCCATGATCTGGTCAAACAACAATTAGCGGAAGGACATTTACAACCTTCCGTATCTCCCCATAATACTCCCATTTTTGTCATCAAAAAGAAATCAGGTAAATGGAGATTATTACAAGATTTAAGAGCAATTAATAATGAGATGGTTATTATGGGACCTGCTCAATCAGGGATTCCTCAATTGTCTGCTTTACCAAAAACGTGGCATGTTTTAGCTATAGACATTAAAGATTGCTTTTTTTTCGATTCCAATTCATCCCGAGGATAGTCCACGTTTTGCATTTACTATCCCTGCATTAAATCATGAAGGTCCTGATGAGAGATATGAATGGAAAGTACTCCCTCAAGGAATGGCTAACAGTCCAACTATGTGTCAAATATACGTTAATAAAGCAATCCAGCCACTTAGAAATCAAAATCCTGAACTAAAAATATTTCACTATATGGATAATGTATTATTGGCACATAAAGATAAAAACACATTGCTGGAATGTTATGCCACACTTACAAACTTGTTAAAAAAATTATAATCTAGAGATAGGAATAGACAAAGTACAATTAAATTTTCCAATTAATTATTTAGGAGTTCTATTATCCTCAACCATGGTCCGTCCACCTAAAATTCAAATACGAGTAGATCAACTCAAATCACTTAATGACTTTCAAAAGTTGTTGGGAGATATAAATTGGATAAGGCCTTATCTAGGCATACCAACAGGAGAGTTGGGACCTTTATTTGATATTCTAAAAGGTCCATCAGATCCAAATTCACCCCGAATGTTAACTCCTAAAGCTAGAAAGGCATTAAAAATTATTGAGACATATATGGAAAATATGCACTTAGATAGAATTGATATAAGTTTGTCTTTATTATTTATTATACTACCAACAAGAAATATTCCTACAGGAGTATTTTGGCAAGAAGGTCCATTATTGTGGATACATTTATCTTATTCTCCTAACACTATTCTTACTAGGTATCCTGAGGCTGTAGGACAATTAATACTCAAAGGTATAAGAGCAGCAAAGGCAGTGTTTGGAATTTCTCCCAATAAAATTATTACTCCATATACTATGGAGCAAATTGATGAGTTAGCTAATGAATTAAATACTTAGGCAATAATCATGTGTAAATCGAATGTTTCATTTGATAATCATTTACCATCTAATCCTTTGTTGTCTTTTTGGTCTAAGCATCCTGTAGTTTTTCCTAAAATGACAAGAAAAACACCTATCATGAATGCTCCAAATATATTCACTGATGGGTCTAATAATGGTACAGCTGCAGTAGTTACCCCTGATCAAACTTTTACATTTTTAGTTCCCAAACAATCAGCTCAAAAGGTAGAGCTTAATGCAGTTCTACAAGCTTTTGTGATGTTCAAAGATTCTGTATTTAATTTATTTTCTGATAGTCAGTATGTAATTAATGCTATAATATCCCTTGAAGATGCTGGTAGGATTTCCCCTTCCTCTACTGTTTTCTCTTTGTTTTCCACTATACAAAGTCTAATCTGGGATAGAAAAGATACATTCTTTATAGGACATATCAGGGCACACACAGGATTGCCTGGAGCCCTTAGTTTGGGCAATGATTTAGCAGATAAAACTACACACGATATACATATTTTTTCTACTGTAGAAGAAGCTACAAATTTTCATAAAAGGTTTCATGTTAATGCCAATACTTTACAAAAGCGTTTTAAAATAACTAAGGAACAAGCCAGGCATATAATAAAACAATGTCAAAATTGTGTGACCTTTTTACCACAAGTTAATCTTGGAGTCAATCCTAGAGGACTGATACCTAACCATATTTGGCAGATGGACGTCACACACTTGCCAGAATTTGGAAAATTAAAATATTTACATGTTACAGTTGATACTAGGCCTATCCACAAGCATGGCTGAATGCTGGACCGGTAGTCAGTGACGGGTTGATCTGATTGTAGTGGATTCAACCTAAGACAGGAAATTGACGTGTAAAGGTCAGTTCTCCCATGACGGGTAAGAACCACATGTTGAATTGGACAACCTACCAGGCACGGTCACATTGCTTGTTGTTTAATTAATCAGAAGGGGGGAGATGCTGAGGGCCATTACCAAGTAGGAATGACACATCGAAATTTCCTTGCCAAGCATACCCCATGCTGCTTAGAGGACATTTGATGGGACATTGCATGCATGCTTTAATAAGGTGACCTTGCTCAAGGACCAAGGCGGATCCGGGTTTAGAGCTGATCAGGTTTGAGGAAGTAACTGGCTCCTTAAGTTTAAGGCGTTGCCAGTTTAAGATAATGGGTTTTAGGGAAGTTAGAGGTTGAAGATTATTGCTGGGATTAGGGTGTTCCTGTTGCTTGTTCCCATTGAGTTCTCGTGAGATTAAAATGGGATTTGGAGAGAGCCTCGTGGGGTAGGTGAATTGTGCGGGAGATGGCAGAGAACAAGATTGCCCCTGGACCTGTGTGGAGGCGGTGTGAGAGCGGGAATAAAGAATTGCTGTTTGAACCTACAAAGTTGTGTGGTGGCTTGTGATTCTGGTGCCAAGTTGAGACCTTGGCAGCCCAGCAGACTCTGATCACGATAGGGTGAGTGATCATTAGGGGCAGGGATGTGCTAAGGGATAGGACGAGGAGGAGGTCACCTTCTGGCCTGCCCTTCAGGATCCGGGAGATGTGACCCATGGAAACCTTCACCCTCTGGCGCAGCCCAAGTTCCAGGGGTTCCTCCAGTGGCAGACACTTCCCAGGGAACTGGAATAGGCCACGGGAGGGTGACCACTTGTGCTTTCTGCTGGCCGCAGCCTCCCACAGCAGTGCCTCCAGGTCCTCCAGCTCCTCTGTGATCTCCAGACTAGCTCGAAGGCCCAGCTCCCCTGGCCAGGGCCACTCAGCCTCAGCGAACTCTGCCAGCTCCTCCTCAGCCTCAGCCTCAGGAGAGTACAGCTCTGGCTGCTCCCAGGGCTTGGGGAGCCTCCTGAAGATCATGAACTTGAATGGGAGATACTTGATGTCATACAGGTCAGAGAGGTTGAGGTAGGTGGGATCCACCTCTGAAATGTCTAAGGACACAGTGTCGGCAGCCTCTGTATCCCCTGACAGGTCCTTGATCTGCACCAGGGACACCTGCCCATCTTGCTCCCACAAGGTCAGCTCTGGGGAAGCCCTCAGGGTAGTCCCTCTGGTCTCAGGCACTGGCCCCAAGTTGGCCTGGGGTTAAGGGCTTCCGACTGCAGCCTCGTCCTGCTCCTCGGAGGACTGGGATAAGGCCCAGGGCATCCTGGCCTACAAGGGACCCTGTCCTAGCATGCCCCCTGCATCCCCACCAAAGGAAAAGGTACTGTAGCCCGCCACCCCCACATAGCCCTCACGGTACCCCAGTGAGAAATTCTGGGTAGTGGCCTGCTCCTGAGGCCTTGGTAAGGGGGGGGTGTTGGCTCAGGAGAATGCTCAGTCTCCTGAGACAGGCTGCCAGTGTCCAGGCAAGGGCTGGACTCCATGCCTGTGCAGCAGGTTGGTTCCAGGGAGCTAGAGGAGTCGTTCCAAGGCCCCCCAGGTCTAGAGATGCTGCCAGGCTCCTTCTAAGAGCCTGGCAGGGGGCTTGTTTGGGCTGGGCAGGGGGGCTCCAGAAGTATCTCCTTGACAGACCCTGGAGGCAAACAGCCATGAGTTTGTGGTGACAGTGGGCCATAGCCCTTCCTTTTGGGGGGCAGAATCCTGCTCAGGGTGACAAGAAGGAGCCTCCTGCCCCAGCCTGGACGACCTCGCTTGCTGAGCAGGCTCTGAGTCTCTAGCAGGTGATGGAGACAGACTGGGCCCTTTCAGGGGCTTTTGGTCTCTCCCACCAGCCTCCCCTGTGGAGGCTGTAGGAGGGCACTGTCCTTCACTGTAGGCCTCACTCAAGGGGCTGATGGTACTTGGAGGGTCTTGGTCCAGGGAGTGGCTACAGCCGGGGGCCTCACGGGCACTGGCGCTGGGCAGGCTCAGGGCCGTCTCAAAGGAGGGTGTCTTGGTTATAAGGCCGGCCTGCTCCTCCCTGGCGGCCTCCTCCTCCTGCACGTGATGCTCCAACAGCCGCTCACGCAGGCCAGGCAGGGCCCTGGCGAAGTACCCGCCCTTGAGCAGGTGCCACCTCCGGGGCTGGGCTGTGTGTTGGCGGCCTCCAGGGTCCAGGGCGCCTCACTCAGGGCCTTGGCCTGCCTACTGGTAGAACAAGATGCTGATGACGCTGTGCTCGGGGACGCAGCCGGGGGCTAACAGGGGCCCTGTGCCTTGCTGTGAGGCTGCTGGGGCCTCCCCCTCCTCCAGCAGTCTGGCTGAGGGCCACAGGAAGCCCTGTGGGTGCAGAAGCGGGGAATGGGTCACCGGCGAGGATGGCAGCGACTTGGCCCTGGCAAATGGGACGAGCTCATTGTCCGAGGAGGAGGAGCTGGAGGAGCAGCTGGCTTCTGCAGTGCAGGTGCGGGCCACTCCCAGGGAGGGGCTGTCGGGTGGGCCCCGCAGCAGCTCTGGGATGGAGGGCATCACCAGGATGGACTTGTAGCTCACAGGGAGCCCTGGGGGCAGCACAGAGCAGTGGCTGGGTGGGGCCGAGGCACCAAGCAGGCCTTCTCCCTCCATGTTCCCAGTGGGCCAATGCGGTGGGGGCCCAGAGCAGTGGGAACCTCTGTACCAGGGATCTTGGCTTCTGCCTGGCCACTGGGTATCCCTTGGTGCCTGGCACACTCATGGCTGAGATCTGATGAGGTGCCAGGCCTGGGAGTGTGCTAGGCGGGCTTGGGCTTGCGTTTCTGACCCTGCCCTCACCCCCTTTTCATGGGACAGCTCACCTGCCAGCGGCTCCTGGCCAGGAGGAACTTGAGCTGCTTGGTGTTTATGAAGTGGGCCTCCTCCACAGGCATGGATTTCTGGGGTATGAGGGAGAAGCCACATTGAGGAGAGACCCCAGCGCCCTGATGGGGGCCCCTCCTGGGATGGAGGCCCAGCTGGACAGGGGCAGGTGGACTTGCCCTCAGCCCTGGGGTCTCATGGACTCATCCTCTTACTTTGCCCAGACAGGGCAAGGTAAAGGCCAGAGGTCGTAGGGGAGGCCTGGACCCCCTGTGAGGGTCTCAGGATCCCAATCCTGTCTGAAGGGACAAGTGTCCTCTGAACTGGGGCACAAGGGCCTGGGTGCCACCACCATATGTGCTGATGCAGGCAGGCCCTCGTCCCCGTTGGGTTGGATGTCCCTCCCTGCAGGCCTGGTGTTTGAGCCAGGCTAGGCCTACTCACCAGGAACCAGGGGTGGGTGATGCACTGGGAGGCACTGGGCCGGGACCTGGAGGGGAAGCGGAGACCAGGTCAGCCAGGCAGTCAGCTGACTCTGGGCAGGGCTGGCCGCACCCTGGGCAGGCAAGAGAGGCATGCACTCACCCCGGGGCCCTCTGCATCATGGCCATGAGTCCTTGGCATCCTCACTGAGGTGGGAAGCCATGGGGCTGCTCCAGGACACCCTCCTCTTCAGCACATTCAGCAGGGTGGCACAGTCACTCTCTCCGGCAAACAGGGAGGAGCAGGTCAGGCTGCAAACAGGCAGAGCCTGCTCTCAAACAAAGCCCCTGGGGACAAACTCTGGCACCACTCCTACCCAGTAGTATCTGAGGTTCCCCAGATACTGCTTCAGCTTGGAACCTCAATCTAGGCAAAGCCTAAGAGGGTGTCTGGTCTCAGACCAAGGTTGTGTTTCCCCACTCAGGCTGGGACAGGGATCAAGGAAACGTCAGCCTGCATGAGGGCCCTGCTTTAACCTGAGGCTCTCATTGCCAGAGGTGGGTACAGGGCTGAACTTACAAAGGAGACCCAGACTAGCTTGAAGCAGAGATATATGCCAAGGTTGGGTGCTGGTTCAACTTGGGGTGGGTACTTGGCCTCAGCCTGAGCTAGGGATCCAGGCTCGGCTGGGACAGGAATCCAGGGAGCCTAGATAGGCACCAGTCTACGTCTGAGGTGAGGGCAGGTCTTAGTCTGCAGAGGTCAAGAATGAGTCTGTATCACCAGCATCTTCGGGGCAGCAGTGACCACTATGAGTGGACTCTGGACAAAAATCCCACAGACCCTACAAGGTCAGCTCAGCTCTGCCTAGTGATGACAGGGTGTTTGTGAGGAGCAGTGGGCTGGAGCCTCTTATCAGGGTTGGCTGACCGCCTGTTCCCAAGATAGCTGCCCCTGGGCTCTTGGGTCTCTGGTCTGGGGTGTGGCCAGCAGCACACGTGGCCCTCAGGATTCTGCAGAAGGGTTGGCTTTGAAGAAGCAGCTGCCAAGAACAGGCTGTGCTCACCTGAGGTAAGAGATGATCCCCATGGCCCTGCAGAAAGAAAACCACCCACTGTGAGTCACCCCAGGCCTGGCCACAGACAAGGAGTATGTGGGAGAAGGCATGGGGGATCCCAGGGGTTCAGAAGAAGGCAGAGGTTCAGAAAGGACCCTTTGGCTGGCTGCTTGGCTGCCAGATGACTCCCCAGCATGGTCCCAGGAGGGTCATAGTCCTGACCACTCACCAGATGTCAGAAGCCTCTGCTCAGTGATCTCGGGGGACACGAACTTTGGAGAGCTGCACTTGCTGTACTGTGGCTCTGAAGGGGTGATTTTTTGGGCAAAGCCAAAGTCGCAGATTTTAATGTCTTCGTGAGCAGAATGCACCATCAGGATATTGGGGGGGCTGTCAGAAAGTATTGGGGAGTCTATGGGAGTTGGGCCACCTGGGGTTTCCAGGCCTCACAGAGTCATTCAGGGTCCATGAGGCCAACGTGGGGCATGGAGAGCACCAGTCAGACTGTCAGAGCAGAGCCAACGGATGAGCTGCCAATTAGCAGTGCATCCAGTCCCTGCAGGACAGCAAGGCCTGTCAAGGAAACTCGACACGGTAGGCCTGTCCCTTCCTATCCTGCAGGCCCAGGGCTCCCCTCTCCCACCCAGGTTCTGGAGGGGCCCGAGGGGCAGTACCTTTATGTCCAGGTGGAGGACCCCGTGGCTGTGCAGATAGTTCAGTCTCTCCACCAGCTGCTGGAGGTAGACCTTGACCTGTGGCAAAAGCTGTACTCAGGGAGGGGCCCTGGCCCTCCACCTTGACTCATCCTGCTTGAGTGCCCCAGTCTAGCACCTGGGACAAGCCCACAGGGTAGGTGGCACCTGAGCCCTAAGTGCCAAAGCCAGAGAAATCCCCAGGAACAAGCAAGGTGTGCAGGAAGCCAGGCAGTGCAGCTGGGCACAGGGCCTGGGATCCAGAGAGGTGGGGCCTGGGCCACATTTGGGGCAGCTGTGTCTGGGTGGGGCTGGGACCCACATGCAGCTCAGGCTAGTGGCAGGCAGGTGCAAGGTAACCTAGGCTTCTGTCATCATGCTCTTCTTAAAGAGGCGATCCAGCAGCTCTTCTGATGAGCACCTGGGGCCTGGTCAAGGAAAGCAGCTGAGGCTGGAACCCACCAGGAGGTGGTGAGGACAGGGTTTCTGCAGTCTCAAGGGTGGGGTACTGGTGCTCAGATTGAGAGGAGGTGCCATGGGACCCTGGAATCCCAGACAGCATCCAGCCGAGATGAGGGGGGCTGCCTGGGTACTGAGGCCACAGGGCAGTGGTAGGGTGGGGGCACCTGGCCTGTCTGCACAAATCACTCCTCAGGGGAGAGACAAGAACACAGGAGCAGATCCAGCCACAAGGCCCTCCACACTGAGACCCCAGTCAGGGACCTATGGGCAGTGGGCAAAGACCTGGAGTAACCTGTGTAGGACACACCTCTCCTTACATCTGAGAGGTCACCCATGGGAGGAGACCCCTGTCCATCTCCACCGAGGACATCTGGACCCTCAGGAGAAGCTCAGCCACTGACCCTGCCTGGTGAACCCCCATGAAAAACCCTCAGAGAGAAAAAAACCCCTGACCAACACCATCACAAGCGGCAGGAATTTGGCTACTTGTCACACAGCATTGGCCACCAGAAGGTGGGCTGAGGCCGTCACAACCTGCCAGGCCCAGGGAGCATATGCTCCTCCAATCCCCAGCCTGGTGGCCACTACACCCCTCCTCAAACCCCAAGGGGCCAGGAGAAGAAAGGATACAGTTCCAAAATGAGGATGAAGATGAGGGTCTTCCGGGTCTCAAACTGGTCCAGCAGCCCACTGACTAGCGGGTGGCTGAGCATGGTCAGGATATCTCGCTCCTGGTACGCCTGGGCCCGAGTTCTGCTCCGCAGGGGGATGAACTTGGCAGCACAGAATACCTTATTTCCTTTGTGCTATACCCTTTTCACAAAGCCAAACACGCCTCTGGGGAGGAGGGAGGGGGATCAGGATGGTGATGCTGTGCCACGGGTTTTGGGCATCCCTGCGGCCAGAAGGGCTAGAGTGTACCTGCCAATCTCCTCCTTGACCTCATAGAAGGAGTGCAGCTTCCTCTGATGGCTTTGCTCTTCTGCATCTGGCTCACTGTCTACTGAGGTCAGCACAGAAGGTAGTTAGGACGGCAAAGGCACTGCCCTGGCCCTCTCCCCCAGTACTGTGGACCTGGCAGGCTGTTTCCTGGGTCTGGGCCTGTGGCCCATGGAAACCTTGAGCTGGGGTCCCTGTGGGGACTGGGGATGCCATGTGGAGACCGAGCGGCCCTGGGCCTTGGAGGCTCTGTGGCTTACCCCCATGGACCAGCAGCTCCACCTTGCAGAGCACCTGGCCAGCAGCATTGTGTGTGAGACAGGTGTAGATGCCTTCATCTTGCTGGGCCACATCCTTCAGTAGCAGGAAGTGAGTGGTGCCATCCTTCTGCTGGCTCAGCCAGGCACTGTTCTCCAGTTGAACAGAATCAGGCCCACCTGCCCTTCCCTGGCACCTGATGTGTGTTGGCCCCAGGTCCAGCCCCATGCCCAGCCGTGATGGGCTTGAGGATTGCAAGAGGGGTCGCACAGCTAGGATTGTGTGGTGCGGTTTTCATACACACATGCACACACAGGTGCCTCTGGCCTCTTAGCGCCCCACCCTGCATCCCTTGGCCAGCTCTTACCTTGTACCATGTCACAGTGGGCTGTGGGTGCCCCTCAATTACAGCCTCAAACTGTGCCGTACCACCCGCCTGGACCTGCACATCCTCAATGGTCACCTGCATGGTTGGGGGCCCTGGGAAGAGGTGGAAAGGGGGACATGAGGAGGGATTTCCAGGCTGCACAGCCCATACATGTGGTAAGTGAGGCTCTGAGTACACCCCAGGGCAACAGGCAACAGGGCCCCCTGGTAACTGGGAAGTTCTTCCTTCTATCCAACCACTGTCTCTCTGCTTTGCCCTCAGGTGGCCCAGCAGTCACGAGAACAGTCAAGCCAAGGCAGGGAGAACATGCTAGGGGGTGGTGGCTTTCTCCAGGACTGGGTCCAGCAAACACTGGATCTGTAGTGCCTGCCTCTCTTGGAGGAGAGCTCCAGCCCCTCACCCCATTGTGGCACAAGAGAAGGGTTGGGGAACCTGGGCTGAAGCAGGCGGGGACCTAGTGGGTCCTTCCACCTTCTAAGCAACTGCCCCCAGCCCAGGCACTGCAGGGCCACCCTCACAGCACGCCCTGACCCCTGACTCCCATTCTTGAACTTGTAGCACTGGTGTCGATGGGCTGGTACACATAGGTTATTTGTGTGGTTTCTGTGATTACATGGCTGTGGACATCCCAGAGCATCTGCCAGGCACCTGCTCCTGGCCAGGCAGTACCCTCCACCCTGGAATCACAGAGCTAGGTGAGCTTCTGCTGGCTAGAGGTGACAAGATGGGGTCCTAGGCTTTCCCCACATGTGGGGAATTGAGGTGTGCAGATGAAAGACCCTGGTCCTTGCTGTGGGGGCTTCTGGCACCTCCTGCCCTAAGGTTGGCCTTCTTCCCTGCCTACTGGCTTGGCCTGGGGCAGTCAAGGAGTGCACAGGAGGCCACAGGACCACCCCATTACCTCTGCATACCACATGGCCAGAGTGGATGGACCTGCCCACCCATGAGCTGTCCTTGGCAGGACTGCCCCCATCTCATGACTCAGTTAACTAAGGGAGGTTACCGGATGGCTACGGTTTATCCCTGGGCCCCAGAACCAGTCACTGTCTCCTGTTCCAGAACTTCCCAGATGACAGGCTGTGGCACCTCTAGGGTCTCACCTGCTGGGAGATGAGGAGCCTCGTGAGACAGAGCTGGGCTGGGGCTCAAGAGACCCTTCTCAGCCCTGCACTGCCCAACTGTCCCCCACATCACCAGGCCAGAGGGTGTGTATGCTCAGCAAGACCACTGCTTGCAGGGCCCTGGGGGCCATGGGTGAGACTGTCCCCAAAGCCCAGGTTCAGCCCATGGCTCAGCATGTGCATGCTGGCTGGGGTCCATTCTGCAGGCACCTGCCCTACCAGGGACACCCACTTCAGTGTCCCTTCCCAGCAGCTAGGCTACCATCCAGGGAACATCATGAAAGCATAGGTCGGTGACCCAGGAAAGTGGCTATATCCCACGCCATGGGTGCCATAGGCTCTGGCAGCTTCCTATGGGCAGAAGAGACTGCAGGTGACATCACCCAGCACTACAAGTTGTATTGTGGCCATAGCACACAGACAAGGCCCATTCTATCAGTGTCCAGGGACAAAACAGAGGATAGCCTAGCAGACTGGCTAGAAAAGTAGGGCTTAGGGTGACCAGGTGGTCACTTAGAGAAGGTGGTGGTGCCTTTGGGGAGGATCTCCAGGGCCCTGAGGTTGGCTGCAGGTGAACTGAGGAATCTCAGGCTGGAGCCAGCACTGGGGTGGGCAGGAAGGGGCAATGTGCTGGGCCTCCAAGGACAGGGCTGGATGGAAGCTGAACTTAGGGGAACCCCTCCATCTTCCGGCAGGACACAAGTAATGAGTGGAGGGAAAGGGAGCCCAGGATGGGAATGGGCTAGGCTTGCTCCCCAAAGCAGCAGCAGGGAAAGTGAACACCAGTGCCAAGGCAGGCCAAGCAACACCAGGGGTTTGCTCCATCACCGCATTCCTGGACACCAGAACTCTGTGGCCACTCTGATCCAGCAGCCTCCCACAGAGATGCCATCTCTAGCCTTTGCCTCTCCATCCCCTGTGGGCACCAATCTGTCACAGCTGGTGGTGGTGACAGACAAGATGAAGCTGCCTTACTCTTGGTCCTGAGAGGGACACTGGGCCAGACCTGCACCTAATTGACACCATGCTGAGAATGCTGGGGTGGCCATGTGAAAATTCAGAGCCCGAGGACATTCCTTGGCCAGGACAGGGTCAGCACAGGATGTGTCCTTGCAGCCAGTTTCCTGCAGGGCTTACCAGGTGTGCCCGAGGCTTCTGGGGCATGGGGGCCAGCATCCTGAAATGCCAGTGGTTCCCTGGGGCCAGGGGTGGGGCTGGCAAAGTCCCCTGCAGAAGTGCCTGGAGCCTCAGGGCCCAGCAGTCTCTGCAGCACAGATGGGACTTCCTGGTCGGCTCCAAGGGAGGGCTGGGCAGAGTCCTCCTGGGTAACACCTATGAAGAGGTGGGTCAGCAGCAGATGGTAAGGCCCAAGGTCTGGTGTGGCCTGACCCCAGGTAGGGGCCTCCAGAGATCAGTCCCTGTCAGAGACAGTCCCCCATCTGGCCCCTCCCACCTGCTTCACTCACCTACCTGCTCAGGAGGCTGTGAGGAATGGAGGCTTGGCACAGAGAGAGAAGCCCCAGAACCCACACTGGGGACAGCTACTTCCTCCCCTGGAGCTCAGGCTTGTCCTCACCCAGGTGCCCCAAGGAGAACTCCTCCTTCTTCAGGGCCAAGAGACTGGGAACCCACCCTTCACCCTTCATGTGTCCCAAATCACAGCACACACTTCATCCTAAGGCTGGCTGTCCTACAAGGCTGACTCTGAACCCCAGGTCTAAACCTTGGGGCAGCCTGATACCATGTCAAGGTCCAAGGGATCATGGGGCTGGTGTCCAGTTGGCCAGAGCCATTGGCCCCCCTCCTGGTGACAGACCCACTGCCCTATCCTTACCCAACTCTATCTGCATAGTAACCGTCCACCCTCCACTTACAGCTAGTCCAGGCCATGCTATCCTTCCCTGGCCCCTTCCACCTATCCCTGAAGGACTCCCCAGGCCCCTGCCTGGCATGGCCCCTGCCCTTCCCACCTGCCAACCATCTGCAGCCTGAGGATGCTGACCACTCTCATCCCCAGAAGGTCATTTCCCAGAGCCTTCCCCAGCCCTCCTGAGCCCCTGCCCAGAAGGGGCACCCAAAATATAGAGGCAGCTCCAGGATGCCCTCTGTGGGGTCAGGGAACCCACCCTTGCCTTCCCCATGCAAAAGGTCAGTGGATCCCTGGGAAGCCTCATGGTTGGAGCTCAGCACAGAGTGGTTCTCACCCCTTTGACAGATGCTAGGTTGTCCTAGGTCACCTCAGCTGGGGACAAAGGGGTAAACCTCTAGATGCCAAGAACTTGGGACCACCGTATCACACCCCCACATCATATCTGTTGTGACACTAGCCTCAGCTGCCAGGTAGAGGAAACCCTGCACTGCTCCTGGTGGGCCAGAGCGACAATTATGGGTGATTCTGGTCATATCATGTGTCTACAGGACTAGCCCCACAGCCCCGCCTGGGAACAAGACAGGCCCATGTGCTGCCACAGCCCGTCTGGGCACACAGGAGCCAATACAGGGCACCCATGTGGCTCCCAGCTTGACCTTGGAGTGAAGAAACAAGGGCAATTTTTCTAGGCCCAACCAGGGCTATGGGTGGAGGGGATCCCCGGGGTACTGAGTGCGAGAGCAAGAGGAGCAGAGAGGATGTGCAGACTGCTTTATTGCTCTATCAGCCAGAATACAGGTGCACTTCCCATCACAGACCCTGTGTCCACCCTGCAGAGCCGCTGGTGGCCACTAGGCCCTGGGTGTGGCTTTGGGAGTCTGGGTCCCATCCCTAGCCTGGGGACAAGAAAGGCTGTGTGCCCAGTGGGAGCAGGATACAGACCCAAGTACACATCTATGTCCAGAGCCTGGAGGCTCCTGCAGGCCAAATAGGACAACCCAGAGCTTTGTCTCTGAGCTGCCCCTGGCCAGGGCTCTCTTGAAGGACTTCAGTGCATCCAGCATTCTAGGCACTGTGGTCCTCTTTGTTGAGGACCAAAGTCCAGTGAGGTAGGAAGGGCCCAGGACAGAAGGCATAGCAGGCTGAACCCCGAGCTCAGAAGAGCAGCACATTGAGCACAGGCGACTGAGGTGAGCAGGGGTTCCTGAGCAGGTGCTGCTGCCCAGCAGGGTGCAGGCCCCATGCTGCAAAGACAGCACAGTTAGAGTTCCCTGGCTTCCCTGTCTTGCCAGGGTATGTGGCCTCAGCCCTGGGAGGGGCCAGGGGCCTCATCTCCATCTTGGCGAATATGCAGAGTGACAGTCTCTCCCACAGTCCCCAAGCTGACCATCTGGGTGGAAACCTCCATCTTGAAGCTGCTCTGCCTGCCATCTGTAGAGTGCTGGACCCTGATGCAGGAGGAGGTCCAAGGAGCACTGCCCACAGGCCCAGCTTGGGCCCCTCGCGCATTGAAGAACAGGTCCTCGGGGCTGTGGACCTGGGATTCCATCCTGAAGAAGCCAGGTGGACCCACACGTCTGGGTGGGCACCCCACATTGAGCAGGATGGGCTGCCCCACGATGGGCTCACTGATGTCTCTCTGGAGCATTGAGACCTCACAGGGCATGTCGTCGGAGGTGCTGCTTGCTGGGCCACGGCAGCCAAAGGTCTCGCCTTTCTGGGACACGTAATCTTTCAGGTCAGCAAGGGTCAGCACACGACCATTGTGTGTGAGGATCTTGGGGTCATGGCTGCAAAGGCCATCCGTGTCCTGGGGCTCCTCCACCATGAAAGGGCTCTCCCCATCACCCTCTCCTCCTGCCCACTCTGTGCTGCTGTCCCTGAGGGAAGCCCCAGTCTCCTCTGGCTCAGGGCTGACAGCTCCAGAAGGAGCCCAGTCCACACTGCCCCCAACATCCACATGTAAGACGAGGGGCTCCCCAATGCGGACCACAGCTGGACCCTGGTCATGGGGCTCCTGGTCCAGCTGCTTGTTGTTGGAGTTGTTGGCATTGGGGTCCCCACCTGGCATCCCACCATGCCTCTGGGTACCTCCCTGGTGGGAGACACAGCCCGAGGACCCGATTTCTTCTCTCGGACTTCAACAGTCTCCTCAACCTCCACCCACTTGGGTTGGGGACCTGTGCCCCCTGGCAGAGCTCTGGAGGGGACCTCAGCCTCCGTTACATACAGTGTGGGCACAGTGGGCTTCCAGCCTGGCTCTGTCTCAGGCCTATGAGGTTGCCTGGACCCCGGAAGGAACAGCAGGTCAGGGGCCAACAGAACTGGCCTTTGTGGACTGGTGGAGTGGCAGGAAGGCAAGCGGGAGGGGTACTTGCTGGGGGTCCGTCATGGGCCAAGGGGACTCTTCACCACGGTGGTGATGGTCTCATCTGTGGTAGGGGAGAGGGCCCAAGAAGAGATGGGCACAGAGATCTGCAGCCTCACCCAGCTCCAAGCCATCAGCACATGCCAGAGACCAAGTTAAGGTACAAACAGGTAAGGAGGGTGAGTGCACAAACTCCTACACATGCTCTTCAGCGCCACCTGCAGAGCCCCTGGCAGGAAGCCAAGGAAACCAAGCACAGTGTTTCACATGGCTAAGCTCAAGTTCTGCTCTGCTCAAGACATGTGGAGGCACCTAGAAGGCCCATGCTACATCACCCAAGCTGAAGCCTCTGGGCACCAGGACTGCACTGACTCCCTGTCGCCCTCTTCACCAGGCTTTCTGCTCTGTACCTCAGGCAGGGTGCTCAGCCTGCTACCAGGAAGTGCCTGCATGCCGTGAAGTCCTTGGCAAGTGACAGGCTGCTGGCCTGTGGCCTGTGTTCCTTGCCTCTGGATCTAAGGCCAGTGAGGCCCCATCAGGCCAAGGGGAAGACTGGCTGAACACTGAGATCCACATGGCTGAGTCCCCAACCTGGCTGGCATCTCCCAATGTGGGAAGGGCAGAGCTCAAGGCCAACAGCTCAGGAGTGCATGCTGGGAGGGCCAGTGACTCTGCAGCCCTAGCCTGTCTCAGCAAGGGCCCTCAGTGGTTCTGATCCCATTTACAGGCATGGACAGAGGGAAAGGCTCAAAAATGCCCAGATCCAAGGGTCAGCAATGCACTGGTTAGCCCAGGTCCTCCTCTGCTGCCAGTGATCCTGGCTCTAGCAGGAGCTGAGATAAAGTGGGCCATGAGCATGGAGCAGGCTCCAGCTGAGGGAGGCAAGTCTACGGGGCTCAGCTGAGGATTTACCTATAGTCAGGACTTGGTGCTTTGACCAAGGAACTGCCTATCTCTCTCTCCCTCTTTCTCAGCATTTATTTTTATTTCTTGCTCTAACTTCGGGGCTCCACAAAAAGTTGCTCCCAGGGACAGGCCCAGAGACACATGGGTACCCTCAAGGTGCACAGCAGTGATGAACCCTACATTCCCTATCCCTTGTCCAGGAGGAAGGGAATCTCCTACTCCACTGACTGGTGGGGAGGTTGAGGCTCCTGGTGGCCTATTGAGGGCCAAAGCTGAGGGGGCACAGCCTTCTCTGCAGGACGAAGGTGGGTACTTCCCAGAATGTTTCTGATCCCCAGTCCCCCTCAGGTCACCTCTGAAGCTTACCAAATGGGATCTGGCTCCATCTCTACAATGCTCCCCCTGTGGAGGGAAGGGAGCAATAACCTGTCTGAGGCCTTAGAACACCTGCTTGTACCCAGGATGGCACTCTACCCACAGGCCCAGCTCGGGCCCCTCGCACATTGAAGAAAAGATCCTTGGGGCTGTGGACCTGTTGGGTGGCACAGTAGGAGAAGCCTACTTCTGGGGAGAAGGGAGGTAAGGGAAAAACTTTCCCAGGGCCTCATCAATTCTGATGACAGAATTCTTCTGTAGCACAGCTACCTTCCAGCCCTTCTGGCGGCTGCTCAGCCCCTGGGGAATGGAGGTTTCTATCCTGGAGCATCCCATCCTGTAACCTATAAAATCCTCAGCCAGTCCTGCCTACAGCTCCCCACACCTCCACCTGCATACCTTCTCTGCAAGTCTCCAGGACTGTCCAGGTCATAAGCAAGCTTATGTTCTGTGAGTTCACCCAGCTCTGATCCCCCAAGTCAGCTAACCAACATGCCCAGATTTTCTACAGCAAGAAGGTACTGAAGGACAAAGAGCCCACAGGCATGGCTCTGGGGAAATGGGCTCTCAGCTGACTTCTGGGAGGCACCCTAAGCCTCCTCACTTCCCTGAACCTTGGTTAGGCTTAGGTAAGGAGACTGCTAAAATTCCTTTATTTAAAAAAAAAAAATTTAGTTGTAAATGGATCTTTTTATTTTATATGTATATATGTGTATGTGTGTGTGTGTGTGTGTGTGTGTGTGTGTGTGTGTGTGTGTGTGTGTGTGTGTGCAGTGCTGTAGATAAAACCCAGGGCCTCACTCATGCCAGGCAAGTGCTCTACCACTGAGCCACAATTCTAGCCCCTAAAATTCATTTCTTAAGCTGCACTAGACACTTCAAGTACTCAACAGACACACGTGGCTAGTGGCTGTCAAACTGGGCAGTGTAGAGAGAATACTCTCACCACTGCAGCAAGTTCTGTTTGTTGATACTGTCCCAGACCTGGCTTACAAAGGGATAAGAGTCTGTCTCTAATCTTCTGAGGGAAGTGGCTCAGTCCCAGCCCCACCCCAGTGGTGGGACTCAGGTGAGCCATTGTGTTGTGTGTAGAGCAAGAGAGCCATGACGTGTAGAGGGACCTGAGGCCACGGCTGTGTGAGAAATCTGCAAGGCATTGGTGGCCAGAAGTGAGCCAGGCTGTTAGTGCAACCACTGCAAGTGGCCAGGACACACAGCAAGGTCCAGGAAGGTTAGTGGCATGCAGGGCACTGCAGTCCGAGGACGGGTTAGGAACACGCCTGCACTTACATGATGACGGTTTACTTGGGGACTTTAGTCGCCTGCTCAGTGACTACAAAGAAAACAGTCAGAATAGCAAGGGTTACAGAGAAGCCAGTGCCTGGGGCTGACTCCCTGATGGTACTGCAGTACAGCCATCTGCTGTGCTTGGGAGCACTGGCCATGTGTCCCTGGGCAGCCTGTCTCAGCTAGGAGGTCCAATTTCCTCAGCTACAGATGGGTGAGAGCATCTGCCCCGAGGGGCTTGGGTGTGACAGCAGGCACCTCAAAGATAGCCCACTCTCCCTCCTGAGCGCCACAGGAGCTGTGTGGGAGGAAAACGAGCTGACATCTGTTTCCTACTCAAAAGGGCCCAGGCTTTTCCTCATGCTGACATAAGACTGTGAATTTCTCAAACATGTAGCCCAACATAGCCCTGAGGCCTAGGGAAAGGGAAGAGTAGACTGTGGCCATGCAGTGGGCCACCAGCCACAATGGGGCCAGGATGGTTGATGCCTTTGCCACAAAACGAGTTCAAGACCAAAAGGTGTTTCCAGGGGAAAGGGACACAAGAGTCCTTAATGTGGACATCTGAATCCCACGCATGTGATGAGTGTCTCCAGGGGAGGGGCACCATAGTGCTGCACATGGCACATCTGAGCCCCATGCATGTGGTGGGTACCTGAGGTCTGAGTGTGAAGGGAAGCTGTCCCAACTGCGTGGCCTTTCCTGGTTTTCCCAGCTGTTGTTCTTACCAAAGCCAGCCCATGGGGCCTATGTTTCCATCTTGCTGCTGGGGACTGGAGTTCCAGAGAGGATGAAACTCATCTGGAACCAGGCAGCACCTACTCCCTACCACCTTGAGGCCTCTTCCCTTGACCTCTGGGCAGGCCTGGGCTTGACTACTGCAGGCCATCTCCAGGCTCACCAGCCCTCTCACTGCTCAATGGGAATGTGGAGGAGGTGGCCACCAAAGCCAAGTGGCCTGTACTGGGACAAGGTCCCACATCTCCTAGACCAGGGGACTTTCTGCTTCACTGCACTGAAACACTGAGACAGGTTTTCCCTAGACAACTTATGGCATTTCAAGCTTGTCTCAGATGATGAGCACAAGAATTAGACACTGTCTGTGTGTGTGTGTAACTGGAGGTCACACTGGCTACATTTGTGTGCCTGCACATCGATGTACCTTGCATACAAATGTGCACACAGGTGTACTTGTCTGCACACATACGCATGCTCAGACATGCTGCACACACATTCACACACACATGTGTGTACATGTATGTGCACATCAGCACATGTACATGTGTTTGCTCAGGCATGTGTGTTTATATGTTTGCATTGCTTGCACAGGCTGTGCTCAGGCATGTGTGTGTTTATAAGTGTGCATTGCTTGCACAGGCTGTGCTCAGGCATGTGTGTGCATTTGTGTGTGCATTGTTTGCACAGGCTGTGCTCAGGCTTGTGTGTGTTTATATGTGTGCATTGCTTGCACAGGCTGTGCTCAGGCAAGTGTGTTTATATGTGTGCATTGTTTGCACAGGCTGTGCTCAGACATGTGTGCATACTTACGTGTGCATTGCTTGCACAGGCTGTGCTCAGGCAGTGTGTGCTTATATATTTGCATTGATTGCACAGGCTTTGTTCAGGCAGTGTGTGTTTATATGTGTGCATTGCTTGCACAGGCTGTGCTCAGGCAGTGTGTGTGTGTGTGTGTGTGTGTGTGCTTATATGTGTGCACTGTTTGCACAGGCTGTGCTCAGGAAATGTGTGTGTGTGTGTGTGTGTGTGTGTGTGTGTGTGTGTGTTTATATGTGTACATTGCTTGCATAAGCTGTTCTCAGGAGTGTGTGTTTATATGTGTGCATTATTTGCACAGGCTGTGCTCAGGCATGTGTATGTTTATATGTGTGCATTGCTTGAACAGGCTGTGCTCACGTGTGTTTATGCATTTATAAGTGTGCATTGCTTGAACAGGCTGTGCTCAGGCTTGTGTGTGTTTATATGTGTGCATTGCTAGCACAGGCTGTGCTCAGGCAAGTGTGTTTATGTGTGTGCATTGCTTGCACAGGCAGTGCTCAGGTTTGTGTGTGTTTATATGTGTGCATTGCTTGCACAGGCTGTGCTCAGGCAGTGTGTGTGTGTTTAATATGTGTGCATTATTTGCACCGGCCGGGCTCGTGCATGTGTGTGTTTAAATGTGTGCATTATTTTCACAGTCTGTGCTCACGTGTGTGTATGCATTTATAAGTGTGCATTGCTTGCACAGGCTGTGCTCAGGCATGTGTGCATTCATATGTGTGTATTGCTTGCACAGGCTGTGCTCAGGCAGTATGTGTGTGTTTATACGTGTGCATTATTTTCACAGCCTGTGCTCACGTGTGTGTATGCATTTATAAGTGTGCATTGCTTGCACAGGCTGTGCTCAGGCATGTGTGCGTTTATATGTGTGCATTACTTGAACAGGCATGTGTGCTTATATGTGTGCATTGCTTGCACAGGCTGTGCTCAGGTGTGTATGTGTTTATATGTGTGCATTATTTGCAGAGGCTGTGCTCATGCATATGTGTGTTTATATGTGTATATTGTTTGCACAGGCTGTGCTCAGGCGTGTCTGCATTTATATGTGTGCATTGCTTGCACAGGCTGTGCTCAGGCAGTGTGTGTGTGTGTGTGTGTTTATATGTGTGCATTGCTTGCACAGGCTGTGCTCAGGCATGTGTGTGTTTATATGTGTGCATTGCTTGCAAGGCTGTGCTCAGGCAGTGTGTGTGTGTTTATATGTTTGCATTGTTTGCACAGGCGTGTGTGCTTATATGCGTGCATTGCTGGCACAGGCTGTGTTCAGGCAAGTGTGTGCTTATATGTGTGCATTGTTTGCACAGGCTGGGCTCAGGCATGTGTGTTTATATGTGTGCACTGCTTGCACAGGCTGTGCTCAGGTGTGTGTGTATTTATAGGTGTTCATTGTTTGCACAGGCATGTGTGCTTATATGTGTGCATTGCTTGCACAGGCTGTGCTCAGGTATGTGCGTGTTTATGTGTGTGCACTGCTTATATAGGCTGTGCTCAGGTGTGTGTGTATTGATATGAGTGCTTTTCTTGCACAGGCTGTTCTGAGGCATGTGTGCTTATATGTGTGCATTGCTTCCACAGGCTGTGCTAAGGCATGTGTGTGTTTATATGTGTGAATTGTTTTCACAGGCTTTTCTACAGGGAAGTGGCTGATGGCAGAAATAGGAATCCAGTCAGGAAGCTGTATGTATTTAGACTAAGTTGGGCACAAAGAGGGACAACCTGTGTGCCATCTGCAGGCAAGCTCCTGTGCACAGAAGGACAGGAAAGCCCAGAGCCTCCACCTGAGTTCTCCCTGGCAGGCTTACTGCTCCATCTTGCTGCTCCAGGACACCTTGGGTTGCTAAGCTGGCACTTTATTCATGGTCCCCAACTGCCCCAGACCAGCTATGGGCCCCAGTGAGTCTGCCATTACAGGAGGGCTGCAGCCGTGCAAAGCAGCACCCTGGCCTGGTGTAAACACTCAAGCCAGGTCAGTGCCACCGACCGGAGACAGCCAGGGCCCCTCTGGCTGTGGAGCCACTGGTTAAGACAAAGCAGCAGGACAGGATTAGGAAGCAGGAGGCACACAGCTCTGATTGCATGGCCTTCAAAAACCAGTGCTCAGTGATGTGCCTGCCCCCAGTGGGCTCTGGAGGCCTGCTCTTCATGCTGATACCGGCCTTCTTCCAAAAAGGGACCCGTCGTGACCAACAAGGGAACAGCTGCAGAGGACACTCCTGCCCCAGTGAGAAGGGCACGTCCCCAACCATGAGACACGCAATGCAGAGGAAGTGGACAAGCCGGTGGCGGCAAAAGCATATATGCATGGTACTGCTGTCCCCGGGTTGTGGGACAGTACATGCCACAGGTCCCCAGGAACACAGGTCAGATATGGCAGATGAGGGTCACAAGACCTCACACAGGGATTTGCCCTTGAAGAAAGAGTCCATGAGGGCCACGGGAGCTTCGAAGTTCCTAGGGTTGGGATCTAGGGCGTTGACTGGCCTGGTCCTCTGAAGGTCCAGAGAGACAGAGACCCTGTGTGTTGGTCCCTGGGATGGACAGACTGCAGTGGGAACACTCCACAGGAGCCTGTGCTCAGGAATTAGATGACACATTTTCCAACCACCCTCTTGTGGAAGCTGTGGCTCTACCAACATGGGTCCAGCCTCTGCTCCATGGCTGTAGGGACACGGACTCCCACCTGCCAAGGCAGCCCTTCTTGGGGGGCAAATCCACCTGAGAGCCAAGACATATAACAGTGGCTCTCCTTCCATCCTGGTCGCCTGGGCACTGGCTCATCCAGATGGGGCCTTATAGGAGTGACTTGTTGTGACCCTGGGAGTGACCTAGGCCATGGCAGGAACAATAAACCACAAATGCTCTGGCCTCTCCAAGGCCAATTCAGCCTGGTGGGAAAGGGCCAGACCAATATCTGACTCTCCACTCAACAGTTTAGCCCTCAGTGGAGATGCCCTTCCCCAGATGTCCTACTGTCCCCCCTTCTGCCCTCAATGTAGACACCCTTCCCCAGATGTCCTACTGTCCTGCCCTCTGCCCTCAGTGTATATGCCCCTTCCCAAGATGTCCTACTGTCCTGCCCTCTGACCTCAGTGTAGAGGCCCCTTCCTCAGACGTCCTACTGTCCTCCTCTGCACTCAGTGTAGACACCCCTTTCCCAGACTTCCTACTGTCCTGCCTCTACCCTCAGTGGAGATGCCTTCCCCAGACGTCCAACTGTAGTGCCTCTATCCAGATGCCCTTCCCCAGACATCCTACTGTCCTGTCCTCTGCCCTCAATGTATATGTCTCTCCCCCAGACGTCCTACTGTCCTGCCTCTGCCCTCAGGGGGAAACCCCCTTCTATAGAAGTGCAGCCCATCCCAGCTGCTGCCTGCAGGAGGCCTGTGTGACCACTGCCAGGCAGGCTGCCCTGGATCAGAGGTGACTCTGTTGGTTGTCCTGCAGGCCAGGGGCAGGGCTCACACTTCCCCACCACAGAGCAGCCTCTTCAGCACTCATTCCAGGTTCCTGGTCACCTCCTCCTTCCCATGAGTCCTCCTGCTCATGCCACACCTCAAAGGCACAGTCGTCCCCTTCCACAGGTGCTGAGACCACGTGGCCTGCAGCCTCTGGGCTCCTCCCCACAGCCTCCTCTTCTAGCCAGGTTATCTGCCCAAAATGCCTGCCCAGCCACCTCTGCAGGAAGTGCACCCACTCTGAGATATGGTGGGTCTGCTGTCTCCGAGTCCTGGCTGGCTGTGCAGCTGTGACACAAGGCTCAAGCCTGAGGACCCACCTAGGCAGCATGGGCAACAGGGTCAGTTGCACCTACCTTCTACGGCAGCCACAGTCTGCTCCCTGTGGCGCTGCTCCCGGGCCGGCAGCACAGGGCTCTGCATGTACAGCTCCCCACCACCACCAGTGGAGCCAAGCCGGTTCACCAGCTGCAGTATGGACAGAAACCACTCAGGACCCCTATCCTCAAGGGACCTAGCTGTCTCTCATCCACTCTGGTGGTCTTTAGATTGAGGTCCCCACTGAGACTGTGTCCCCCAAAGGGGACAGGGCTTCCAGCCATGGCCTGGCCCAGGCATCTTGCGCTGTGCAGATGGCTGCTGGCAATGTGTGGCTCTGAGCCCCTGAAGTGCAGAGCTGGTTGGATCTCCCTGCCTCCTGGAACTTGCATGTGGGGCCCACATGAAGGAAGCTGGCCTCTAGACAACAGCCAGAGACTGGAGCCTGGGGCTCTTGGGGGCCCTGCAGCGGGCACACACCTGCTCAATGTCACTGTGTGCCAGGACAGGCCCTGAAGACCAGAGGCTCAGACTGGGCCTTGCCTTCAGGAGCCCCAGCCTTGGGTCTCTGGACAGTAAACAGGGACAGGGCGGCTCTTCCCTCTGTAGGGTCCCACCTATGTGACACCAGGAAAAGGTGGAAACTAACACTACTTTTTACATAAATGGATGAAAGTTGAGGTCAGCACTGGGTTCCCTAGAAAGGCAAAAACCAAAGGGCTTCTTTGAGAGGGTGGGAACAATAGCAGGGGGCAGGGCTCAGTGTGGTGGGTTGGGAATGATGGGTGACAGTGGCCTGGTGTCCCAGGGCCTGTGCCAAGGGCCCAGGCCCTTCCCTTGTCAAGCCCCAGTGGACAGCTGGCCATGAGGCTTCTTGCCCACCCAACTTACCTCGCATTTATAGTGTCCCAGGTCATCCTTGCCAGCTTCTCTGACCACAAGCACCAGCAGGCCACTGCAGGGCTCACTCAGCATCTGGTACTTGTTGCCCGTGGTCAGCAGGGCCCCATCTTTGTACCACCTAGAACCCGTCTCAAGAGTCCATGAGGCAGGGTGTGATATTCCCTGTGCTGCAGACTTGCTGACCTGGCCTAGATGCTACAGTCCTTGGTGAACCCACCCTCTGGATGCCCCCGTACAGCTTGGCCATGCTATCTTGTGGCAGAGGCCCCAAGCCAGTGGGTCTCAGCCCCACAATGCCCACTCTTCAGTGATCAGAAAGTCACTCTACCCAGCCCTGTACAGCTGCACAACCCTTGTGTTGTATAAAGGAGCCTGAAGCCCCTTCCCTGGTGCCCCACCATGTGCTGGACCACCTGATCTGAGGGTGTGGGGCGCCTTCGATTGTGCAGGTCAGCTGGGCATCCTCTTCCCCACAAAGGGTGAGGCCCGGACTTTGTTCACAAACCATGGCGGGACTGCAGGGTGGAGAGAGACAAAGAGCCACTCTGATGGAGCTGGGGGTGTCCGAGCTCCAACATTCTTCCTGAGCCCGAAGTGATCCTATGACCACATAGGGCTTCCAACCTCACACGACTGCCTGCCTGCCTTTCCCTCCCACCCACACCCAGTCCCTCATCACAGCGAGCAGAGGGATGGAGGGCCCTTCCACACATCCACTAGAGCCACATGGTGGGCTTGCTCAGGGTGTCTCCCTGCCCCACGGGCCTCCAGGCTCACCTTGCACCAGGATCTTTCCCAGGGTTCTGGCACTGCCAGCAGCGCTGGTTGCAAAGCACATGTACTGGCCAGAGTCGACCCCAGTCAGGTTGTCCAGGATGAGGGTGCAGGAACCATCTGGGTCTTCGATGAGGATGTAGTGAGGGTCCACTTTCACTAGCTTCCCATCTAGAAAGGAGGAGTGAGGGCTGTTGTCGGGCAGAGACCTTGTAATCCTTCCCCGGTGGATGAGAGGCTGGGGCTGGCCTGCATCTCTCTGGGTCTGTCTCTGTTTCTCTCTCTTTCTCTCTGGTGTGGCCCAGACCTCTGTCTCTGTGTCTGTATGTCCACCTTGGACATTAGCTAGAGGCAGGGCCAGGTGGAGAGACCTGAACCTGATAGAAGACATCCACATGGAAAGCTAAGTTCATGGTCGCCCCACCACCCCAGTGTCACTCCCTGCAGACCTCCCATGTGCTGATCATGCCCAGCTCACTGGATATGGGCCCATCCTCACTCAATCCCACCAAGCCTACAACTACATAATCCACTGCCTAACACACCTTCCCTCCCACCTACACCTGGTCCCTCATCACAGCATGCAGAGGGATGGAGGGCCATTCTACCCATCCAATCTGCAGGGGGCTTTGAGAAGGAACTCAGATTTCCATGGTTCTGCTGGACACAGGCACCAGGCTACCCAGTTGTGGAAAGGGACCTCTGGGTGCCATGGTGATAATATCTGCATCTGAACTCTGTCCTGAAACTGCGTGTGACTCTGAGTTCACACATGGTGGGCTATTAGCACCAGCCTTCTGCTCAGGGGGAGTCAGGCATCCTGCTGGTCTTTCTGAGGCCACTAGTGCAATGTGCCCTTGTTGACCCAGGGGCTGCTGTACGTGGCATGGCCATTTGGTTTGACAGTTAACCAGCTAAGCTGGGACAGCTCCACGCAAAGACCTAGCAGTAAAGCGTGGCTGGCAGAGGAAGTGCCACACTTTGCTATAACACAGAGGCAGCCAAGGTAATGAGAAGATGAATCGCAACTTGATTTCCTTGTATGGCCAGCAGAAATGGCCAAAGGGAGCTGGTCGCTAGAGTGATTACCACCAGCTCTATTCACTTACTGCTCCCGTGGCCCCAGGTGGTAGGCACATACATAGGTCATGCAAGCCCAGCAGCTCCGGATGGGGTGGCTCCGAATGGGGTGCCCTGGGAGCGCTCCCCTCCTGAGAGGAGGGGCCTTGCAAAAGTGAATTCAGTCACTGAGGGCACTGACTGGAAGGGATGGGTGCTGGTCCCCAGAGGTCTGCAAGCTGCTATGAAAGCCAGCCTGGTCCTGAGCCCCTCTCTTCCTGTCACTGCAACTGCTCATTCCCCCTGGCAAGACTCCTAAGAAGTCATGAGGCCACCATGGGAAACCCCACCAGATGACACTATGCCCTTTGGACGTTCAATCTGAAAATAATCTCTTCACATTATAAGTAACCCAGATTCAGGTGTCTTGTTGGCACATCAGGAAATGGACCAAGACACGTCGCACATTCCTGAGACAGACCATTTCGCGGCTAGAGCCCTTGATGAGTAAAGCGTCCCCTGGGTCTGGGACTTATCCCCTGCCAGACATGGCTGTCAGATACCACTTTTGAAAATCAGCTCTCAGCATGCAGTGGGGCTTTGGAGGAAACCAGATGCCCAAACCAGTGAGGCCTTGTGATCTTCCACTCCAGGATAGGCCAATTGGACTCCCTGAGGAACAAGAGATAAGGGCTGCCCAGCCACATTCATCAAAAGCAAGAGAGCTTTGTGAATGAGTGGATGTCCCCTAAGGGCAGGGTGGGCTCCGCTCTCCACTCCACTCTCTGATGCAAGGCAGCTGACTCCATGAGAATCTGGATCCAAGGGTCTCCACTCATGGGCTTGGGTTTGCATGGTCTAGCTAAACTGAAGCCCACTGACATGGCAGCTCGCTAGCCTCATGACCCAAGAAAGGGAAGCTGGACTCATTCATTGTTTTGGGGGCTGGCCAGAGCTCTGGGCACTCCTGGGCCCTCTCTGCCTGGCTGCCCTTCCTCGCTAGCTTCCTGTGGTCCTTCCCATCTCTCTGGCTTGCTGCCCCTTCACTTATGTTTCTCACCTCTCTGACTCTGTGAATCCCAGATCCCAAGCCTTGAAGCCTGCCTCATATCTTCACGCTCATTCTACATTCAAACTGACCACAGTCTCAGTCTCTCTCTCTCTCTCTCTCTCTCTCTCTCTCTCTCTCTCTCTCTGGCACCAGGGATTGAACCAAAGGGCCTGAATCTCATCCCCAGCCCTTTCTACATTTTATTTAGAGACAGGGTCTTACTAAGTTGCTTAGGGCCTTGCTAGGTTTCTGAGGTTGCTTTGAACTTGCATCCTTCTGTCTCAGTCTCCTAAGCTGGTGAGATTGTTTTGAGGGCTGTGCACTAGACCTGACCCATAGTTTCAGACACACTGTATGCCAAGCACCTGCCTGCCATCTCTCACCTCCAGCCAGACATCTCTCCTGAGCTCTAGATTTATTCTCAAGCTATCCTCTCCATAACCACCTGGAGCCCAATGGGCACCTGGATTCTTCAAAACCTCAAATATCTGGGTTTCTTTCTTCCCTGCCCAGCTCCGAATGTACCAGCCTGCCTCCCGTGGGTCTGCCCCACCTCTGTGAATAGGACCAGTGGCCTCTGCTGTCCACAAAACTTGAGCTGCTCCCTGGATGCCATCTCTCTTCCGCACACCCCATGCAACCCATTAGCAAATCTTCCTGGCTCTGCCTTCAAAATGCATCCAGGATGCAACCATGGCCACCACCAACATGATGCCATGTCCCTAAGCAGGCCCTTGGCACTACAGCCAAGGTGACAGATGACAGATCTGAACCATGCCCCCTGCTGCTCACAAGACCATGGGGTTTACATGTAGTCAATGCTCCATGCTGATCAAAGGAATCATGTTGATCCCTGGCAACAGCAAAGTGCCTCGGGACCTGAAAACAGTCTGCCAGGAAAGAGACTCAGATTTTCTGGAACCTTGGGCCACAACAGATGGGCTATCCTAGGGGTTTGTGGCTCAGGGACAGACTGGACACTCTATTTTACAATGGCATTCATGGAGGAGGCTCTGGCCCATGCTAGCCTCTACACAAACTAGGAGATTCCTGATGGGTTACCCGGGCCACGCTGGCATCTATGCCAATGAGAAGATTTTTAGTAGGTGACCTGGGCCACACCAGCATCTATGCCAACACTGAGATTCCTGGGGGGATTCTCAGGCCATTCTGTGTCTATGCCATTGAGGAGATTTCTAGTAGGTGACCCAGGCCATGCCAGTGTCTATGCCAACGATGAGATTCCTAGTAGGTGACCCAGGCCATGCTGTGTCTACACCAATGAACAGATTCCTGGAGAATGCTCCAGGCCACGAAGGCTTATATGCCAATGATGAGATTCCTGGTGGGTGACCCCGGCCATGCTGCTGTCTACACCAATGACGAGATTCCTGGTGGGTGACCAGGGCAATGCTGGCATCTCTACCAATAATGAGATTCCTGATGGATGCTCTAGGTCAAGCCAGCATCTACGCCAACAAGATTCCTAGTAGGTGACCCAGGCCATGCTGGCATCTACGCCAATGACAAAATTCCTGTGGGTGACCTGGGCCATGCTGGTGTCTACACCTTTGATGAGATTCCCAGTGGATGACTAGGACCACGCTGGTGTCTATGGCAATAACGAGATTCCTGGGCCACACTGGCATCTACACCAATGAGGAGATTCCTGATGGATGACCCAGGCAACACTGGCATCTACACTAACAATGAGCTTCCTAGTGGAGCTCCATGCTGTCTTCTATGCTAATGTGAGATTCATAGTGGGCTTCAGGCCATTAATCTTGACTTCAGGAGGACTAGAACCTGAGGTAAGCCATATCAGCAGTCAGCCATGAAGGTCTGACAGAGTTCCAGTGACAAATACTGACGTCAAGTCTCATTAAGCCTCCTGGTTGGCATAGGTCTGTTTGTGTTCTCAGGTGTCACTGGGAGGAGAAGGTGCTCTTCCTGAATGCACTGGGAGCGGGAGGCTGGCAGCTCATAAGTGGTGACACTGGACCCTCCCCAAATGCTCTTCTTTTTTCCTCAGGGACTGCGGTATTGTCTTTATGATGAAGTAAACCCTAACCCTGAGCATAATAGCTCTGAACTCCAAGACCTTCTGGTGAATCACTGAAGGCAACCTTGGAGACCAGTGAACTGGACGTCAGAAGTGAGAGTGGTCTCAGCACCCCAAGCCTATGGTGGTGCAGGAAGTGAGGATGGTCTCAGGACCCAAAGCCTGTGGTAGTGTCAAGTGAGACAGGCCTTGGAGACAACTGACCTCCCTTGACCTTGGCAGCTCCCATCCCTGAGTCACTTAAGGCCTGTGCTCTGTGACCCTGAAGGTGCAGTGTGATCAGCACCCTTCCTGGCCCTTTAAGCTCACAGGCCTCTCCTGCACCCAGGTGCCTGCCTGTGGCCCCCTCTGTGGTCCTGGTGCTCTCTTGGATGCCCTCAGGCATGTCTGTCTTGGCCCTGTGCTGACTCCTCACCCTTCTCATTCCCCAGGGTGGCCATGGCACCACCTGACTTACCTGTTCACTGTCCATCCCAAGGATGTTTGCCCTTGAACAGTCCTGGACTGTCTCTTGTTCCCCATGCCCAGCCCACTGGCCAGACCCCATGCTGTCCTCAGCCCCCGTGCAGCCCACCCCTGGTGGGAGTTTCTGTGAAGGTTCAGTCTGTAGGCCCTGGCAGGTACCTTTGTACCAGCTGACAGTAGGCTTGGGTGTGCCGGTCACGCGGCAAGCCAGCTTTACAGTTTTCCCCAGCTCAGCCGTGCAGTCAGCCAGTTCCTCTTCAAATTCTGGAGGACCTGAGGACACATGTGGGGGTCTGAGGACTCTGAGGGTGGGATGTCAGGCCTATGTCCCCTGGGTGCACCCTGGCAAATTGCCCCCAATAACAGCAGTAGCCCAACATCCAAGGCCCTGGTTACTGACTAAGCTTGGTGTGGCTGCACAAGGCAGGGACAGACCAGGGTGCAAGACCATCACATCCAAACATGACCTAGTCAGATGCCCCAAGTCTCGAGCTATGCCATGTCCCCACTACTTCCCTTTGTGTCCCCCATTTGGGTCAGGGTCAGCTCAACACCTGCTCTGGGGCTCCCTGGGAGGCCAAAGCCACTGGTCTCTCAGCTAGATCTGACCAAGGGGAGAACCAAGCCACCACTGCAGAAAGCAACCCATGCCCACGTGCCCGGCCTGGGTGCAGCCCGCTGGGCATCTAAGTGATGTTCAGGTCCCCACCCCAGCACAGCACCAGGGCACTCTCACAACACAGGCAGAACCAGGCGCTGCTGGATGCCGCTGATATCCTTCACCCAGGAGTGCTTGATGATGACTGTGCACGCCTGCAGCAGGTACTTGCGCAAAGAGTCCTCCCGCTCATGCCACACCTCGAAGGCACGGTCGTCCCCTTCCACCTGGTCATTCAGGTCAATGCTGCTTAGCTGTTGAGGGGTGCAACATTAGTGGGAGGACAGAGCTAAGCATCCCCAGACAGACAGGGTCCAGTAGGGCTATGCTCAGGTCACCCCAGAACAATGGAAAGTTCTGCTCCAGTAGCCACCCTGGAGCCCAGGAATAGGGAAACCTCCACTGGCCTGCATGACACCTCCAGCCCCTGGCACCACCGACCTTCATCATATCCCGGAACACATAGCTGAAGGTGTGGGTGCGCGAGTCTCCTCAGGGCTTGCAGATCACCAAGTGGTTCTAAAACAGGAATGCATGGTGATTGTGGCCCTTCCAGGGCATGTGGGCCCCTGGTACGCACTCCTACACAATGAAGTGGCCCTGGGGTGTGAGTAGATGTGGTTGGACTGTGGTTGCCTGGCCCCATCCCTGGGCGCAGACCCCAGGGTCATCTGTGAGCCCAGCACCCACAAAAGCCACACCCCACCACATGGCAGCAGTTGCAAGTACCCTGACCTGGCGGATAGGCTCCCCCAGGGCCTCCAGGGTGCCGGGGTAGTTCTCCATGAGGGACACGTGCAGCTTGTTCTCAGCATGCTGGGGCATCACTGACACGACTGTGTAGGCCTGCTCCAGAAGGGCGCAGTTCTGCCGGTTCCGGGCCTTGTTGCAGATCAGCTCCTGAGGCGGACCAAGGGTCTGGACCCAGACCACTTTAGCTCCAAGGCCTGGCCTGGACATTAAGAGCTGGGGCAGGACAGGGCTTCCCACCTTGAGCAGAGCCTGGTACTTCTGCACCCGCTCCACTGGCTGCTCCAGGTAGTGCTGCAGTGGGGGTGGGGGTGGCTGCAAGGGATTCCCAGCGGACAGCATCTCCTCAGCGCATTTCTGTAGGCACCATAGGGTGGGTTTCGGGCAAGAAAGCCGAGCCCCAGTAAGGGCATCCTGACAGTAGAGAACATCCAAGGGGCACTCTCACACCTGGCCCTTAACCTGGACAATGGCTGTGTTACCATCTAGCTGGAGGCATGCACAGAACTTGGGCACTGAAGTGGCCAGCCCAGGAGCACAGAGCTACAAGACTCAAGGGGCCCTGGGGACTGTGGGGGAAGAGATCAGGAAATATTAACTAAGGCCATGAGCACAGGACTAGGGCTAAGCCTCAGGGGACTTTCAGGTCAGTGAGTTTTCTTGTGGGAGTCAAGGCCAGCACTAGGCCTGGGAGAAGCCAGGGAGGGGCCCGGTTGCCAACGCCATGGAGCCAGGCCTGGGCAACTTGTAGAACTCCTGGACTGGCGTGCTGACAACCACGGACTCTGCCTGCAAACGGCCCACCAGGAACTCCAGGTACTTCTCAAAGGCTTCCTGGTTCTTGATGAAGCACATGGCCACATCGTCATCTGTGTCACAGTGCTGCAGATCCTGTAAGAAGCTGCCACAGAGAGGGACAGGGTCAGGGACAGGGTCAGGCACAGCTCACAGCCCAGTCCTGGGCCCTCTCCTTGAGAGGGTATAGTTCTTGCCCAGGAGTGGGTTCTGGGCCTGTGAGATTGCGTATGCTAAGCTGGGTGTGCAGACACGTGGGCACGTACAGAAGTGCATGGGTATGTACACTTGCCCACGAGTGTGCAGATGTGTAGTATGTGAGCATGTATATGTGGGTACATGCATGTACATGTGCACGTGTGTGGGTGCATGTGTGCATGCATGTGACTGTGCATGTATACACAAGTGTGCAGATGTGACCATGCATGTGTGGCATGTGTGTATAATATTTGTGCATGTGTTTGCCTGAATGTGTCTGTGGATGTGCACATGACACACACATGCACTCAAATGCTTGTGTGAGTGTGCAAGAGTGCATGTGCATGGAGATCAGCATGCATGTGAGTGTCACCAGCCTACCTGGACAAGAGGCTCAAGATACTGTAGTCCAGAGCTGGGGGAGGGTGCCAAGGCCCTGGGATCCTACATATATCTATGTGTATCCAGCATGTATGCACATTTTTGTACAGGATTCACATATGTATGTGTGCACACATGTACACTATGTGCACACGCATATCAAGCACATGTGCATGTACATTTGAGGCTGGGTGCGTGAGCATATGTGGTGTGCACATGGGACTTCCCGTGTGCCCGTGTACATTCATGTGCATGCACATGGGCCTGTGTGAGTGCTTATGGGAGGCAGGTATTCTGCAGCCTTCAACCCATATGGCAAGCGTCTGTCACTGGAGCATCACACAAGTGAGATGTGCCCATGGGTAAATCGAGTTCCTACCCCAGCTACATAGTGTCACCCTCCACGAGGCCTGATCCACAGCTGTGCATGCACCTGACATGCATGTGTGTGGTCTTGTCTACCTGCTGTGGAAGCAACTGATGTCCTGCACATTGCAAAAAATGACTGCCTTCTGGCTGGCCACGGCTGCTATTGCTCGGGGAGCACAGTCCAGTTGCTGTATGTAGTGGCTTTGGAGGAACTGAAGCTCACCTTCAGGTCTGCTCTGAGCTCAGCAGGTCCTGAATGACAGAGCTGGTGGAACAGTGGCATCAGGGGGTGCCCAGCAGCTGCCCTGCTCCCACTGTCCCTAGTCTCCACATGGGCAGAATGCCAGCTGGCCCTTGAGGCCCAGCAGCCAGCTGTGGCTCTACCCTCAACCCTCCCCAACACATACCACAACCTGGTCTTGTACTCATCCTCGGACACAGCCTCAGGGAATTCGGGGGCCTCACTGGGCCCCCACTCAGGAGACAGCTGTTGAGAAACAGGAGTTTGTCCCAGGGCACCAGTTTATTCCACCTCCTCTGTGGCCACCGGGCTCCTGTCCCTTACTTCCAGGGTTCTCTGGCGAAGGGTTCTTGGCACCCTCCCCCAGCTCTGGACTACAGTATCTTGAGCCTCTTGTCCAGGTAGGCTGGTGACACTCAGCCTTGCCTGGAGGGGCTGGACTTGGTGGGCTTGGTGCGCACAAGCTAGCACAGCGGGTGGGCTGAGTCCAAGACCTCCACATACTCACCTTCCCGCAGTGTGATGGCATCCTGCTCAGCCCCCAGGGGTAGGTAGTCGGCTGTGGCCACATAGATATCAAAGATCTGATAAAGAGAAATGGTCCTAAGTCCTGGGGCTAGAGGGTTGAAGCTTGCCAAGGCCCCCCATGGCCCCCCACCTCTGAGGAGGAAGAGGTTCTTCCAACCCCCTAAAACCCCCAAGAGCACAGAGGGGAGGGTGCTGAGTCCAGGGGTTGAAGAGGTACCCAGTCCAGGGCCACAGGGCAGGAGCCCCCAGGGTCACTCTGCATAGATGGCAGTGAGAGGGCTGGCTCCTGCCCATGTGGATGGGCGCCTAGAGTGTTGTTGCTCAACGTGCCTTGCTGCCCACTGCCCCCTGCAACCCAAGAAGTGGTGGGCTCTGGAGGCAAAGGTGCACTCTCCACAGATGGCAGTGAGAGTGACATCAGAGGTAGTGCTCTGCAGGAACCCACGTGCAGAGACCCTGCCCTCTGCTAAAACCTCTGGTGTCCCTTTGTGTCTCTGGGGGTGATGCCACTCCCTTGGTAGCACCAGGCCCTTGCAGCCCCCCATCCTCTTTTCAGCAGGTCAGGCCCCAAGCCCTGTTCCCAAGGGTCACAGCCCACCCACCTCTCCTTGGGAGTCCCCATCTTCTGACTCTGAGGATGACTCCTGAACGCTGGAGGAGGGCCACAACCGGCCATGCCTGGGGGAGGCGGACGGAATCTTGGACTCCTCATCACTGTCACCTCCAGGCACCTGCAGCTTGGCTGGGTGAACAAAAGGGTTGTGATATCCCTGAAAGGCTCTCCCCCTACTGCCTACCACCCAGCCAGTCTCCAGGACTCCCAGAAACAGTCATAGCTAGGCCCCATGTGAGGACACAGGGTCCCAGCTTCCCCTTGGGACCCTAGATGCCCATCATGGCCCCCTCAACCTGTGTGATCTTGGCCGACACCATCTCAGTGATCTGGGAGGTGAGTTTCTGTAGGAATTCCTCTGTGCCCACCTCAGTGAGGGACAGCTCGCCATGGGCCTCCTCAGCCACCAGGGCCTCCCCTGGGGGAACAAACACAACACTGTGGGGTCATGCTTCCCCCAAAAGTTCACTGCAATTCTCCTAGGGGCTGATGGTGAGCAGGAGACCCGGCCCTGGCAGGGAGACCATGAGTTGGTGCCAGCAAGAAGAGACCAGTGAGGCCAGCAGAATGCAGAGCCTGTGACCAGGGATGAGAATGAAGGGAGTGGGTTTGGACAGAAGAGGCAGCAAGTGGCCAGAGAACGGCAAGCACAGCTAAGGGGCAGCAGGTGGCAGGCAAGGCTGCAGGCAGATGATGAGCAAGCTGAGAACAGGGCTTGGCAGGGTCCAGCCTGGCATCAGGCTTGAGGCGGGGTTGGGGCTGTGGGGGCCGAGGTGACTTTGTGGCTCTTCTTAACATAGCCCACTGGGCATGGGCCCCCTGACCAAAGAGGTCAGAAACAGATCTGACTCCAACCAGATTTGGGAGCTCGCCATGAGAGAGCAGGGACCGGCCCAGAGCCCAGGCTGCTCAGGTCCCAAGGGCGGCCTCCCCTGCACTTGGGACCTGAGTCAGGGCACCCACTCACCCCTGTAGGAAGGTAGAAATGAGAGCCTCCTTCATCTTCTCCTGCTCCTTTTCCTTGGGCACTGTCCAGAGATCCAGGAGAGCTGTCAGGACCAGTCCTGTACTCTGACACCTTGAGTCCTGGGCTGGGACCCCTACCCAGGACATCTAGACCACCCTGGGGGCCCTGCCTGCACTGTCCCTAAGAAGCCCTGGCAAGGGTCTGTGCCTAAGCCCACCTCCCTGTCCACTCTCAGCACTTGGTAACCCATGGGATTGGAGGACAGGCCTGCCCTCCAAGCACCATCCCTCAGAGGGGTTGAACTGAGGGTTCTGGGCAGGGCCTGCAGGCCATCTGTGCACCATGCAGGCAGGGCTGAGGTTCCAGGCCAAACTGGCCTGCACTACTGGGCCCAGACTACTCTTGGGCTCTGCAGGAAAAGGATCACAGGTGGGTGAAGGCCATACATCCCAAGCTGGTCCCTCACCACACCCAGGCTTTCTACTCATGGCCTGAGACATGCAGGCTGGCAGAGCAGAGGGCTGGCCAGCGGTGTTGGTGGCAATGCACATGTAGGTGCCCTGGTGTTGCTGGCCCACATCTAGCAGGGCCAGGCTGTGCTGCTGAGCAGAGCTGGCCATAGTGTAGCCTGGAGTGTTGGGGCCAATCCACATCTCACCTCTCTCGGCCTCCTCCTTGAGCCAGTGTATGGTGGGGGCCATGCATCCTGTGGGCAGGAGAGGGTTCAGTGGGTACACAGCCTCACTGGCTATGGGCCTCCAGAAGAGGGTGCTTGGCAAGAGTGATATGAGGGGTGGAGCAGGAGGCCACGAAGGGTGGCATGGGTGACCCGTGGGAGGGTGGCATGGGGGCCCTGGGGGGTGCTCTTTCTCCCGGGAGTGAGAATGCCCACCTTCCACCTTCACCAAGAATGTGATGCTGGAGCTCCTCTTCACTTTCTTGGGGGTGAACCTCTCCAGGATGCGGGGTGGCACCAATTGCTCACACACATCTGGGAGAGCAAGGACAGCCATGGAGACACCCAGCACCCCTCCTTCAGCTCCCATGTCCTGATGTCCTTGTTCTGAGAACCCCAGGTAGTTCTCTGTGCCTGTGCCTGTGGCCCCAAAGAGCCCTCTTTCTGCACCTCCACCACTACCAGGCCCAGGGCTGGTCCACTCTGGCCTCACGCCGAAAATCCACCCAGCCTCTGTCTGCCCACAGGGCTATCTCACCTGATGCTGACTTCTCTTCTGGTTCATCAGGACCTGAAAAGTGCAGAGGGAGTCAGATGTGCAGCACGCACAGATTTCCTTGCTTCCCTACACGTGGAAAGGTCCTGGTCCTTCTGCCCAGTGGGGGGACCTGGGTATGACCCCACCCGTGGTTAAAGGTCTATTACCCTGCCTGAAACCTTGGCTGGGAGGCCAAAGAACTCACACTCCAGTGTACATCCATGTGACATCCCCACCCTCCCTGTGCCCACTGTGAGTCTGGGGCCCCACCTGGAACCACATGGGCACTTGGAGATGGCAGCTGGGGCTCCACCCTGAGAGGCAGGAGGAGGACCCCGCAACACTCTCTCCACAGTACCAGTATGGGTCAAACTGAGAGTCAGCTCTCAGTGCTCAGAATGTTTGGGAAAATAATGACACGGGAGTTTTCTTTTCAGAGTTGCCACTGGGGCTTTTTTACATGTGGCACTGCTCACTCCTTCAGGGCACACACCTTGGACCAGCAGCCGGGAAGATGAGTAGGCAGCACCAACAGCATTGCTGATATAGGCCGCATACTGGCCAGCGTCCTCCCGGGTTACAGAGACGATCTCCAGGGTGTGCAGTGTCTTATTGTCAGCCATGCGAATGTGGGCAGATGTAGACAGGGGCTGGCCGTCTTTGAACCAGTACAATCTGGGGACTGGGTAGCCTACCCCATAGAGGAGAGTGGTCAGCACAGGACCATTCTCAATGGGCACTACACTCTTTCGATGGGAGACAGACAAAGGCCCAGAAAAGAGGTTACTCAGAGGCCAGTGAGCCTCTGGTGTGGGGGTGGGGTGGCAGCCTCTTGTTGCCCAGCAGCAGGCACACATGACCTCCTGACCTCCACTGGTCAGGCCCTTCCCACGTGTGACCAATGGGAGACAGCTCCTGGCCTCCCTCCAGCTATGGTGCCCACTCCCCAGCACCTCACCTTTCACCTTGAGCTGAAATTTGGCCAGGCATGTACCAGGGACCAACTGGAGGTCCCTCAGCTCCTCCACCACCTGGGGCAGCTGCCCCTCATCTGATTCGGTTCCTTCTTGCTCCCGGCTGGCAAAAAAAGACAAATAAGGGGGTAGCCACAAAGTGGAGCAGCCTGAGGGTCCAGGCGGGAGGGCCCACGGGGTGAAGGTCAGAGGTGAATGGGTTTGAGGTTCCCTGTCTGCTGAGTAGAGGGGCAGAGGGACAGAAACAGCCATGGTCTGACTGAAAGCTGCAGGCTTGGGTAAGTCAATCTAAGCCACCCAGCCCAGATCACCACTTCCCAGAAGGCCCTGGGCCGCTGTCTGTGTGGCCCCACCTAGACAGGTATCCCTGGGCACTGAAGTAGGATGAGGTCTCTGTGGCGTCTGTGGCAGTGTCATAGTCTGTGCTGGTCACTGGGGAGGAAAAGTGAGTGGAAGAGGCTCAGGACTTTGGGATTTCAGGGGGACACGCCCTCCTGGGCCTGCTCACTCCTGCTGTTCCCAGCCTCATTTTTCCACACCCATAACTAACTGCAAACCTCTTAGGCCCAGCACAAAATGTCATATGATCTGAGTCTCCAGGAACAGCAGACAGGGACAGTGGCAGAACCTTCTGGTTCTATCCCACCAGGGCACGAGAGGTTGGAGACACAAGCCTCAAAACCAAGAGAAAGGGACTTGGATTTCTGGCCAAGAAGGGGAAACAAGCTGGACTTTCACGACTATGGGCCAAGTGAGAGTCCCCAGAGTGCTCATGCTGAGATGCTACCCCAGCAAGATGGTTGGGAGGTGTGGCCCTGGGGCTGGGGCCACTGGGAGCTGAATGGCAGCTGCGCCTTAGTCAAGGACCTGAGATCCCTGGCCCTTCTTGCCACGTTCTCAGTGACATTTAGGTAAAATTGGGAGACTTTACAAGATATCGTAGACAATAAAATGGAAGAAAATAGTCTTTAACAAATGGTGTTAAGCGAGAGTGAAGAGCCTTACCTCACACTCACAAATTTGAGCCTTACCTCACACTCACGAATTCCCTCCAAGGGAACCAAGGACCTCAACTTAAGAGCTACCACAAAGTTTCCAGAAGAAAGCATACATGTAGGTTTTTATGACTCATATCAGGCAGCACTTGCATACATGTGGCAAAGTCCAAGCAGGCAAGAAAGAGCAGAGCCAGACACAGTGCCCCCAAGAAAGGGAAAGACCGAGGTCATGCCTCTGATGCAGCCCGGAATCAGGAACACGTGAAGAGCTCTTTATGCTCTGGAAGGAGACCAGCCATCAGTGCACAGTATGCCACAGCTCCGAGAATGCCTGTGTGCAGGGGAGCCTCCACCACGACCCCACACAAACCAGCAGCAGTTCTGCAGCCAAGGCACCCGCCAGCTGCATGTCCACTAGCCCAGCCTAGCTCTGACCCTATTTGCCTGGGGACAGGTCAGGCCCCAAGACAAACTGCTTCAGAAGCCAGTCAGAAAGCCCAGGCTCCTCGCTGGGGTAGATCCAGTGGCTATAAATCAGGACCCATGGCCTTCCTGAGGCAGGAGTAACCTGCCAGAACAGCTCACAGAAGCCAACAAAGGGTCCTGTTGCCTAGACTGAAGGTGTCTTAAGGACATCTCAGGATCAGACAGATGTGAGATCATGTCGGGCAAGGTGTGGTGGGCACAGCCCCTGCCAGCACCTCTGTTTCCATCAGGCTGAAGTTCCCTGAGGCCCACAGCCTGGGCACCCTACTCCAGCTGTGTCACACGCCATCCCCAGTGGATGGGGTGGGGCCCTTTCCAGGCTTCCTGTCAAAGCTTTGTCTTCCTGGCCAGCCTGCCCACCAAGGCTACAGGGACCCTGCAAGAGACACCTCATTAGAACAACAGAAACCCTCAAAACCCAGGAGATCCCAGGCCCATGAGCACCATCAGGAATATAAACAAAGAGCAAGTGTCCTGACACTCAGTGGCAGCAGCCACCTGCATGCCCAAGAGTCTCCTGCAGCAATAGCTATGGCTCCAGAGCAGCCCCAACGCAGTGGCTGAGCAGCTGGGCTCCTCTGGTTCCTCTTCCACACCTTCTTGGTCTCCCCAGCCTGGACACCTTCAGCTGACACAAGACACCTCCACCCTCCACCATTGGGCTCCCAGGGGACCTTGAGCTTGGCTCAAGGGAAGTCTCCACCAGCTTAAGACCTGGAGGCCCTAACTCCTATCTGGTCTAAGACCAGAGCCCTGGATCACTCTTCCAGCCCTGCTCAGGAGACTCTAATTCCCACCCTGGTAACACAGACCCCCAGAGTGCACTCATGCTCCACTCGGAGCTCAGCCTTGGTAGAGGAAATGCCCACGCTGTTCTCAGCCAAGCGGCGATAGACGCCCATGTCTGTGGGCATCACAGCAGTGATGATGAGCTGGTGGCCACCATGCTGGTCCTCATTGATCATGTAGTGGTCATCCTTCTCCAGCCACTTCCCATCCTTGAACCAGCGAACACTGTAACAGGTTGGCCCATTACCATGCAGTCGAAGCTCACGGGGTACCCATCCTGCACCTCCTGGTTCTGCAGCTCTGTCAGGAACATGGGGGCTAGAACAGCAGACTGGGCATGTAGCATGTTAGCCTGGGCATGCCACTCATGCCTGTGGCCACAAACACACCAATCACACCAGCTGGGTGGCCTAACGTGTGATCTGCCCGGCAACAGGCCATGTGGGAGCACCTGCAGACCTGACGTGACACAGACCCTGAAGCTTGCCTGCTAGGCTTAGCCCTCTTCCCAGCTCTCTAAAAATCTCTCCTGCTGCCCATGCCACCAGGAGGCAAGAGGGATGAAGCGCTAGAAAGGGATGGGAAAAGCAGTAACTGCGGAAGGCTGAGGGCTGTTCGGGATCTGGAGTGTAGGAGAGCAACTTCTGGGAGTGCCAGGGTAACTGATCCCAGCTACCTCCTGTCCCTGCAGAGATGCAGGCACAGTGGCGTGGCTGATAAGTAACTCAGTGGGTGAAATGGAAGTGAAGTGCCTTGTGGGAGTGGGTGCCTGTTCTGTACGGGTTATATCTCCAAGACTCCTTGGGAAAAAATAAATAAAACTCTCCAGAAAGTAAGAATTCACATTCCCATTTTGCCCACATGAAAGCAGAGGCTCCGATAGACTATGTGGCTTCCCTAAGTTCACGCAGCTAATAAGAGGCAGAGCTGGGATTTAAACTCAGCTCTGGGATTCAAATTCAGCTCTGTTCACTGAGTGGGGACTTTTTACACCTCGGAGGCTGCACTTGCAGAGTGCTGGAGCCCAGGTAACCCCTGGAACTCTCAGCTGTTGCTGTCCATTGCTGGCCTCACTCCTCCTCTACCCCCTTGGACTCCAGCTGCAGACCCAACTCTGTGGAGCAGTTGGACTCACGGGCATCAGAAGTCAGCTGAGTGGACACTGGCTCCGGAGGTGCTGCAGGGGCAGGGGCCACCTTGCCAATGCGCATCTCCACCCCACTGGGCCCCTGATCCACCTGGCTGATCTCCAACCCGATGCCCATGGTGGTGAACATCTCTCAGAAGCAGGTGACTGCCCTGTGAACGTCGGCTAGGGCCTCGAAACGGATGCAGACAAAATTCTCATCCTCGCGGTAGGTCTGCCAGTCTGCAGGTTGCTCTGGCTCCCTGGGACCCTCGTCAGCGCTAAGAAACAGCTCCTCATCAGAAACCTCCCCTGGGCCTTTGCTGCAGAAGAGCCGGTGCAGACGCGGGGCAGTGCGGTGGAAGGCGTCATCCAGCTCGCCCCCGGAGGAGCTCTTGGCCTCACTCTCGGTGCCACTGACCACCACACAGGCGCTATGGCTCACACAGCCAAACTTGTTGCTCACCTGACAGGGGTAGCGACCAGTGTCAGCACGGCCCAGGCCAGTGAACAGCAGGGTGCACGTCCCATCCGCGAGCTGGTGGATGTGGTGGTGTGGCCCGTCAGTGAGCTCTATGCCGTCTTTCAGCCAGCATGCTCGCACATCAGCCTTGCTGGCTACCACACACTCCAGCCTAAGGGCATCCCCCACCTGGGCCTCAGTGTCCCCAAATGTGTGGGAGAATACGGGTCCTTCCTGCTGCTTCATCTCCTTCCGGACCTCGTAGCCCTTAAAGGCAGCCTGAATTTTCACTGCTGCCTTGTCCATGGAGGGGGTCACCCAGATCCTCAGCACTCAGACCTATCAGTGGTGCATGCACCTGGGCTGGGTGCTCCTGCTGCTTCTGTGGTTCCACAGAGGAGGGTGCTGGGGCCCTGGCCTGTGGGCACAGAGCACAGTATCACAATGAGACAGGGGCCCCGAGGCCAGATACACAAGACCAGGGCCCAGCACTGATCTCCACACGGCTATCCATTCTGCCTCTCAGGCCCTGGCAACTGTGCCAGGCTCATGGAGTATGAGGTACCTGCTGGCTCTTGTTGCTCTCACAAAGCAAGCCCAACTCCCTGAAAACACTCTATACAGTCCCCACTGGGGACTGATGGGTAATGAGGAACACCAGTGAGACTGGCCCCAGCTTTATAGGAAAAGGCTTTAGCAGTAGATGGATAATGGATGGGTGGAGAAATTGGTGGAAGGACGGACAAGCACGTGGGTGGTAGTGGCAAGGGTAAAACACTGGGCCTCCCCTTGCAAGCCAAGTAGAGGCTCACCTTGCTGACCAGGGGTGAGACCCCAGGCCGCCCAGTCTTGTTGAGGTAAGTAACCAGGGAAGGTGTGCCTGCCAGGAACTCGTCATCAGAGCTGGTGTGTGAGAGGTCAGCCTCTCCAGTGCATGCCAGCTCATCAGCTGTGGAGTAGCCCTCAGAGAGGTCAGGGGCCACCTCCTTCATCTCCTGCCGTAGGTGATGCACGCAGCCATCCTTCTCTGGAAGCTAACTGATGGAGTCCAGCATGGGTTCACGGCTCATGCGACACTTCTTGGCCAGAGCCTCCCACAGCAGGTGCAGGTCACCCTCCTGGGCTGCCTCAGGGGGCAGCCTGAGCTGTGTGGGAGCCTTGTCCCCAGAGCCAGGGGTCAGCACCAATGAGGAGAGCAGGAGGGTATCACCAGAGCTGTGACCCCAAGCCTATCACTGGATCTCTGTTCCCCACTTGGCAACTGGTTTTACCAGGTCTAGAAGAACTGAGCCTCAGTCTTCCCTCCCTATGTCAGTTCACCTCCTGCACAGACAATGTGGTGACCAGAACAGAAAATGGCTCTGCACAGTGAGCCTGGGCCTAGATTCACAGGCCTACACTACAGAAGTGGGACACATGCACAGGGAATGCACCTGGATCAGGCTCCGAGGTGGGGAACTGACAACCTCCTGGGAGAAAGTGATGGGGTGGGACAGGCCACCCCCTTCCACATTCAAGGTTTCCCAGCCCCAAACCTAGAACTCACCCTGGAAGGTAGCAGCCTCCATGGAGGCCAGGGCAACACAGCGGTACTTGCCCTGGTCTTCTGCCCTGAAGCCCTTGATCACCAGTATCTGCTGCCGCCCCTGGGAAAGAACCTCAAAGTGCCCACTGGGTTGGATGCACTCTGTCCCCTTGTGCCAGATGACCTCCCCGGCCTCAGCTGCCACCTCCACCTCCAGACAGACATCCTCTCCGGCCACCACCTGCCAGCTCACAAGGGTAGGGGCGGGGAGGTGCAGGCTCCACTGGTTCTGCTGGGGAACAGTGTCCACGGAGGACAGGCCACATCAGGTATGGGGGCATTCCAGGTTCCAGACCTCACCCTGCCAACTCTTCCCTCCACCTTGGAAAAGATGGCTACTCACCCAGCCTGACCATCTGAGGCAGGTGCACTGGCTCCCCAGCACCTGCAGGGCCCACAGCAGCCACTCGGAAATGGTAGGTCTCCCCAGAAGTCAGTCCATCCACTACACACTCAGGCCCAGACACGAGTTTATGGCACAAATGCCACTGGCCCTTGGACCCCCTCCTTCATCTCTACCCGATAGCCACACAGACCCCCTCCACCATCGCTTGTGGGAGCCACCCAGGACAGCGTCACGGAGTGGCCACTGCGACCCACCACTTCGGCATCTTCTGGGGGATCAGGGAGGCCTGCAGGGAAGAAGAGTAGGTCAGTGTATTCACTGGGACTTGCGGGCCTGCTCCAGGAACCCTTGAGTCTGGTTTGGACACAGTGTAGGCACTGAGCAGATCACCTCCCCTGAGCCCTGGTAGCAAGGGATGCTGATATGTTTCTCTACCATCGTGAGACTATACCCAGAGCCCACTCTAAGTGGGAGGCCAGTAAGAGCCCACAGCACGTATGGGATTGGCAACCTTGATTCTCGTGCCCACCTCTCCAGGGCCCAGCTTGGACCTCTCCCAGGTACAAAGCAGGGGAAGGTAGGTGGTGATCTGGGGACCATGGCCTCAGGGGGTACTCAGGGTTGAGTCAGGACACATCTGATCAACAGCAGCCCTGAGACTTTAGTGACCTGGCCCACACACCTGCAGGAGAAGCCACCTAGGAATGGAGGGAGCATCCTAAGACTCTGGGGGTAGGACAGATTCATAGCAGGACCCAGCCCAGGATGGTCATCCACCCTGGTGTCAGGACTGTGACCCAATCTGCAGAGAAGGGACACACCTTCACAAACACAAACCACCCACCCAACACTGAAAGTCGAGCTGAGGTCACTGCGTCTCGGGCAGTAAAGGTAACCTCCCCAGCGTGGTGCAGCTGTGCATTGTGTAGAAGCAGGGTGTGGTGGTTACCATCAGCAGTGACAGTCCAGTTATCATCAGGCTGTACCACAGTTCCGTTGATGTACCAGGTGGCTTCTCCCACCGGCTGCGACTCGCTGAGCATGCAGGTGAATCGAGCCTGTGTGCCAGCTCGCACCACCACATCCTTGGGGGCCTCCAGGACTTCCAGGCACCAGCCTGCAGTCAGGGGTGGAATGAATGCGGGTGGTTAGGAGGGTCCAGAGAGGGCAAGCCCAGCATGGCCTACTGGGTTTCCCACTGAGTGGGAGTGGAAAGAGACCCCATCTCCACCAGCTCTCCCTACCTGCATAGCTCCACGCTGGAGGGGTCTGGGAGACATACCCTCTGCACTGCAAGCTGCACTCCAGTCCTGAAAGTGCTGCCCAGCCCCTTTAGGAGTCTTGGAGACCCCCTTCAGGCTCCCCACATCTCACTCCATTCCCTAGCCACAAGGCTTGTCTCAAAGACTGATGTCCTGCCTCCAGCCAACTCTCCAGGCCCCACCCTCTCCCAGGTGTTCACAGACAGCAGACTCACACCACCCAGCCAGCTCAGTAACAGGCATAGACAAAACCTATCCTCATGTCCCAACAGCACACCTGGCTCTGCTGCTGCGCAGGTACACTCCCTCCATGGCCCTGCTGATGGAGGCCTCCCTGGTCCTGGGCCCCTGTCCCCACTCCCTCTTGGGTTCTCTTGGCCATGGTTCCCCCAGAAGCAAAACTTCATCAGCAGCATACCCTGATCCGGCAGCCCTGCAGGGCCCCAGCACTCTCCCAGAGGCCTGCAGCCCAAGTGGAGGAATCTCTTGCAAGCTGCTCCTGTCCCAGGCCCCATCCCCTGAGTGAGCAGTCCAGACAACTCTTTTTGGAGGTAGAGTGTGTGTTCCCAAGGAGCAACTTCCCTTCTGGTGGGAGAGTCCTGGAAGCCACCTTGGGCTGCCCAGAAATGGCCCAACCTCCTGTGGGAGAGGTCTCACCCACCTCTGCCCTGCCAGCTCTCATTGCCATTACCTCTAATGGTGAGGAAAGCAGAGGTGACCATGTCCCCAGCCAGGAAAGTCACCTGACAACTGTTCTGTGGCCTCAGGTTTTTGAGCAGCAGTAGGTGTTGCCGGCCATTCTCGAAATATACCACCTCTGCATTCTCTGAGGTGTGCATGGGCTCATCTTCCAACAGCCAGGTGTGGGCAGCCACATCAGGCCGGGACAGCTGGCACTCAAACAAGGCCTCCCCACCCTCAGGTACATCCACATTCTCCAGGCCCCGGACCACGGTGTTCTTGGCTGTAGGGAGAGCAAGGCTCAGGGACTGCTGACTTCACTGTCCCTTGGGAGAGCCAGCAGCTTCAGGAGGGCGGCACCCAGGCCTGTAGTGTTCTCTCCACACCCTGCCCACCATTTGGACCCCTCACATCAACAGGTCTCCTGACCACAGGAAACCCACAGGTATTCACAGACCGCAGACTCACACCACCCAGCCAGCTCAGTCACAGGCATGGACAACCCTGTCCTCGTATCCCAATAGCACTTCTGGCCCTGCTACTGCTCAGGTACATTCCCCCCATAGCCCTGCTGATGGAGGCCTCCCTAGTCCTCGGCCCCTGTCCCCCCATCCCTCTCAGGTTCTCTTGGCCATGGTTCCTCCCAGAAGCACAAGCTCAGCAGCAGCATGCCCTGATCTGGCAGCAGTGCAATGCCCAGGGCAGGTTGCCTGCCACCTCCCAGGCCTCTTCCCGCTATGTAGGTCCCCATTGCTGCATGGTCAGAGCCACACCAAAGCCGTGCTGGACCTGGGATGCCCATCAGGTGGCCTCACCTTGCACTTGTAGCAGTGCCACCACGTGAGTGCCTGCGGCCTCACAAGAATAGATGCCACTATCACAGGGCAGGGCCGGCCTGAAGGTCAGCCTGGCCACAGTCCAGTCCTGCTCTATGATGACGCAGTGCCCATCTGCGTGTACCTCCGGCTCGTCCATCTTCCATGTGGCCTGCACCGGCCATGAGTATTGGCAGAGGAGTTCGGCAGAGTCACCCTCCTACACTGCCAGGTCCTGCATGGCACTGACCACCTCCACCGTAGGATCTGTCGACCAACATGCTGGACACGCATCAGCCCTGAGGAACAGCACCACCATGGCCCACCCACCCCACTCAGTGTTAGTGGCTTCAGCAGCTGCAAGTATGGAGCTTCATGGTGACAATTTAGCAGGAGCTGCCTGGCATGTGGCTAGGAAGGGAACCCACACTGCAGTCCAGAGCCCTCCATCAGACACACCTCACCCATGAGCATAGTGCCTAGGCTTCACCTCTGTCCAGACAGAGCTCCTCTGGACCCACATACCTGCTGGCCCCCAGAAACATATGCCACTGGAAAGGCTCATCTGGATGTCCTAGGGCCTGCCCCAGAGCCCAGAACCCCTGCCCTGCTTACTCCTCTCCAGGGGCCTTGCTGCCCACCCAGGGCTCCCATTCCATCTCCATTTGTTGAAATCTCAACACATTTTTCATGACAGCACACAGCAGGCACCAGGCAGAGCTGTTGGGAAGAGGCTAGGGAGACCCTAACAGCTGCTACTCTCCTTGTATGGCCAGCTCCTCCCCAGAAGAGAACAGATCTCAGCTGAGCTCACAGCAGAGGAGCAGATGTGAGCAGGGACAGGTAGGCCAGGGCCAAGGGCATGGGCCTCCCCTCAGAAGCCCAAAAAGGCCCCCGAAGGGACTGGCCCTTGTGGCTGGGGATGTGCAGCTAACTAGGTTACTGGTGGCTAAGCAGACATTTGACTGTTTCCTGTGTCAAAATGTGCATGCCTATATATGTTATCATACATATCACAACACATACATTTTTATGAATATTGATATTTCCTGATACACATTATCATTTCTTAATCTAAACCCTAAACCAAAACAAATTTAAGTATTAAGCCCTACCTTACCTCCATACCTAAACCATGTTTTATTTTAAAATATAAAAATCAATATGAATTTTTGTGAGTCTCTTGATTTACATACACATTACAATGTACCATTTAAGGGTTATCTGCTTTTGTCCCCATATGTAAATATTATTCAATCACCTGACTCAAATTAAACTTTTTTTTGTCTTAAAACATGTATGTTTATACACGCTTTAATGCATATTTCCACACATATATGCTTAAAATATTGAGATTTCCCAATTATTGTTTTTTAACTCTAAGCCAAAGTAAAAAAAAAAAATTAAAAATCGAGCTTACCTTTATATCTAAGGGGAATTTTAAATGAATTCATGTACCCTAATTATGAATTTAAAGTTTATTTTTGAATTTTATTTCAATATTGAAATAATATGTACAAAATATATGATCACATGACTCAAAATGTACTCTCCTCTGTGTTCGAAGATATGTATTTAAATATCTTCACATATATTATTTTGAATATTTATATTTCCCAAGGTACATATTCATTCTTTAATGCAAGCAGAATCCTAAGTAGAATGAAATATTAATTTTTATTAATTTTTACCTTACCTTCATAACTAAACCAAATTTCTCTTAAATCCATTTACAATGATATAAATTTTAAAGCTTATTTTAGCTTGTATTGTCAATTATCAATGTTAAATTTGCCTATTATATTATATTAAACTATTTATAGAATATGTGTTTGCATCCTCATATTTACAAAACATGTAATTCCATGGCTCAAATTTCCTTTTTCCGTTTTTTGGAATATGTATATCTATACATATTTTCAATCATGCAGTCTTATGTATATTCATGTTTCCTTATATATATTTTAAAAACTTAAATCATTACTTTAACTCAATTCAAAATTTTATATAAACCCTTAACTCTCCTCAATACCTTAACAAAATGTTACTTTAAATCATGTAATCTATTATGAAATTTTATGTGTATCAGGACATATATTAAAATACATGCAATTTGTGTATATATATATATATATATATATATATATATATATATGTATATATATAATGAATATATATGGGCAACCACATATTTACAATATCTGTAATCACCTGAATCATATTTTATGTTTATTAACTCAGAATATGTACAGTGATGTGAGATATATATATATATATATATATATATATATATATATATATATATTCACACATAGATTCTTATTATCATTCATATTTTCTGATACACATATTTACTTTTAATCCTAACTCCAGCAGAAATTAAATTATAATATTTTCTTTTGTATTACCTCTATATCTAAATCAAATTTTACTTAAATGTATGTACACAAAAAAGGATTTAATGTATATTTTGTCTTCTGTTTCAATGATCATTTTTAATATGCATATATATTACTATGTATCATTTATAGTTTTTTTAACCCCATATTTAAAAAATGTATAATATCATGACACATGATTTATTCTTCTCTGAATCAGAACCTGTTTGATTATGTGTCTTTGTTTACATTTCCAGACATACATTCTTATAAATATTGATATTTTCTTGTATACATATTCATTCTTAACCCCAAATGTAACCCTAAATAAAATATTATTTTAATCCTTACCTCTAAAACTAATCCAAATTTTACATATCTCCATGTAACCCAATATAAATTTTCATATGCATTTTGACTCCTATTTTCAATTATAAATGTTAAAGTTGCATATATATTTCACTATATCTTTTGTAGGATATACACTTGCCTTCACATCTTTATAAAACATGTAATTACATGACTCACATTTTACTCTTCACTGTGTCAGAACATGAGTCTGTATATTTTAATTCATATTTTCAGAGTCTTATGAATACTTATACTTCCTGATATACAGATTCAGTCTTTAACTCTAAACCTAACAAAAATCAGAATCATATAAACCCTTAATTTACCTTATATCTAAGCCAAAATTTACTTAAATCCATGTACAAAAAAATGATTTTTTTTTAAACCAGGATTTGAACTCATGGGTACTTGAACATAGAGCTACATCTCCAGACCTATTTTGTATTTTACTTAAAGACAGCATCTCTCTGAGTTTTTTAGTGCCTCACTGCTGCTGCTGAGGCTGTCTTGCAACTCAAAATTCTCCTGTTTCAGCATCCAGAGCAACTGAAATTACAAGTGCTCACCACCACACCTGTCAACAATATGAACTTTAAAGTGTATTCTGACTTCTATTTTCAATTACCAATGTAAAATTTGCATTTATATATTATGGCACATCTTTTATGGGATACGTATCTTTGCATTCCAAATATTAGTAATTAGATGGCTCCCCTTATATTCTTCTCTGTATCACTACCTGTATGTTTTTATATGTTGTTGTACATAATTTCATAGGTATATTTCTAGGAATATTTATATTTACACAAACATTTGCTAATTCTAATCCTAACTCCAACCAATCGTTTATGTAAACACTTACCTTATCTCAATTACTGAACCAAATTTTATTAAAAGCATGTACAATATGATAAAATTTTATGTGTATTTTGACTTATATGTTCAATTATCAATATTAAATTTGCATATACACTGGTATATATTCTTTATAAGATATATTCTTCACCCCAATGTTTACCAAATGTGTAATCACATGACTCACATTTTACTTATACTTGTTCAATATGTTGTTTTTTTATGTGCTTTCATACATAATTTTAAAGTATATTCTTATGAATATTGATATTTCCAAATTCTCATATTCATTCTTACACTAAACTCTAACACAATCCAAAATTTTATATTGACCTTTATATAACTTCTATAAGAAAGGCAAATTTTACTTCAATTTTTATACAGCAATAAGAATTTTAAAGTATATTTTGACTTTTATTTTCAATAATCAATATTAAATTCACATACATATCACTGTATGTAATTTATAGGGTATATCCTTGAAACTCCCTATTTGCAAAATGTCTCATCATAAGATTCATATAATAGTCTCCCTAATGTCATACCATGCATGTTTTTATGTATTTTTAACATATTTTCACACATTCATTTTATGAATACAGATATTTCCCAGTATACATGTCCATTATTTAACCCTAATCCTAACTCAAACCAAAATTTTATAATATGTTTACATTACCTTTTTATTTAAATCCAGCTTGACTTGAATCTATCTAGTCCAATAAATTTTAAATTGTATTTGACTTCCATTTTAATTATTTAATGATAAATCTGCATCTATACTAATGTATGTCATTTATAGATTATATCCTCACCTCCACTTATGTACAACATGTGTAATTACATGACTCATATTGTATTCTTCTCTGTGTCATAACATGTATGCTTATATATGTTTTGGTACATTTTTAAAGTAAATTTTTAGGACTGTTCATATTTTCACATACACATGTTAATCTTTAACCCTACCACTAATTCAAACAGAAATTTTATATTAACCCTAACCTTACCTCTACATATTAACCAATTACACATAAGTTCATGTAATCAGATGTCGGGTGTATATATGTGCCTGTGAGTGCTAGCTGTTCTTACTGGTTCAGCTATGAATGTGTGTGTGTGTGTGTGTGTGTGTGAACTCCCCTGGCTCCAAACAGCAAAAGTTGTGCATCCACCTCAACCTCAAGCGCTACTGCAGGGGAGGGTGGGATGATGCAACATTCCTGAGCTGCCTCTTACACTCTGGCCCAGACAAAAAACTAGCAACCTGCACCACCTCCGGGCAATTTTTGAAGCGGCCCCTCCTGCAACACAAGCAATTCTCCACATCCTCTCAGAAACTCTGCTTCCCACTCACTCTCCCTGCACACCAAGTGGCCCCACCCCTATATTGTTTGGCACACCCTGCCCTCAACTCATAAGTGAATGCATGATGCGTGCACGCTCAACGCATGCAGGGATGCAAAGACACACTGTGAATTAATTCTGTGCAATGGGTTTCCTGTGGCCTAGAAGTTTCAGGCAGATGGTGGAGAAGCACGTGTCTTCAAGTAACTGAGGACCTACCTTCGGTAGGCTACCTGGCCTGCTCTGCTCCTGGTAAAGAAGCTTTGTCACCCTCTGGGATAAAGTCCTTTCTGGCTTTCCACTTTGCGATTCCTGGTGAGAATATGAGGCTTCCTACAAAGGCAGCCTGGCACTTACCACCATGCTCCTGTTCAAAATTGAGGATCCCAGTGGAAAGCCTCAGGTAGGGAGGGCACCAGTGTGTCCTGCAGTTTGTGGGGTGCAGCACTGGTTGGAGCGGCGTCATGGGACCAAAGCTGGATAAGTAATGCATGGGGAAGAGGCAAATTGTGTCTCTCTCCCTCTAAGGAGGTTCATTGATGCGCGGACCCTGCTGAGTCCTGTTTGGGATAGGAACCTTGCTAAATAGTTCTTAGGGAACCAGGAGCATGGTGGAGTAGGAGGTGGAAGGTGTAGGAGGTGGGTGAGGTAACAGCTTCATGGGGTAGGAGCTGGGTGGGATAGTGCAGGGGAGGGGATTCCCTGAGCTGTACCTAAGAGGCAGTGACTAAAAAAGTGACCATGCTGAGGCCTATGGGGTAAGGGTCCTGGCTGGAGATCTTAGGGGACCTGAGTTACATGGGGTAGTGTCTGGGAGTGAGGTGAACTGTGCCTGTTGCCGCTAGGCATTACCTTGTAACATTTCTGGGCAAAGCCCTACCCTCATCACACAGGTGAGTGCATGAGGTACATAAGCTTGGGCGGGCATATTGAAAACTGTTTCTGTGATTCCAGGCATACAGAATTGGCCAGTAGACAGTGGGGAAGCCTGTTCCTCAAGTACTTGAGATCCTTCCTACTGAACCTGGGAGTAGAGCCTAGGTAGGGAGACCTCCAGTGTCCTCAGCAATGTGTGGTGGATAGCCCTATCTGGAAAGGTGTTGGGGGACCAGACTAGATGGGGTAGGTGCTAGGTGTGGTAGTGTGTGAGGAGGGGGTACACTGTTACTGTAAAGAGGTGCCTGGGGAGGATGTTCATGCTGAGGCCTTTGGGGGCATTGCCCTTGCTGAAGAGACATCAGGGGAACAGAGCTAGGTGAGGTAGTTGGTGGGGAGGGGGCACTCTGTTTTTTTACCTGTGAGGAGATGCCTGAATGGGGTGCTCTTGCTGAGGCCTGTGGGCACAAGACGCTCACTAGAGAGGTGTTAAGGCACCAGAAACTGGATAGGTTAGTACATGGGGAGGGTACTTGCCATGCCTGTTGCTGTAATGCAATGCAATGCCTATATTTGGTGCTTGTGCTAAGGCCTTTGGGGGTACAATACTGGCTGGAGAGTTATTGGGAGACCAGAGCTGAATGGAGTGGAGCTTGATGGGGTAGGAACTTTTGTGGGGAGAAGTGCACTATGCCTATTCTTTCTAGGGGGTAGCTGGAGAAGGCAGTCGTCCTGAGGCATGTAGGGGCACAACCCTGGCTGGAGAGATCTTAGGGGACCAGAGCTGGGTGAGGTAGTACCTTAGGAGGGCTGACCTGTTTCTATAAATGTGAGGTAGGGCCTGGGAACATCCTTGCACATAGCCCTGCCCTCGACACACATGTGCATACAGTTTGCACACATTCACTTATTCATACAGGGACTTATCGCAAACTGTGTCTGCACAGTGAATTTCTGGGCAGCCTAAAAGTGTGCTGCAAATTGTGGAGAAGCTGGGGCTTTTAAATCACAGAGATCCTTGTTACTGATGGCTGCCTGGGCTGCTCCAGTCTTGCCCCTAGACTATGTCATTCTCTGAGAAGGTGTCCTTGCTGTCCTTTCTAATTCATTGTTCCTGGTGAGGATGTTCGGCCTCCGACAGGGTCAGCAGGGCCCTCACCACCACCTCCTGTTGGTCTTTATGGAATTATGAGTACAGTCTCAGGTAGGGAGTACTCCAGTGTCCCCAATGGTATGTGGCATATGGCCCTGGGTGGAGAGGTTTTAGAGGACTGGAGCTTGGTGGTGAAGTTGTTCGGTGGGTAATGTGTGGTGATGGGGCACATAGTGACTTTCTCTGTGAGGCAGTTACTTGAGGGAGCACTCATGCTGAGGCCTGGAGAGGGAGCGCAGCCCTGGCTGGAGAGACATTGGGGACCCGAGCTGGATGAGTTAGAGCTGGGTGGTGTAGTGTGTGTGGAGGGGGCATGCTGTGCTGACAACTCTGTGGTGGTTCCTTGAGAGGATCCTCTCTCTGAGGCCTGTGGGGTTGGACCTTTGCAGGAGAGGTGTCCTGGGACCAGAGGATAAGTGGGGTAGTGTGTGGGAAGGGGGCACTCATTGCCTGTGGCTGCAAAGTGATGACTGGAGCAGACACACGTCCTGAGGCCTCTGGGGGTGCAAACATGGCTGAAAAGGTACAGGGGGACTGGCAGTTAGGTGGGGAAGTGGGTGCCTGCTGTGAGGGAGTTCCTGGAGTGGGCACTAGTGATAAGGCATGTTGAGGTTGGGAAGTGGGGCATAGGAGTTAGTGTGCTGCTTCTGTGTGCTCTTGGAAGGAGCTGAGTGGGTGTGGCAGATGTTTCAGGGCAGTAGGGCAGAGGCACTTTGGTGCTGTTTCTGGGTGCTCCTGGAGGCAGCTGTGTTTGTGTGGTGAAGGTTTTAGGGCCTATACCTGGCTTCAGTAGTGGGACATTTTTGGGGGAGTAAGTGTGAAGGAAAACTTTGGTTTGGGGCTGGCCTGAATTGGAGGATGTTGAAGGGAGAAAGTAGAACACCTGGTTTAAATGGGAGTACACATGTATCATTTTTAAAGCTGTGCTTATGGTGTATCATTTTAAAAGCTGGGTTTTGAACTTTATCTGTCAGTTTTTTCTTTTGTTTGTCACCCCCAAAAGAGTAAATTGCAAGTTTTCAGTATAAGTCTATTCTCTACATTCTGTACACATAATTTATGTTTTTTCTTGTACCTTATATTTTATTACAATTAGGTGATTTGTAATGATTCATTGTTTATGTGTGAATGACTTTCATATTTTAAATCAATCATTCTTATGGAAAAAAATTTTGTAAGTCCTCATTTACTTTGCTTTTTAGTTCACTATTTCCCAGTAAGTATAATTACTCATTAATTGGCATTTCCATTTTTGTTGTGCAAAGAGTATATTTATTTTGAAATATTTTGATGTGTATTTTTTCCAGTGTGTCTTACTCAAGCTTCATGGAAATTTAATTATCAGTTGTTTTTGTATTAAAATGTGAGATAAACTGTAGTTGAAATGGTCAGGTTTTTAAGGCATTTGTCTTCTGGTGACATTTTTCTCTGTTGAGACATGCATTTTGTAAGTACATGTCTTTATGTAACACACATATTTCATTTCAATATTTTTGTTCACACAACCAGTTTTAGTAAAACAAGGTTTTCTATTTTGTCACTTCATCATTTGAGATATTTGACCCTCTGTTTATGTTCTATAGGTGGGAATTTATTATGATCACCATTCTGATAAAAGAAGCTGGTAGCAAAGTTAGGATTAATTTTTATTTTTACCACAAGGTCATTTTTCATAATGAAATGTTACTTAGGGGTTTTAGAAGTTTGCATCAAAGTAGGTAATAAAGAATATTAACATTAACCAGCACTATTTTAATTAATTATTATTTTTTTTTTACTTTTTGGATTTCACAGTGGGATTGAGAAGTTTATGAGTAGTATAATTTCTTAGAATTAATTTTAAGTGTAGTAGATGCAACTAAGCTTGCACATTTTAATAGAACTATTAATCCCTGAATTCCTGGGCTAGGGTTGTGGCTACATCTCAACATATATGTGTGTGTGTGTGTGTGTGTGTGTGTGTGTGTGTGTGCTCTGAAATCCTGTCACTTTTGATTTTCAATTATGTAGAATAACTTTCTGAATGTTGATTACATATGTATAAGTTAATTTCATATTTTTTGCTATTTAGAATACCTCAAAATGCAAACGAGGCCTCTCCTGAGGAAACTAAATGTTTAAATTTTGGTTTCCCAAAGCAGTTCTGTGACGGATCCCAGGGCCTCCAAGCCCCAGCTAGTGGTTTGGTTTCGAATGATGATGGTATAAATGAAGAAAGGGGATGCATACTTTAATGTTTTATTTGTTTCTATGAATTATAATTGACAATAAAATGTATTTTGACATACATAAATGGAGTATAACTTCTCATTCTTTTGGTTATACCTGATGTAGATTCACACTGGTCATGTATATAGGTTAATAATGTCTCATTTGTTCCACTATTCTTCCTACCCTTTTACCCACCTGCACTCCCTTCACTCCCCTCTGCCTTATTTAAATCACCTGTATTCTTTTCTACAGGGCCTCCTCTTATCTCAGACTCTAAACTCATGGACATTACAGGTGTGCAACCACAGTGCCTGGCTTTTCTTATCATTTATTCTGACCTCCCAGGCAATATTTTTTCTCTCAAAGATTTATTTTGTTTAACACCACATAAGTGCATATTAGTATGTACAATGTAATTACTTTGTTTCCTAGGTAATATGTATCTCAACTTTTATCATTTTTTATGGTAAATATGTTTTAAATATCCTCCCTTATATCTAGTTTCAGTTATTCAATGCTATATTAACCTGTCTCTGCCATAGAACACATGAACTTATTCATCCTAACTGTAATGGTGTTCTGGGTGACAAATCTCTCTTCATCCTCCCACCCTCTACACCCTTCCCAGCTCCTGGTAACAACTATTTTCTCAACATCTATGAGATTGACTTTAGTAGAGTTCACATATAAGTGGAATCAGGTAATATTTGTTTTTCTGTGCCTGGATTATTTTATGTAACTAAATGTCCTCTATGTTTATCTCTATTGTTGCGTATTACAGGACTTATTTTAATTTTGTTGTCAAATAATATTTCTTTGTATATATCACATTTTTTTATCCATTTTTCAGTTTCTGGGCACATCTGTTGTTTTCATTTCCTGGCTATTATGAACAGTGCTGCAATCAGTAGGGTAGTGCAGGTGTTTCTTTGCCATGCTCATTTCATTCCTTTTTCTATACCCCCAATAGTAGAATTTCAAGATTTTGTGGTAGCTCTATTTTTAGTTTTTGGAAAACTCTCCATGCTTTCCTCTATAATAACTGAACTAACTAGATTCCAATCATCACACTCTTCAAAAATGGTTTTTGTGTCTTGCCTACTACATGTATCCCAATGTTCCCTAATATTGTGTGTGTGTGTGTGTGTGTGTGTGTGTGTGTGTGTGTGTGTGTGTGTGTGTGTGTAGAGAGAGAGAGAGAGAGAGACAGAGGGGAAAGAGAAGGACAGAAAGCCTTTTTATGTTAGGTAAATATATTTGAATTTGTATGGAAACTCTAGTATAATTTTGCTACAAAATTTGAACTTAAAATGAAGTATCTGATATAAATAATTTATAAACAGAAAAATGAAATATCTGATAATAAACAGAAAAATAAAAATTGAAAACGTATTATCTGCTGGAACATTCTTTATTTTGTAATTGATCTTTTAATATCAGATATTGATCAGATAATATCAGTGTACAGTGAGACTAATTATTTCTAAAGATCATCAATATTAAATGCATTTGAGAAGTTCAAAACAGCTATGTTTCCATTTTATTTTTTTTTTCATTAGTTTTATCTCAGTTTTTATTTTCTCTCTTTTCAAAGTATAAACTATCTCCACTTTTTTTTCATATACTATAGCTAACTAATTATTTTTTTTAGAAAATTTATAATGTATTCTCTAGTATGTTACATGATCTTTAAAGTTTGAGACAAATGTTTTCAACTCTTTGTATGTTTTTTGTTTACATTGTTGTGATTTTTTTTATTTTATTAGAATACTTGTAATGGGAGGTAATATCTTTATATTTCAATCTTGAAGTCTTTAAAGGTCTTAATCACAGTACTTGTTTTAATACAGAGTTATATACATACCAGAGAATAACATTAATTTGAAAATATAGGACATAATGAAAACTAAACAGGAGGATTGCAAGTTCAAGGGAAGCCTCAGCAAATCTGTGAAAACCATTTCTCAAAAATGGTTTCTTTTTCTTCACTGAAATAAAATATAGGGGACCTAGCTCAGTGTTAGTTCATCCAAAGGTTCAATCTCCAGTGTTAGAATGTAAATGAATAAAAATAAATGAAAAAAAGTACCAATTAGTTGATAACAATTTCATGAAATGAATGTGTATTATATAAGATAACACATTAAAGTTTTTTTTTTATTTAGGTAGAACAAACAAATAGATAAGGTTATTTTGTCCTAATCATAATATTTATGACTTATGGAATTTATTTTGATAATTTTAAATCACTGGAAAATTGGTATATTACTTTAGGTATTTATTTATTTTTTATTAATATCTAGTTGTCAGCTAGTTATATCTATTGTATAGTGGGCACGGTTTGGCCACCATTCTTTGATGATATAAAACATTTAATCATAAATATGGCATAAGAATCCTATTCTGCAGGCTTACTGAAGCTGGGGTGTGAGTGGAAAATAATGAACTATGAAAATAATAACAAGGACACTGGAAAATGTTTACTTTTCTCTCTCTTTCTCTAATTGATTCAAGAGATGTTTATCCATTTATTTATTAACATGTTTGATTAGAAATTGAAAAGGCAAGTTTATATTAATTCTTTTTATATGACAAGGGAGGAAAAAGCCACCTTGTAATCTGCAAAGTACTCCAAGATGGGTGTTCTGTCATGACAAGTCATCAAGATTTGAACCATTTGCTATTTGGTAACTGAGGCAATTTACTTTTTTTCTGTTTCTATTTCTCTATCTAAATGGTAGCAATAAATATAGCAGCTTGATTATAATTTCCATTAGTTTTAAATAAATGACGTGGAGACAAGCTTCCCTGTAGACAGTGCCCAACAAAAATAGCAGCGACTCTTGCCACTGTAATCTATCTTGTGGTCCTTTGTCGTCATATCATAACAGTACTGAAGTATCAGAGACATTTAATCCCTGACAGTATCATTAATTCTCTGTGATCTAAATAGTGACAGCTAATCTTTCTGGGTTTGGTTTGTCATAAATCAGTTGGTGAAGTATGGTTCCTTTTTCACACAGATGTTTTAAAAATTTTATGCATTGTTTATACACTGTTGGGTGACATTCTTAGAACACATTCAACTGCAGCTATTTTAAATGGTATTACTGAGAGCCCCTCACCCAATCGTCTTCATGACACCTATCTTCTGTAGTTTTTCCTATTATTTTCACTTACATCAGAAATTTATTTTTAAAAACATTCACTCTTGTCACATTACTTCAGCTGTACATTTAGGATAAAAATACAAACAAAAAAGAAACTAACATAAATATAAAGATAATGATTTTTTTTGATTGTTGATAAGCTAAACATATTATTAAAGTTCTCTGATTTAGTCCTTTCAGTGATTCTTCAATATGGGTCATTGTTTTCATAATTTTAACTGCTAAAGAGACTGGCAGAAGTAAGATGAATTGTGTTTTAGTGGCATCATCTTCTCTTTGTTAATGAGACTTAATGAAGAAACTGTCAGTTATTTTCTCCTTCTTACAACTTAGAACTTAACATGCTTTATGCACTGAGAAAACATACTAAAAATAAAAGAAATTTATGTTGCACATCTTTGTTAAGAAAATAGAATACTAAAAATCTCAGTATCAGCACTCAGATATAAGATAAAAATAATTTTTTACAAGATATCTGCTTCAGTATTTCTGAGAATAATTTGAAAAAGTGATCCAAGGAATTTGAAAAAAATGCTACAACACTTCACCATTGTATTTGAGAAAAAATACTCAGAATATTTTTAATTAAAAAATAAGCTATAAATTTAAGCTATAAAGGATAATATTTAAATAACTTAAATTTAACAAAAAAAACATTTGTATAGAATGCATAAGTGTGCATCAAGTATAACTAATCTTAATAGAGATAACTGGAAAATAAAAATGAGTAGTTCTACAAAATATTTAACTGTTTCATTATACTATAGTAAAACATTATAGTTTGGACACAAAGTAGCAGGTCTATTATATGAGAATAAAAATGGAAAACTAGAAATTTTCTAATTTTTCAAAAATATATCTAATAAATTAATTGTAGAACTTGAAATTTTTATACTATTAACTTCATGTCTAAAAATCTTGCCAGAAGTTGTAGAAAAAAATGTGTGACATCTAATGGATGAGTACAAACATTGTAAGTTAAACAGTAGAACACATTGGTATTCAAGTTCTTATAGGCATGACATTAAGCACCTTGCAGCAGAACAAGCTGTAGGTAAATTGTTACCCATAACATTATCACCTGTTTCTTTAGTTGAACTGCATAAGCATCTCAGTAAAGTTTAGAATGAATGCACATTTAATTAAGGATGACAGTAATTTTTATGTAGTTTTTTTTATCTGTCATCATTAGAAAAGTAATTAACATATAATTTTCCTACATTAAGTATAACATTAGAATTTCAACTATTTTGCAGAAATATTATTCCTGTCTCATCACAGTGAAAACTTTAGTAAATTTTGTATAATCCTTAAAGCATTTTTATAAATATTATGTTTATTCAATATTAATGAGATCAGTCTAGTTGACATTATTCCCTAAAAATGACATTTTAAAACAAAAGTGAATATTAATACCTACTTCCGTTTTATTTGCAGATGTGCGTCTATTAGAAAAAGTGGATTTTTTTTGAAAAGTAATGAAAAATACTTTTTTAGCTACAATGTATAATATGCAATTTTCAAAGAACACTGTGAATTATTTACACATTAAATACATGTAATCTTATATGTAAATATTTTAGTATATATATACTGAAATATTGTGTGAATATATATATATATACACACAATATAAAATATTATATTGTGTGTATATATGTATATATATATATATATATATATATATATATATATACACACACACACACACACACACACACACACACACACAATATAAAGCAATGTTTTGATGTTTTAGAATAGAAGTATCTAGAGAATTCTTTCAGATTTTTTTTACACTAAATTCTAAATCGGCAAGCTAAAATGGATGCATTTCTCTCAATGCAGCATAAACCAATAGAAATAAAGAAAACTATGATTTATAAATTAATTTAAAAACTAACTGTTGTGTTACAAAATGGCAAGGTTGGGGAATGGATTGTGGCTCAGAGGTAGAGCACTCACCTAGCATGGGCAGGACCCAGGTTCGATTCTCAGCACCACATAGAAATAAAGTCATTGTGTTGTGTCCATCTACACCTGATAAAATAAGTATTTTAAAAAATAGCAAGGTACTAAAATTAGAATTCAAATTCATATATTTATATATATTTAAATATTTGAACTCTTTTCGTTTTTGCAGATGAGTCCAAAATAACAATAAAAGTACCTAAATCCACATGGTACTAGCCAAAATTTCCACAATACATAATTACATACTTATTCTATCTATATTCCATAGTTACTCCTGGCAATAACTAAAAGTGTTTCTAGTCGTAATAGTAATAGTAGGGTAAATGTTACTTTTTTCAAAATACAAAACTATTTTTTCAATTTGTAATTTCATTATGGTTTATTTATTATTTATCCCCATTGTGGTTAAGAGTTATGTGACAGAGCAGCCCTGAGTAGGGCTATGTAAGTTTCCTAGAAGTTACATAACAAAATACCAAAAACTGTGTAGCTAACAACAGACATTAATTCTCTCAAAATTCTAGCTGTCAGAATCTGAAATCAAGGTGTGAGCAAGGCTGTACTGCTTCTGAGACTCTGGATAAAATCCATTCATTTCTCTTCCTAGCTTTGGTGATGACCATTAATCCTCTTCAATTTTTGTCAGCTTGCAGCTGCCTCACTCCAATCTGCTTTTGTTCTCACAGGTCCCTCCATTCCCATTATCCTACATATAAGTCATTCAAGCATATTGTTTAAGGTGCAACATTAATTTCCTCATGTTTACTGTAAGTAATAAAAACATAATGGATTTTACCATCATAGCCATTATTATAAACTGACAGATTAATTTTGTTCAAATTATATTTATTTTCTTAAATGATACTTAAAAAATCAAATAGTAATTCCTTTAAAATTACATCTTAGCCATTTTAAGTGTGCAATAGAGTAATAGTAACAATTCACATTTTTGGAACAGCCTAGGAACTCTTCAACAGATGAATTGATGAAGAAAGTATGGTATATATTCAAAATGGAATATTACTCAGCCTCAAGAAGAACGAACATATGGCATTTGCTTGTTAATTGATGGGATTGCAGCTGTCATAAGTGATATAAACCACTCTCAAAAAAACCAAAGGCCAAATGTTCTTTCTGAGATGTAGATGCTAACCCATAACAAGAGAGGAGAAGTATAAAAGTTCACTGAATTGGACGAAAGGGAATGAAGGGAGGGTTGGGAATAAGAAAGAGAGTAGAATTAATTGCACATGATTTTTCAATGTGCATATGCATGCATGAGCAGTAAACCTGCACAAGAATGGGATAAAAATTGGAATGGTTTGAACTCCATGTATACATAATATGTTAAAATACATTCTAGGGTCATGTGTATGTAAAAAAAAAATTAAAAAGGAGAAATAATTTTATATAGGTTTTGTATTCAAATTAACATATTTTATGCTGTCAGTGATGAGAAATATAATAATGTTTTCTGATGAATAAAAAAAGCAGTATTTGAATATTTTCCTTTTCTAGAATGTTTTTATGATCATTTGCTTTTTTATTATACCATTCTTTTGTTTCCACTGGAGAGACTCCATGTAGCAATTCCAAAAAGGATGTCTAGTGGTAATTAATTCACTCAGCTTTTATTTACTTTTTTTTGCCAAGAAAGTTGTTATTTGTTTTAATTTTTAAAGGAAATTATTGCTGGTGCTCTCTTCTCATTGTCAAATTATTTTGAGTGTGTGTGTGTGTGTGTGTGTGTGTGTGCATCCTTTTTCTTTGAAAAATTAATACATCATATCTGACCCAAAATTTTCTTTCAAAAAATCTGCTGATTTTTTTCTGAAAACTCCATCTTAGGAGATAAATCACTTTTCACTTCTTGTGTACAATTTTTTTAATTTTCATTTTATTTATTTATTTTCTAGTTGCTGATAGATTTTATTGATTTATTTATATATGGTGCTGAGAATTGTACAGACTTTTATTTATTTATTCATATGAGGTAATGGGAATCAAACCAAGTGCCTCACACTTGCCAGGCAAGTGTGCTTCTGCTGAGAAACAGCCCCAAGCCATTAAAAATCTTTATTATTAAATTTTGATAGTTACAATTAGCCTCACTTTATGTTCTTTGTGGGTACATCTAAATTATTTTCCTTTGAGTTTCTTGAATTTGGGTATGCATTTTGTTTCTCAGAATTGAAAAAAAAGTTATTTTTTCAAATGATTTCTACTCACCCTTCTCTTTCTTTTCTTTAGAGATATATGGAAAACAAATATCTGTCCTTGTGATATTGTCTCATAAATCCCTTAGAGTTTCTTCACATTTGAAATTTTATATTTTTAATTTTTTTTTGTTTTAGTCAATAATTTCAAAAAGCCTGTATTTGAGTTCAATGAGTCATTCTTGTACTTAATCAAGTCTGTTACCTAAAACTTCTAGTGAATAACATTTCAATTATTGTTTTATTTAAATACTGTCATGTTGGCATTTTTACATTTTACATGTATTTTCCTGATTTTGTGTCATTTTTTAATATCTATTTTTTAGTTGTAGTTGGACACAGTATCCTTATTTTATTTTATTTTTTTATGTGGTCCGGAGGATTGAACCAAAGAATTCCTGTGTGCTGAGTGAGTGCTCTACCAATGAGCCACAATCCCAGCCCTTTTGTGTAGTATTCTGCTGTTCTCTTGTAACATATTTAGGTATTTTTATAAGAACTATTTTTTATTTTATAAAATTATTCATAGAAATTCAAAGTCTTAGGATTGGTCTTTGTAGGGTTATCTTATTTATTTGATTTATTTGTGTTTCTGTGTTTTTTTCATGTGTCTTATTATTTCTGTTATATATTTTTTTGTTTTGTTCTTGCATTTGAAGAAACAGCTACCTCCTCCAGACTTTGTGAATCAATTTTGTATGGGGGGACAAGTTTCACAAATTAGTCATAAATTTTGGAGGCCCCTTGGATCTTTTATGGGATTAGTTCTTTTCTGGACTTGAAAAAATAATTTCTGAATTGGTTTGCTGGTTTATTTAAGAAAGTCTTGTACTTTCTTCTTTCTCATGGTGTCTCATTGCTGTTCAGTAGAGTCTGATGCTTACACAATTCTTTTGAGCTTTCTCTTGTTCTCAGCCCAACTCAGGTGTTAAAAGTGAGAAATTTCATCATATGAGCCTTGAGACAAGTGAGACAAATCATTCTCTCAGACATCTGTCTCTCCCTAAACAACACCTAGAAGATTGGAAGCATATCCACCCTTTCTCCTAAGAAAGTACTCATGAATTATGTTTGTCTTGATGGGTTGGACATGGGGTTGATAGCAAGTGAATAGAAATGGCCTTTTTTTACCTCTTTAAATAAAATTGTGTATTCCTGGAATACCTCAATTTCATTACTGGCTTATGTAATGTTCTTATGGGATCATTGGACCATAATCTTTGTGTGTCAATATTTATGAGGAAGTGAGGTCTGAGGCTTCATATTCTGAAAAATTTCAGACATCACTCAAACGAAAACATGTTTATTTAATAAAAATATCAATTATAGGCTATTCATATTATAATGTAACTTTCATTCAAGTATAATTTCTTAAATGTGAGCTACATTGTAGCATAACATTCATTTTAAAGGAAAGCTTAAATACACTTCGGCCACTTTTATCTTTTGACCCATTGAGTAACTACAAATAATAACATTTATGATATTTGTGATATTGTTTAAATATCCTAAACCTTTTGGGTTTTCAAGTTGCAATATTCTTGTAAAATATGTATTATTTAAATTATTTTTCAATGCTGAATAGCTGAATGTATCCAATTAAAGTCATTTGGATTATTCAAATTTATAATTCAATTTTCTCAAACAAGTTTAGTCAAATAGTATTTTTTGTGAGCCCTGAAATAAGGGAATCTGTTGAGCACACTTAAGATTTTTATATTTTAAGGTGTTAGATTATAAACCAAATCTGAAATCAAGAAGAGTTTTCCATTTAATTTTTAATATTTGATATTTTTATCTTATTGTGATGTTGAAAATATTTTACATTACTTTAATTTGTTCCTCAGATCCCCTATGCATCCTAGATTTTACCTTTTAATACCTTCCCATATTGCATGAAATTCTTTTTTTATTTTCTTAACATCTTTTCTCCATGATCAAGTTTCTTTGTGAAGATTATATATTGCCTTTATTCTGTCAATATCCATTTTTCAAATGATGTAGTCTGTTGGTAATGCTTTCTATTAAATTTTTAATTTGGTTTATTGATTCTTCAATTTAAAGAGTTTCCAAATTATCCTTCTTAAAAGGACATCCTTCTATGTCTCCTTCTTGACATGATCTTTCACTTCTAATGGTTTCTTTCTTATTCCAGTACTTACCTTATATTTTACCTTTTATGTCTTTTTATCTTTGAACTTTCTAAATTTATTCCTTGACATTTCCTACAATGCAGTATCAGTAGAGTCTATTGTTGAATCATTCTGTTTTGGATGTTTTCTTCTAATGTTTTTTTTTTCTTCATGTTGTTTATGTATCAACCCATCTGTTCAAATGGATCTGAAACAGTGGGGTTTCTACTCTACGAGCTTTTAGTTATCCTGTATTTTTCCAGTGCCTCAGAGATTAAGGGAAGTCAAATAACTGCAAAAAACCCTATGCATATACCATATAGAATTGAATTAAGTACTTAGTACCTATTGTGACATGTACAATGTTGATTAATAGGATTAACAGAAATTGTAGTGTCAGTAATTTCTATCAGTAAAGATAGTAGTTAATCATGAATTATGTCCATCAAAAACTCAAACAATTGGTATTACCTATGACTTCCAGTGTTTTAACTGCTTCTATTGCATTAGTGATGGGGTCTGATATTATACAAACTAACCAGTGGTAAGAGAAGTTAAAAATAGAGGTAATTAAGAGTAAAGAAGAATATATTAGGGAGACAAAGATTTGAGATTTCAAAATAGGGCTAATCCGTAGACAATGTATTGTTCATTATTTATGAGGGGGAAGAGAAGACATAAAAGTAAAAAAAAATTAGAGAAAGAGTGAAAGATAAAACAATGAGTCTGGCTTATGTTGGGTTAACATCTATTTATTTATATATTTTTAAATTGCTGCATTATAGACATACATACCATTGAAATTCACAATGCTTTATTCATAGAGAGAGTTTAGTTTGTTTCATTCTATTGTTCATTCCTCTATTTGTCCTCCATGCCTTCCATGTATCTCCTTCCACAGATATATCTGCTATGTTTATTGAAAGCCCTCTTTTCCATTATGTGATTGAGTAATCCCATATGAGGGGAAATATTTGATCTTTGGCTTCATGAGTATGACTTATTTCACTTAGAATTGTAATCTCATTTAATCAATTTTCCACCTAGAGCCATAATTCAATTCTTCCTAATGACTAAGTAAAACTTCATTGTGTATATACACCATGTATTCTTTCTCCATTACTCTGTTGATGGGTTTGATGGCTGGTTCTGTAATTAACCTAATTATTATGAATTGTGTTTCTAAAAGCACTAATGTGCTTGAGTTCTATAGTATGCTAATTTCAGATATTTTTATATATACCAAGAATGAGACAACTCAGTCAGATGGTAGTTCTATTCCAAGTTTTGAAAGGCTATTCATCCAGTTTTCAAGAATGACTGTAGTAATTTGAAGTCCTACCAACACTATATTTCCCCATGAATTATTCTTTTATATATTAAATTATTTTCAGGTGTATGTACAGTAATGTTTATTTTGACATATTATACGTACATGGACTATAACTTTCCCTTTTTGTGTTAGATATACTGTAGAGTTACACAGGTTGTGTAATTCATATAAATACATAGGAAAGTTATGTCTGTTTCATTCTACTATTTTTCCTGTTCCCATCCTCTCCTTTCCCTTCATCCTTCTATGCCTAATCCAATAAAATTTATTTTTCCTTTTCCCCCAAATTTTCTGTCTGATATGTGGATCTCTGCACAATATTTTAACAATTGATATTTTGAGTGGAGTGAGATAAAATCTCCATCCAGTTCTTTTTGAATCTAATGAATTTATTGAAGTATAGGGAAAGAGCAAAGACATTTTAAAAGACTTTCTTTTTTTTATAGTTTTGATTGTCATTTCCCTGATTCCTAAAGATGTTTTATGTGTGTGTGTGTATATATATTTACACATACACACACACACACACACACACACACACACACACACCACTTGCATTTTTTTAAGCAATGTCTGTTTTCAATTTTGTGCCTGTTTCATTTAGTAATTGGGGCTTAATATTTTTTAGTATTTTTTATTATTCTGTATATTAATTTCCTGTGGAACAGATGAAAAAAATATTTTATCACAATGGTAAGTGCTTTGTTTACATTATTGTTCCCTTTGTTGTGCAGAAGTTTTGAGATTTGATTTCATCTCCTTTATTGACTTTTAGTATTATTTCTTGTGCTTTAGAGGTCTTGTTAAGTTGATGATTTTGTAAAAATGTTGGAGATTTAGACCACATTTTCCTTAAGCAACTGTTTAAGTTTCTGGTTTAATTCCTATGTCATTGATACACTTGGAGTTGACATTTATGCAGGGTGATAGGGATCAAGTTTTATGTTTTTTACATATGAATATCCAGTATTCATAGAACCACTTGTTACAGTGTTTCTGTTTTCTTCAACATATATTTTTGGCCCCTCCCTTTGTTGCATACCAGGTCACTTTATCTATGTGGGTTTGTCTGTGTTTTCTTTTCCATTCATCTTCAAGTCTGTTTTAGTGCCAATATAATGCTGTTTTTTGTTGTTGTAGTTGTTTAGGTTTTTTTTAGTAAAGCTGTGTGATATAATTGGATATCTGGTACTGTGAAGCTGTCAGCATCACTCTTCTGGTTCAGGATACATTCAGATATTCTATGCCACTTCTGTATCAAAATGTATTTGAGAAATGTGGTTTGTCTGTGTGTTATGAAGAATGTCTTTGTTGTGAAGGATATCATTGATATTTTGACTGGGATTGTACTGAGTCTGTTCACTGGTTAAGGTATTGTGACCATTGAAATAATATTAATTTTTCTTTTTTAAAAATTTTGAAAGTATTTCCACTTCTTAAGATTGTCTTCAATTTGTTTTACTTCACCATTTTATAATGGTATTTTTGTACTTAAATTTGTTTATACAGTAATTTTGTGTGTGTGTGTGTGTGTGTGTGTGTGTGTGTGTGTGTGCATGCATGCGTGTGCACATAAGTATATATGTACACATATTTGTACTTAATTTTTTTTTTAATTCAGAATTTAGCCAAGGCATGATTTTCCAATTAGGTTCATGTGCCACTATCCACTTTTTAATTTTTTTTCAAATTTTTGTAAAAGCATTATAGTATTACAGAACAATGTATTTATTTTTCACACATTCACATATGAATCTATTATAAAAATAAGCAATATTGTATCCAGTGTTTTCCTTTTTTTTCCTTCCCCAGGTACTTTAACTCATTTTTTAATTTCTCTTTTTAGATATATGTGACAGTAGAGTACATTTGAAGATATTATATATGATGAGATATACCTTATTCTAATTAGGATCCCATTCATGTGGTGTTACATGGTGTAGAATTTTACTGGTCATGAATTTATATATAAACATAGGAATGTTATGTTCTGTTCATTCTCATGTCTTTCCTATTCACATGCTGCTCTCTTACCTTTATTCCTCTTTTTCTACTCTAATGAACTTTGATTATTTCCTCCATGTAATTTATTGTGTATTAGCATCCACATATAAAAGAAAATATTTGGCCTTTGTTTTTTGGGACTGACGTATTTCACTTAGCTTGATAGTCCCTAGTTCCATCAATGTATTGCCAAATGCCTTAATTTGATTTTTTTTAAGGCAGAGTAATGTGCTATTATGTATATATAACCATATATTCTTTTGGATATTTGATTTTAAGAGAGACTAGGATGAAGGGTCAGAAGCTTTGAAGAGAAAAGCTATTGGTATGATTCTGTAATTCCCAGGTGTCTTTATGGAGAAAAAAAATTGACACTTTCAACCAGACCATCTGTTCAACACTACAACAGTACATCTCAAGTAGGGTATATGGCAGTCACTTGGAGAGCTCACTCAAACTCAGACTTCTGGGCCTCAACTCAGAGTGTCTGACTCAGGGCCCAGGGGTGGCCCTTCTTTATTTCTTATAAGCCCCCAGGGTTTGATAAAGTTCCTGGTCTAAACACTTCCAACTGATAGCCCTGGTCTAAAAATTTCTGGGGCAGTGAAGGTGACATAAGTTTCTCCTTGGGTCTAGTGTTCACCTACTTTCCCTACCTCTTTTCCCAATGCCTTAACAGAAACCTACTTTATCTCCTACTTAAATTACACCTGCATATGTCCATGAAAAATTGGAGAATATGGGATCTTCCAGTCTCAAGGGCCTTCCAATGTTTCAGATTTTTTCCCCTAAAGACTGCAAGCCCTTTCTCTGTATTTCAACAACTGTGTACATATCAGTTTTTAGAATCTCATTATTTGAAATGTTGATTTCCATGTGAATTTTAGAAAATCATTTACTCTTAGAATTCCACACTGCATTTTCATAATATTTTATCCAGGACTTTGTTGACATAGGATGCTGCTGATGACAATGATATTTCTCTTTTTCCCTTTTATGAAAGGAAGCTACCAGTCTGGGACTAACTCCTCTACTGAGTGTCAAGGAAGAGCAAGTATATGGGCCTTTTTTGGTTTCAAGGATTACTCTGAAAAATAATACTTACTGTGTGTCCTAGAAAATCAATTTATTGTACCACAGTTGTGGAGTCTAGAAGTCCAAACTGAATTATTATAAGGTATCTGCGCTGAAATGTCTAGGAAAGGATTTTTCCTTGTATTTTCTAGCTTTTAGTAGTTGTAGGAAATCCTTGGCATACCTTGACGTGTAGATTCATCTCTCTTTTATCTCTCATAATTATCACATGTTGTTCTCTCTGCACAGGTATACTTGTCCAAATTTCGTCTTCTAAGGTCATGAATCATTAGATTATAGCCCACTCTAATTGACTATGGACTCATACAACATTTTTATATGCAAAAACCTCATTTCCAGATGAGGTAATAAGCTGATATGCTGGGAAGGACATGACTATTTATCCCAGAGCATGTATTGAGCTCTAAATGTGCCCTATTCCCTGTATTTTCTATGGCAGCACTGTGAGGTAAACACAGACATCACTCATACTGAATCAACTAGGATATGAAGCTTAGTAAAGTTGTGCTCCATCCAGAAGCACATGGAACACACAAAGTTGTAGTCACAGTGTAGGTGTAGAATGCGTCCACCTGTCCATTGAAAGAACCAAAGGCCAAATAATCTTTATGATATGTGGATACTAACAAATAATCAGGAGGGAGAAGGAAGAATGAGAAATGTGTAGACATGAGACTGCTTGACTTCAAATCTTTTAGTAGCTGTCTCCTTGAAAATCTTAGAGCAGGAATTGATGCATAAAATAACAATACTCAAATTTACTCATCAATTATCCCAAAAGTTACAATAATACTCTTCTAAATTTAGATTACTAGAATTTCATTGAACATCCTATGCGGGTTTATAGTATGGCATTAAAAAAGTATTTTTCTTCACTATTTAGATATATAAATGACAGTAGAGTAAATTCTGAAATATTTTATACACATAGAGTACAACATATAACTTATTCTAATTAGGATCCCAGTCTTATGGTTGTAACATGATATGGGGCTTCACTGTGTGTGTGTATTTATAGAAGAACATAGGAAAGTTATGTCTGATTCATTCTGTCTTTTCTATTTCCATTTTCCTACCTTCTTTTATTCCCATCTGTCTGATCCAATCAATTTGTATCTTCTCTTCTTCCCATGATTATTTGTTAGTATCCACATAGTACTGGGGTTCATTTAATATTATTTTACAAGCTTAGAATTGTAATGTTTCTTAAATTTATAGTCTTGAGTGTTTTTTAAATCAGTTTTGGAAAATTATACACTTCTGTGTACTCCAATATAAAATCTGGCTTCATGTTTTTTGGGGGAATTCAAACTGAAGATAAGTTATATGTGGTTATTAAGTCTTTTTTCTTAGTTGTATGGTTTGGATGTTAGGTGTCCCCAAAAAACTCACATGTGAGACAATGTAAGAAGATTTGAAGGAGAAATAATTATGTTACAGTCTCAGTCTAACCAGTGAATTAATCCCTGATGGGAATAACTGAGTGGTAACTGGAGGCAGGTGGGGTATAGCAGGAGGAAGTGGTTCATTAAAGGCACAGCTATTGAATATATATTCTTTATCTGGAGAGTGAAGACTCTCTCACTCTCTGCTTTCTGATCACCATATAAGCTGATTCTCTCTGCCACATGCTTCTGCCATGTTGTTCTCCCTCACTTTGAGCCTGGAAAAAGGGACCCAGCCTGCTATCAAGTAAGAGATCTGAAACCGTGAGCCCTCACCTAAATTTTTTCTCCTTTATGATTGTTCTAGTAAGATCATTTAGTAATAGCAGAGGGAAAGCTGACTAAAACACTGGTAATTTTGAGTTATTTCTTCCTTTCCTTCTCTTAATGTGCCACTCTGAATAATTCTATTCAATTTTTCAGTAAACTAAGAATCTTAAATATTAACTGTTTTGAATAACATATTGATGACTTATCTTTAGTTATTATTATTTATTTCTATGATTTTTGTGGTTTTCTCATACTAAATATAATTCTCCATATCATTCTTTAATTTCTTGAAGCACGAATCATATTTATATTTATTAACTTTACTGGAACTTCTGTAAATCTATTTTTATTATCTCTATTGTCTTTAATATTGGTCATTCTCCTTTTTGAACATCTTGTTTCATATTTGTGTTTTTACAGTCCACATGAAAATCTGAATAGATGATTTTAGAAACTAAATAAGTGTTACCTTCCTCCATCAAGTCTTTATCTCTGCTCTATCCAGACAGGTTAGAATAGAAATGGATCAGGTGTTCAGATGGTTTGAAGCTGGGCTATCTTTGAAAAGAGTTGTACAATTTTATTTAATTCTTGCTTATAAAATGAAGCATGTCAGGATTTCCTGTGGAATCCTGGACAGTGTCAGTGTTCCTCTTTCATATGAAATCACGCATACAAAAGTATGTCTTCTACTCCACTGAGAAGCCAGGAAGTCTACTCTGAGTGAAGCTTTTTTTTTTTTTTTTTTTTTTTTAGGGGGGTGGGTAACGGGGATAGAACCCAGGGTTATTAAACCCCTGATCCCTTTCTATATTTAGACAAGCTCTCACAAGGTTGCTTATAGCTTTCCTAATTTGCTGAGGATGACTTCAAACCTGTGAACCTTCTTTCTCAGCCTCTCAAGCCTCTGGGGTTACATGTGTGTACCACTGCACCTGCACTGCTTTGCTTTTGAGCCTCCCATCTAACTGCTCCTTCTGACTCAGTAGGTGTTTAGAAGTATGGCTGAAGGTTTTGGCTCAACTCTCAGACCCTCTTTTCTTCTGTCTAAAACAAGAGATCTACAAGTTCATACTCTTTTAGCTCTCTCACATTTTTATGTATGGTGTTTGCTTATTTAACTCTTCTGTTGATTGAGAATATTGCTGTAGAAAAAAAACTAGTCTTCCTTTACTAGAAGTAGAATTCCTATTTTTCCCTTCTGAGATTTAATTCATAGTAAACTATTCAAATACAAATACTCTAGCACAAAGTAAGACATTTTCATTGTTTCTGAATTATTTTCATTAGCTAACCTTTGTCATCTTGTGATTATACATTGAATTATCATTAACTCTTTTGTTAATGAATTTTAGAATCAGGAAAAAAAATGCTAGGTTAAATAACATGAGAATTAGAAGTAGAATGTTTTCTATTTTTTTCCTTAAGAGATTTAACATCACTATCTACTCTTCCACTTAATAACATGGTGTTCTGTAAATTACTTTACCTTTCTGAGTTTTAGTTTTCTCAGATAAAAGAAATGAGTTCAACCAAATTATCTCTAAAAGTCCTTCCATATTTAAAATCCTGTGATTTAATAAGAATAAATTAAACTTGAATCTTTATTAAAGTTTAATTTGAATCTTTAAATCCATGAGATTTTTATAGTTTCTAAATTTAGAATAAAATAATATTCTTTCTCATCTTTAGTGCTGGAAGATGTCCCACATGACCTGAACAAATTTCAATGCAATAATTTCTTTTTAACATGTAATTGCTGTAAAATTTTGAAAAAGGATGGTCATATTAAGGGAGTATTCTTTTATATTTGAATAAGTACAATAAAGCCCTAATAATTATAATGTAGGTTATCAATTTAAGAATATATAAATTAATAGGTGGAACATAATTGAGAACCTACACATTTATGTATTTTTGAAAGAATTAATTAATAAGACCATGAGACTTAGTATTATAAGTCAGTGAGAAATCATAAGCTATTCAAAAAATGATGAAGGCAGTTGATTACTAATATTTTAAAAGAGGAAAATTACAGTTCATAATGCATACAATTAATGCTGAGTAAAGACCATATATAAAATTCATATTTTCATTTCATCATGGAAGTAAATAAATCTTAGTCTTGAAATTTTCAAGCTAAAAAAATTATAAGTGTGAGTTTAGGAGGTAGAAATATTTTAACTCTTAAGATTGAAAACTCTTGTTATTTGAAACATGTATGATATTAGATTCATTTTACTATGCCTCAAATTTCTTATATAAACTTGGAATGATTATTTAGTTGTCACCTGTCCTTAAGTGAGAAATCTTAATAATAATACCTATTTTATGAGAAATTCTGTGAGAATTAAATAGAATAATAACAAAATACTTAGGATACAGAAAGAAAAATGTAAGATTTAATTATTGTTAGAAGTGATTTTTTTCATTGATGGTGTTTGTAAAGGAAATGAAGGTTTGATGAGAGACATTAAGTTTGGAAGACTTATGACTCCATCTATCTTAAGGTAGGACATGTCTATATCAGAGTTACAGAAAAGAGAATGCATGGTCAATCTCCTTCAGCTACTCCAATTTAATGACATTTTTACAGAATGAGAGACATTTCAAAGGATGGACACGTAGTGAAAAAAATCACTTGTATAAGTCTGGAGATCATGAAATATGTAATGGCAACAGTCTACATTTAGATGATTTTCACAGCTCATTATCCTAAATGTTGGAATGGGGAAAGTAGTTTTTAACACACTGAATTTGAAGTACAATAGAAATGATGTATCTAAAAGAGCATGTGTATGTATGTCATTGCTCTCACTCTTTAAATAAAGGGTATATAAGACCTATGTAAAAATAATCAAAAAGTATAATATAATAGAAAAGACAATTGGAGAAAGTAGTTATTCAATGATTCCCAATAGTTCAGTAAGATAGCAAAGAGAAGATGATGCTGAAGCAGAGAATAAAGCACTAGAATATTAGTTTTCAGAATGATGTATAGGCAAATCTAAGAACTATATGTGAGAATGATTTAGTGTAGAGGAGTGAATGTTACTGTTCAAGCTGAATTTCCTGAAAATCCCTGAAGCCCAGCTAACAAGAAAAGTGGTTTTGTTAAATGTTATATGTGGGCATGTAGGAATCATTGATGATAACATTATTTAAGCTTTCTTCTAGCAACACTATATAGAAGTTCCTACTACATACATAATTTAAATAATTGCATATAAACTGTGAGGATAATGACATAACAAGAAAGGATAAATAGAAATACTGTGAGCTCCAAAGAGCAAGTTTTCTTTTGGAAAGAATAGTTTGTTTCCATTGCAAGGTTAAAAATGTCAGCAAGCATCCAAGTACTGAGATACAAACTCATACCACAAAGCCCCATTCATCCTATTTCTGTAGAAGCATGAAAAGGTCAAATAGTGAGCATTTATATAGCAAGGGGATTTGAAGTATAAGTCAGTAAAATACTTGCTAGTTATAAAAACTACATTAACTTTCCTACATTTTTAAAAGGAGCCCTACATTAGCCACAAAGCACAGAAATTTAAATACATTTTAATTTTAATCACTTTTCAGTTAAAATTAAAATATGAAAAGGTAATTTGTTTTTGAACTTGGCTTTTCTAATTAAGGAAACTTTACATGGAAGAATTATTCTTGTTTCTTTTTATGTTTTCTTATTTCTCTCTAAGATGATTCCTAATGAATTGCCAGATGTAGGTTTGAGACTAGAATTTATAGTCCATGGTTATGTATTCTAGTCAACTGCAACAGACAAGAATAGCAACAAATCAAAGTTAATTTGTAATTGAAACTGACTATTACTAGAAGCAATTTAGCTTTAAAGAACCTTGACATGTTCAAAAGATGAATTACTTGATGCTTTTTTGTTATTTCAAATTATTTTTAATCATTTAATAGAAAAGAACTCTAAACTTAGGAAGGCCAGACAGGAATAGAATCTATTTCATTTTTTTTTAAACTTGGAGGATAAAATACCTTTTGAAGATGAATTAAAATGAACTTGAGAGAATTATAACAGTTTGGGGAAAAGTTTTAAAGCGATTGAAAGTGCTGATACAATGTAAAATAAACCTTTATAAATTAAAAAAAATATTAAATTTACATTATAATCTGACACTTTAGTTTCCTTCCTCGAAATACCTACCAAAATTTGTTTGTGTCCTGTTTTCATGCATTGGTTCCAGGAAATATATATATCTCAATATCTATGTTCTGGAATGAATATATGTATATATAGATGTATATATATTTGCAATAAGATATGAATAAATTTAGCCCATAATTTTGCTAATAACCTAATATTTTGTGATTGATAATTCCGTTAATAATTCGATTTATATCCTTTCTATACAAAAAAATGTACTTAATTTAAGATAGGTATATAATTGAGAGAACTTTTCTCTACTAATATTAGGCTAAGCAATAGGGTTTTTTTGTTTTGTTTTGTTTTTGTGTGTGTGTATGTAAAATGAAGTGATTTAGATGAAGAGCTCTAAACTCAAGATTTAGCCAGTTCTAAATAATAACTTTGCTTAGCTCGCTTCATTTGTTCATTTATATGAACTTGCATACAAATAATTTTCTCCCTGAAGAGAATCTGCCTGAGAAGAAACAACTATTGCACCTGCTTCTTTAACATTGGCCTCCACTGTTTCTCCTGTATCACCACCCTTTCTTATTTATCTAGTAGTAGAGGGAACCATTGGAAGCAACCAAAAAAGTTTAAGATTGAACATCAAAAATGGTGAAGCAAAAAAAATCAGTGGTAATGCAAGAATCTGTGATTATTGGAAAGTTTGATCAGTTTTGTTAATATTCTATGTAAGTGCAATGAGTAGGTTCTTAGGAAAGTTTGCAATAGTAGTTTTAAAGGTGCATAGGTAGTGTTTAAAATCCTAATGCCCAGCCCTCACCCCATATCACTATGATGGGAGCTAAGCACTGTTGATTCCTATGTGTGGCATAGTTTGTGAACTGCTCACGTAATGTATTTCTAGCAAAGTTACTCAAAGGTTTCTAATTGTAAGGCTCTAATATATGTTTATATTTATGTATATGTTTATTTATATGTATTTATGTTGGATATTTAAGTGTTACCATAAAATAAGTAATGGTTTTTTTTATTATATATTTTCATCTTAGTAAACAAGGTGATTATGTAGTTAGATCTAAAGTTGTAAGAGTGGTCCACTTTATGCTTTGAATATAGACCTTGCTGCTCTGCCACTGCAACTTATTTTTAAAATGTACTTGTTTCTTTCTCTCCCTCTTTTCTTGATCCTTCCTAATCTCTTCCCTCCCTAATCTCAAGAAGAAGAAGACCTTTCTTTTCTCTTTTAGGCAAATTTATCTGTCCTTGAGTACATACCCATCATGTGGAACAAAGTAATCCAGACTTTGAGGATGTTACCAAAAGATCTCAGAAATGATTTTCTCCCAAACAACTCCAACAGAGAAATTTATATGACCTTGTTCCTTTTATATGAACTTGCATACACATGAAATGTAGCCTTTGAATTGCCTCTTTAAAAACTCCCTGTTCCTGCGGATGGTCAGAATCACAGTCTCTTGAGGCTGTTTTTATGTTTGCTTCCAGTGCTTTCCTTGACCACTAGATAAGTAAGCCTGGGTGGTGATACAGGAAAAACAGTGGACGTCAATGCTAAAGAAGCAGGTGCCATAGTTGTTTCTCCTCAGGAGGCTGTGATTCTGTCCATTGGCAGCAACAGGGAGTTTTTAAAGAGGTGATTTTTCTTCTTTTTTGTCAAAACTGAGTCCTTGTTACTAGATTGGCATTGGGGAAAAGGACTGAGCTCTCAGTAACAAAATCTAATATAGTTTGGGAATGTATATATATCTTGATTAAAATAAATGGCCTAACTGATTGTAAATTAGGATTTTATAAATATTCTATTGTAAGGAAAGAATCAAAAGATGGAAATAAAGAGAAACAAGAACCAGTTTAACAATAATACAAGTTTACCCAGTTAAGGGTCACCCAGTAGAGATGGAAACCTGTCTTCTACTTATACATTGGGTAGGGGAGTCAGGGAGGGAGAGAGGTCTATTGGCATCGGATCAAAATTGGCATCAGATTCACCATGTTAGGTCAGGAGCCATTTTATCTAGAGAATCCAAAGTTTTGATTCTGAGGCAATGCTGCTTAACTTTCTCTAAGAACATGTGCCTGCTAAAAGACCAACCCCACCATAGTTTAACTCCTAAGCAGCTTATGAAATTTTTTTTGGTGGGCCATAAAGCTGCTCTTTTTGCAGAGACAGCCTTGTCATTTTGCTTCATTCTACCTACAATAAATCTCTTGTGTGAGCTTCTGGTGCATGGCATGGTCTTTGGACTTGGCATGGACTCTGAGAGTTTCTTTTCAATGACCACCATAGAGAATGCATTCAGATATGGCCACAAGAGATTTTCTAATACAAGTATTGCTTTGAGAATAAATACACAGTAGACATATTAATGCTACTATCAGGAGTAGAGATGGGGTTCCTGGTCCACAGAGTGGAAGAAAAGAACATCATCAGAGATGCAGGAATTTTATTTAAATGGAGAATAAAAATTTGGAACTCCTGGGTCAATGCACCTTGAGGGGCATGAGTGACACATAAGTTTTACAGCATTTCTTCTTCGAAAAGCACATAAGAAGAAGTCAATAAGCTCCTTGGGATTTGCTCTTGATATTTCAATTGCCCCAAATGGAGGCATGGGCAGAATTATGCAGTGGCTCGCTGAGATAAGGAAACTCATGTAAGTGGACCAGTTTTAAGTGTTTTTTTTTTTAATTTTCTCAAATGATCTTAGTATACTTTTAAAATTCTTCAGGAATAAAGTCTCACACACTCTGAAAGATACTGACTACATTGATGAATGGAAGAAATAGTTCTTCCTGTTAGCTTTGTTCTGCTTTGAAATGCAAAAGATAAGAAAGTCTTTGTTGCTAGTCAACTATCAGCTCTTTCCCTCCATATACAATATTGAACTCTTGAAGGAAATTTGCAGCCCATTTTGTAACAAAGGTCCACTTCCTTTTTTGCTTTGGGGAATACTCTGTCTTGATCTATGCATCATTTAATGTGCTATGACCATCGGACTATTTTAACAGTCTGCACACAGCATACAGAGTAAAATAAACTGGAAACTTTTAAAATGTAGTTCTATACATTAGCCATGCTAATATTATAATCTCATGTTGTTGACAATCAAACTAAGTTGTGGATGTTTTAGTCCTTCACAGATATCCTGCATAAAAAAGAAGTCTTAGAAGAATTACCATATCAGACACTTATGCTTGATTCTCTCATTTACATGTTAATACCCAGAATATCCTTCCAGTTTATTCAGGGTAGCTCTTTCATAGCAGAAATGCCATCTGAACTCCAAGAAATAAACTAGAAAGGTTTGAGGGGATCTCGGAGCCCACTGAGTTAGTTTATATAACTGTAAGTGATCATAAAATGCTCACTGTCTCCAAGGAAAGACAAAAGAACAGAACCTCTTTAATATGTAAATACAGGACCTCAACAGCAACACTGTGTTGACTCCTAGTCTTATTTTTAAACAAATCTTTAATTTTGTGATCCCATTTCTCTGCCAAATTGTATTAGTTTCATTGTTCATAAATGGCCCTGGATCCCTGAGGCAGAAATCTAGGCAGTCAGCTTAATATAGTTTTATTCTCCATCAGGGAAGTCTGTAGACAGTTTTCATAAGGGGAAAAAATAAGGCCAAAATATAATGCATGGCTGATTATGTGATTATATAGGAATGATAAAAATATAGAAATATTTACTATTTTATTTTCATAGTGTGTTCACGTGACTTTGACACCAGAGGTTCAACCATAGAGTATAAATTATGCATTCTGAGAAAACACACAAATGGAAAAGTGCATATTGTATTTGGTGGAACATTTGATGCCTTTAAGGTTCCAGCTCCTTTCAGCCTACCTTCATGTTTTCTATCTGATAATAACCGCTCCAAGTTGAATCACCATGGTTGATTGCACCCTATCACACCTTTGAATTAGGAAAGTAGAACTTAGAAGTATTCGTGAAGTATTTCTTGATTATTCACAAGTTAACTCCTGATTGAAATAGGCTGCAGCAAAATATACAGTTCATCCCAGCATACAGCAAAAGCAATGAACTGTGGTTTAACAAATTGACCTTCAGAGTTTATTATGACCTTCAAATTGTTGTTAATATCAATGATACATTTTCTCTTGTTTCTTATATTTTTAAGGAAATTTGTTCTTAACTATCTATGAGCACTAGAACATTAAATCAATTTATTTTTTAACTTTTCTTGAGGATAGGAAAAACATATCTGTATATATTTTAGATAGTCCAAGAAAATACAGTACTTTGTTTTTTCAATTTTAATTTCTACTTATTTAAGACAGCATTGTTAGAATATGAAAATTCTATTGCAAGTAACAATGTCTGCTGCTGTGCATATTTAAAAGTTTAATTCGTTTTTTTTTTTGCTTTTGTTTTGTAAACATTCTACTGTATTTATTTGTGGAGCATTTTATAATAGCTAAGCATTTTGATAATTTTAAGTTTTGTATTTTACACTGAGGCCATGTTGATATTAAAACACTGAAATGATTTACAGTCTAAAGCAGGAGGCAATTTACTCATTGGCACTGAAGACAAACTCACATTCTTTTTTAAAATTTATTTTTAAGTTTACAGATTAAATTGTGTATGTTTTAAGTGTATATTATGATGTTTTGAAATATTTATATATTGCGGAATGAGTAAGTCTTGCTACTTAATGTAAGAATTATCTCACATATTTATTTTTGTGGTTGAAAATACTATAGATCCACTCTCAGCATTTTTCAAGGATATAATTATATATTATTAACTATAGTCACTATTGGCTATAATTAATTTTTTAAAATTGTTCCTTCAAACTTGCTGAAATTTTGAATCCTTTCACTAACACCTTATCATCCTTATTGATCCAGTTACACCAGCCCCTGGTAAGTGTTACTCTACTCTCTACTTTTTTTTTCTAGATTTTTAGACACTACATATGAATGTGATCATGTCATACATGTCTTTCTACTCACTTTTTTATGGCTTGAAGGTGAGGTTTGATTATAAATCATAATATTTATGGCCATTATCACATTTTTATTTTTTATTTTTTGTCTGAAAAGTAAAGAAGACAGCTTTGCTACTTTAAGAAATTTGATAGCACAAAAATCATGTGTTTGAAATGTTTGCTACTGTGCATGTAGCTATACAGAGAATCCAATTTTGTCCTGTTGTAGAATATTTAGCTATGAATAAGTGCTTTAAAAACCTCCTTTATGTGATTTTGGAAAATGAGAGGTTGAATTTCTGCGCATTTTAATGCCAATGTCATTTAACATTTTCAAGTAGATATACACATATCTTTTTTTTCAAAAAGTAGATCCATAATGTAAACACAGAAAAAAACATCTTAAAAAAGACTTTAGAGGATTCAAGGGTTCACATTTCAAGTAAAGTTTGTCTAGGAGTGTGGGTAAGTGTGTTGAAGATTTTGTCTTGCCCTATCTGTATTGATTGAAAATATTCCATGAAGAGGAGTTTCTGGTACATTTTTAAGCAGTTCTATTGACTCATAATATATTTTAATTTACATTTATTTGTTCATCTAAAAATTGTAACAGTTCAGAAGAAAAAGAATCTTCAAATATTTCAAGATACTTACCATATTCCAATATTATTAGCATTGTTGGTTCAAAATACCTGTTCTATTTTACAATCATGAAAAAATAACATGTATGACCAGAACCCAGAACTTTTAGCAAATTCTATATATTTAACTCTTAGCAAACAGTTATATATATGTAAATATATATGTAAGAGTGTGCTATGTATTATGTAAATATGAAAACTATATATAATATAAATATATACAATATTCAGGAATAAAGATAATTTGGGTGGGTTACTATTTCCTCTCTTTTTGACTAGACTGTAGGAGGATATATTTTCATGAGTTATCCTATAACATCTTGGTATTTTGTTGACTTTTGCTACGGGCATTAGTTTTGTTCAAGACATCCTTGTTAATTATAATCTTCATAATTGATAAATCATGTAAAATAAAATCTTTCAGATTTAAATGAAAGTTGTATCCATTAATAAATTGGTGACCAAACACAAAGTCAATAAGTAATGTGATAAAAATTTTAAGTGGTTCTTAGTATAAGCTTAAAGAATGTGAGAGATATTTTCTTTTAATGACTAGCTAAGGAGACTTGAAGCCTATTTATAAGATGAGGTGAGTATGATATCATAGTATGTCAGAATTAGAAAAAAAAAATTTTCCTTCTCTTTAATTATATATTTATTCAATGTGTAATACTGGAGGGCCTGTAGATTCTTAAATGCTGGGCTAAATACATGTATTACAAAAGTAATAGGACCATATTTTCTATTTTTAAAGATCTACTAGTAATAGTGAGGGATAGAAATATAACTGACAGTCAGAAATGAATGGTTTAAAGCAATATATCGCAAAATAATCAAACTAATAATTTTTAGTAATAGAAAATTTGAAAGAAAGGAGATTGATATATCATACAAAAGATAATCATAAGGAAGTCAATGATGAATCCATTCATATAAAAGAAAGTATTTATTAAGATAAAGAGTATTATCAGAGATAAGTAGCACAGTTTTTAATAACAAAATAGACTATTGTTTGAGAAGAAATTCTGTGTCTATTTATCAATAATGGAACTTTAAAATTCATGAGAAGAAAACAGTAGGTATAAGTAGAAGAATGAAAACTCATAATACAACTAGAAATCTTTTATGTCTTCACCAATGAATAGAATAAGTAAAAGAGCCTTATTAGTCAAATTAAGTTGATATTTGTATTTACAGCCAAAAAACATATAACACATTATTTTTAATTAGAAGTGATAAATTTACCAGAATGGGCCAAAAAAAATTTTTCAACAATTCAAATGACTGAAATAATATAAAGCATATCCTTTGACAGAAAGTTATTCAATTAGAAATAAATAACCAAAACATATAGGTGATAACCATTCTGTGGAATTGAATTAGCATTAGCATAACTCCACATAATGCACTTATTAAATAAGAATGGCAAGAAAAGTTAAAAATATTTAACTAAATAATACAAATATATAGAAAATTTAATGGGATGCAAGCAAATACATTTAACTTAGAGAAAATCTTAAACATTTACATGTCTCTATCAAAAAAAGAAAAAGACTTAATTTATTCATTTAATCATGTAAGTGAAATTATTAAAAATATGTAGTAATTTGTGTCCCTCTGTAGAAAATATGATTGTGTAAACAAAATTCAATAGCATCTAGGGTGCAAACACATATTAAAACTAAAACTTAAATCCAGTAAGTTTACAAGATAAAAATCTAATAACAAAAAGAAACAAACAATTTTTATGCTATCAAGGAAGTTTAAAAAATAAAATTTAAAAATTTAAATAACCTGAGAAATGAAGTGTTTAGGGAAGCATTAAATAAAAAGTGAGCTAGACCTGGAAAATGTAATCTACAAATCATCACTGACAGGATTAAAGAGAGTCTAAATAGAGGAAGATCTGCGATATGATACTGGTTTAAAAATCTCAGTGAAGAGTCAGTGATCTTCAGGTTGACTTGAGGCTCACTACAGTTCTAATCAATGTACTCATTTATGTTGTTCCCATAAGATAAAGTTACTTTAAACTGTTTGTGATAAAATATGCTTGTCATTGGAGAGCCTCAGGAGGCTCAGGCAGAAAGATTGCAAGTTCAGGGTTAGCCTTAGCAACTTAGTGAGGCCCTAACCTTATTAATGAGAACCTTACTCAAAAATAAAAAAAATAATAAAATAAAAAGAACTGGGAATATGGCTGGGATGTGGCTCAGTGGTATAGTGCTCACCTAGTACATATGAGGCCCTGGGTTTGATCCTCAGCACCACATATAAATATGTAAAATAAAGGTATTGTGTCCACTTTCAACTAAAAAATAATAAATGATAATAATAATAATAAAGGACTGGGTATGTGGCTCAGTGGTTAAGTGCTTCTGAGTTCAATAACCAATACCAAATAAATACATAAATAGTAATAAATAAATAAAAATTAATTTAAAACTATTATGAAATTAAAAACCAAGACTAGATAAAATAATCTTAAACATAAAAAAGTGAATGACTTATGCAGACTTCTTATAGATTTGTTGTAGAATATTATAGAAATTTTTTGTACAGAAAATTATGTAATTCTTTTTGTCAATGGGAGGATAAAAATCAATTAATAAAACATAACAGAAAAATTAGAAAGAGATTTTTGATTGATTTTGTATAAACATGGCCAGTCTGTTTACTAGGGAATAATATTCTCAAAAAAGGCTGCTAAAGCATTTAAATAGTTATATAGATGATAAACTGATCATCAACATTTAGCTACATTAAACATGTATTCAAGTTAGACCATTAACCTCAAAATAGGAGTCAATATATGCAGTTTCTTATGAGACAATTTTCATGGAAAAGTTTGCTACAGAAAATAGTAATCATATAAAATGATTTATATCTGCTCACCAAAAAACAGCATTCTGACATTAAGTTGAATTAAGAATTTATCAATAATATATATAAATTAAATGTGCATACTAATTTAGTAACTGTCCTGCTACTAAGCACATGTCCTAATCCTGGATGTCCACCTGAAATGACTTCATGGGTAACTGCAGGAGAAACATGCAGGATATATGAAGGAAATAGGAATTTTGAGAGAAAAGATGGAAGGAAGGAAGGAAGAAAAGAAGGATGAAAGGAAAGGAGGAAAAGGTGGGAGGGAGAGAGAGAAGGATGAAAAAGAGAAGAGAAAGAAATTTCAGTATGAAATTTAGTGTGTGAAAAGAGCATTGCTACGTAGATAGAATTTGATTTGCTAGTAGTGACTCTTGTTACTTGAGAATAATAGTAAATTTGAAATTTATCTTTTAACTCTTTCAACCTCTTTTGTTAAACTCCTTTTTTCCCCCACATCTTTTGAAAGATCATATTTCTTATACCCACTAATTCAAGCGATATAACTTAATATCACTTCTGTTCAAAAAACTAATTTAGATTATCGCAGGTACTTGTTTTATTGCTATGATTAATTTCAATTTATGCTGACAAGTAGTTTAACAAAGGATCTATGTATTCTTTATTCTTTTTATTTTGTTTTAGTGCTGTAAAAGTTATTGCCACAAAGAAATTTTTTTCTCTGACCTAGACAAAATTAGAGGTGGTGAGTTATGAAGAGGAAGTACTCATACTTGCCAATTTGAGATAGTGCTATCTCAACTACTCTACTCTCTATCCAACACTCCACCAGAAGTTACTTCTCATTCTACATGCACCCTTTGCATTCTGTACTATGGACATATGCATATGGAAAGTAATACAACAAAGCTTACATTAAACATTCTTTTAAACTGTAACAATTCAGACATAGAGCTCTACTAGCAATGGCACTTTTACCAACGAGCTGATGCAAATTCCTGCCTCATGTCTCCAAGAGCAGAAAACTCTACATCCAAGTATCTAATGTGGATTTCTACTTTTTTCTAAGAAAAATTTCCTTTACACTGTGCTTTTTGGACATACTTGTGGCTTTCCGTAGCATGCATCTCAGATAATAAGTCCTTCAGACTTATTTGTGAGTAGATTCTTCATATTCACTGATAATGTTCACTATTGTGTCTTACAGAATTAACAGTGAAAATTAGCCAATTTTTCAGGCATGAGTGTTAGCTAATAGTTAGGACATCTTCTTAACAAGTGTTTGGGAATATGCTTCATTAATTTTTTTCTATGTATCTTTTCATCTGAAGATACGCTATGTTCAAAAACTTGATAAAATACCATTTAAAATTGAAACCATGCATGTTCTCTAATTTGTACTTTGAATTTTTAATGATGTATATAATATCCCTTCCTGTTTAAAATGTTAATCTATTTATTCATTTAATATTTAAGTACCTAACATGAGAACTGTTTCTTTTTTTTTTGAACAGAGAACAAGCAAAACAAAATCTTTATGCTCACAAAGCTTATGTTTTAATGAAAAGACTATTCATGAGGAAAGAAAACACAAATATTCTGTACTGTCACCTACTAAGTGATGTGATGAAAAGTAAAGTGGTGTAAGAGGTTCCATAATAAGGTTATAATCTTTTGGAAAAAATGGTTAGAAATTGAACAACCATCAAAAAGGAGAGAGGAAATGAGAAAAAAAATTGCCCAGCATACATTTAGCCACAAAATTTATCAGACCTATCAAAACTGATACCTCAAAATCTTGACTCTAAATGTGCTTCATTTACCCACTAACTGATCGAAATAAGTTGAATCTGAAGGATTGAGGCTATATATACCCTCTCAGTTTCCTATAGGTACCATAACCTCCTGTTTTCTGATGCTTCAGTAATACATACATTACAGGTTGGGTTCTCAAAGGCACTGATTTCATTACCTTGAAACATTAGACAAATAACTACTATGTGAATACATGAACTTAGACTTGTTCTTATTGAATGGAACATAATAATAAAGAAGGTATTTAAAAAGTTCCAATTTAAAAGAAAATAATTTTGAATATTTTCTGCCTGCTTAATTAAGAAAAGTTATCTCTCTTTTTCATGTCCTGTACTATGTGCTGAATGATCTCTCATTCATTTCTCTATACCAACTTTTATTGGCCCTAAGTAATAGAAAACTATTTCCACTGTGGAAGATGGTCTTGCCCCATGTCTAAATAATAGGTGTCACTCAGCAAACTGAGATAGATTTTAACACTGGCAATCTGAAAGCTTCATAAAGGTCCTGGATTGATAGTGGCTGGCAAATGAGGTTTGCATATCCACCTTGAAAAAGAGTATTAAAGGTGATGCTTCTTATCAGAAAGTCTGAGGATTCTATAGTCTTATATTGTGATCCTGGGACTTTTGTCCTCCATAGTATCATTCTCTCCTCTCTGTATTCTGGTACTGAGGTACACTCTTTAAGGTTTTAAAGAATAGCTACGTAATTGATTTCTATTATCACTTCTGCTGTAACCATATTTTATGTAAATAGTTGACCTGAACATGTGCTGATTTCTTTTAAAGCTGGAGGAAAGAGTTGAGTTAAAATAATCCAATGAATCAATGCCTATTCAAATCATTTATGCCCCAGAAATTTAATGTTAGCTTTCATATTTATGACCATTTTTTATGTACTCCTTCACATTATTTAACTTTCTTTTCATTTAAATATAAAAAAGAATGTTCATAATTACTTACCATATCAACCACTGTAGAAGTACATTCAAATGCAAAGACTGGCACAGAGTTCACTATTGATCTAATCATGATGAACAGTGTGCCACATGACCCTGTGCAGTTAATTTGAAGCTTTTGTATCTTGATGAGTAAAGTAAATGTACTAGAAGTAAAATTGTTTTTAATCAACACAAGTGAATAATATCATCATCATCATCTTCTTCCTCCTCCTCCTCAACTGAAACAAAAACTATCCTGAGTGATTTATATAAGACCCAATGCTATTGTGGAACATTTGATTACATATTAAATGTTGAATATTAATTGTATAATTATGTGAAAAAATGCTTGTGCCTATATAACCTAGATACACATACGAACAATTGGATGTATGTACACAAAGGAGAAAAATTTTAACCTACATTTTATATGCCTATCCTTCAAATCAGTTATAGATAATTTGAGAATATATATGATAAAAATATTATCAATTAGATGAATAAGTGACAATATATTTTATAGTATTGCAATACATAAATGTAAATACTTTCAATATATTTAGTTTTCAACTCCTTTTATCTGGTTTACAAAATATTTCATCTTCATTTCAATTACTTTTGTAGTCATGAAGTTTTTCATAAACCCTATAAATAACTAAATGTAAGAAGCCCAAGTATATCTCCTGGTTGCATGAAATGATCTTTCCTCCTCCCTTTGTCCATTCATTCACTGAAATGTTACACACACACACACACACACACACACACACACACACACACACAGAGAGAGAGAGAGAGAGAGAGAGAGAGAGAGAGAGAGAGAGAGAGAGAGAGAAGTTACAGCCCCAAGACATGAAAAAATCAAAATTCTGAGGACACTTAAAAATATTCTAGGAAAGATAAACATTAGACTGATTATATAATCAATAGATTACAAAAATGTTAGTTATTTTTCTCATTATAACCCAACAATTTATATATTAATTTGCTTTGGGATAAATTAAATATTTAAATAATTTACTTGTGGCTGAACATTGTGGTGCTATCTATCCCCTTACTTGGGAAACACACATACTCCACCACATACACACATAAATAATGTATCACCTTTTCCTATTTTAGATCCTAATGATTTACCGATTTCTATAATATTCCAGTTCTTAAATGTGATCTTTTTGGGGGATGGAGATACCAGGAATTGAACTCAAAGACACTTTACCACTGAGCTACATCCTCAGTCTTATTTTGTATCTAACTGAGAGACAGGGTCTCACTAAGGTGTTTAGTGCCTCACTTTTACTGAGGCTTACTTTGAATTTGGGATTCTTCTACCTTATGCTCTTGAGCTGCTGAGATTACGGGCATTCGCCCCTGCACCCACTCCAATTCTTAAATATGTTGTTCACTTTTTATATCATTGCACATTAGATAATAGAACTCAAATAAGAATTTAGACTTCACAAAAAAATAAGAAGCATCTGCATCTTACATGATATTTTCATTTTATTATTCATTAAATTGCTTGAGATATTTTCTTCATTCATGGATATATGCTAGTAGATAGGTAACTGAACAATAGTAGAAGAAGACATCTGTGTCCAGGCTACCTGCTAATGCAAGTTGTCTGTACTTGCTGGTCCTTCGTATGTTTTTATTTCTATTATATTTTTCAATTGATTGGCCTTCAACCTGCCTAAAACATTATGTCTCTGTTGATTTAAGTCTAATAGAAACAGCTAATCGTGGGCCAATCCAGAAATACAGAGTCACTTGGTGTACTCGAGTAAGTAATTGTATCTCTTGTCAGATTTTTATAGCATGACAAAGGATACTTCTTTTCAAATGCATAAAATTATTTAGTATTGTTGACTTGCATTCATTTTAGGACTTGCGGGTATATAGTGTGATTGTCTCACTGGGACTTGCTATAAATATTATTGATGCTTGTTTCAGTATCACTTTTGTATCACTATGACTAGAATGAATACTTGACAAGAACAACTTTGAAGAGAGAAGGTTTTTGTGGGACTTATAGTTTTCTGAGGTTTACTCATGCTATTGCTCTGGGACAAAGGTGAGGCAGTACATCATGGGGGAAGTGTGTGGTGAAGGCAAGATGCCAGCTCATTGCAGGGTCAGAAAACAGAATTGTTGGCAGGGGGGACCCAAGAGAAGAACAACATTTTCATGGTATAGTTCTAGTGACCAACCTTTTTAATCATACCCGGCCTGCCCACATTTACCAGAACATTCAAGAACATTCAAAATAAAATAGACTAGTTAGTTTATAGCTCTCACAGTCCAAACATTTCACCTGTGAACGGTCCTACATTAACTCAGTTGCTTTGGGGAAACACCTTATGTTTAGACCATAATCTTTTTTTTTTTTTTTTTATTGTTGGTCATTCAAAACATTACACAGTTCTTAATACATCATCTTTCACAGTTTGATTCAAGTGGGTTATGAACTCCCAACTTTACCCCATATACAAATTGCTATATCACATCAGTTACCCTTCCATTGATTGACATATTGCTTTTCTAGTGTCTGATGTATTCTGCTGTCAGTTAGACCATAATCTTCTGCCCCTGGCCCTCAATAACTCATGTCTATCTCAGAATGCAAACTGCATTTAGTTAATGTCTAAGAATATCATAGTCTTAAAAGTTCCAGGATTTCCCCCAAGTCCAATCCAAAGTTTCCTCTGAGACTCAAGGCAAATTCTGAGATGTAAGCTCTTGGAAAGATCAAAAACAGGTATCCAAATCAAAAGAAAGTTACACATATCCAATATGTAGTGGCACAGAGTAAACATTAATATCCCAAAAGGGAGGAACTGGGATAGAGAAAGAAGGCATGAAGCTAAAGCCAGACTTAAACTCAGGCAAACAGAACCTTGCTATACCCATGACTCCATGTAGAACATCAGGACACATGGCTGCAATATGTTGTTTCAAAAGGTTTTAGGAAGTCCTGCCCTTCTTCCCTTCTCAGTTCCTGTACCCAAAGAGTCTCTTTAAGCCTGGTTATCTTGGCAGATGTCAGCTCTTCTCAACAAACAGTCCACATTACTGACATCTTTTAATTTCTGTGATCTCCATCTCTGTTTTAGCTTCATATTCCAGATTTTTGCGTCATTCTCTCAGGGGCTGCCTATGAAGACTCCAGCCCTGCTACAATTTATATACTTCTCCAAGCCTTTGTTTGAAACTCATTGGAAGCCTTCATGACCCCTTAAATCTAGTATTATGCATTCCTAAAAAATGAGTACCACAGGAATAATCCAAGGTCTTCTCCCAAGATGTGCAATATCTGAAATTTCTGAGACCATGACTTCAGTGGCCTCTGAGTTCTTGGGTAGCTGATTACAGTGAAACAATTGTCTGGGATCTCCTGTAGAAGTAGAGTAGCCTCATAATCACTTCCCACAGTACTTTTCTACATCCTAGGACTTGCAGTGGGTGTGATCTTGCAAATTCCTGAGATGCCCACAAACCTTCCTTTTTATGGTCTCTGTGTGAAGTTCTTAGCATAATTTTAGTTGTTGTAATCTCTTCAAGCAAAACTTTCTTGGATCAGGTTTTATATGAGCTTTTCTGGTCAAACTGATAGTTTAAAAAATATAATTATTTTCTGCTCCAAGTTCCCACAGTAAACCTGGCTCAATGCTGCCAGAAATATCCAATCCACTGACTAAATGCTCTTCTACCTTGAAATTTCCTCCCTCAGATTAATCTGTTAATCACTTTCAAATTCAGCCTCACACAAAGACTCAGAACATGGGCAAAATATGGACAAGTTCTTTATATAACCTAAGTGTTCTCTAGTTCAATTTCCAATAGAGTCCTCATTTACCTATGAAACCTCATGAACACAGTCTGCATTTCCTATTAGCATTCTAGTGTTCTGAGTTAATACTAAAATTTCCAAAAATGTTATTTGCAATATTTTAAGACTTTTTCAGCCTTCATTTCTAAGCTTTTCCAAAGGCTTCTGAACCACATCATCAGGTTAATCATAAAAATGACCCAACTTCTTGGCACTAATTAGTTTTACTGAGCTATTATATTGCTGTGACAAAAATATCCAAAAAATAAAACTTAGAGGAAAGAAATTTATTTGGTCATGGTTTCAGTGGTTCAGTCCATAGATGACTGATACCATTGCTCTGGGACAAATTGAGGCAGCACACATGGTGTAAGGTCCCAGTGGAGAAAAGCTGTTTAGTTCATGGTAGAGTCAGGAAGTGAGACAGGGTGCAGAAAGAGGCTGCAGAGAAAAACAACCCTTCCATAGAATACCCTATTGACCCATCTTCTGTACTTATGCCCCACCTGTCCTCATTCATCATTTATTCCATCCTAGGAATGGGCTAATTAGATCATGTGTCTTACAGTCTAGCTTTTTTCACCTCTGAATATTCTTGCATATAGAGAGGAGATCTAGAGGATACTATTATCAAAACCAAAACAATAACTTTTCCTAACTCTAAAATCTCTGAAAGTATAGGATGTATTGAGTAATATTGACCAAGCATGATCCCTTTCACTGCAGTTTAAGTGTTTTGAATTTATCTCTAAGATTCAAAACTGAAAGTTGGCTTTATGGGTTAGAACAAGATTATAAGGATGAAGTCAAAAACTTCTACCAGGTATTATGTCATCATTTTTGGTGGGCAAGTCAAAATTCAAAATATATTTTTTAATTTGAAAGGATGATGAAGCATTCCTAAGCTTTTGGACCCCTACACAATCAACCAGTGGAAAATATATCTTGAACCTAATTTCCTGGAGTGTATGAGTTTGTATCTATATTTTATTTCTATAATCATGAATATTGATTCAGTGTGATATTCTGCAACATGCCAAACTGACCTAAATCTATTAGGAATAAACATTACAAAGGTTAGAAAAGATTAGTACACTGTTGTAAATATGTAATGAATTATTTCCCAACTAAATGTGAAATATTTTAGATCATGCTCCCTGATAAAGGTGGAAAAACAATGCATTTTCCTGATCAGTGGCTATTTACCAAGTATCTGAGGTGATGCCAATTCTCTCTATTAAAGATACCATAAGGGTATATCAGCTGCAATTTTGCCTATGAATAATTTGATTTTTGTCATAGTTTATTTTCCACATCTATTTAGTTATTTTGAGAAAAAAATAAAGATACATAAAATGATAAGGACTCTTATGTTGTCTCTTGTGACTGTGGACAACAGGATTCTTCAGAGCCTTACAATTTGCCTTTTTGTATAATAAAAATTCTTAATCTCAGTCCTTCACTCTTCCACTATATATAAACATATACACAAACATATGTATGATGAATTGCACATACACATATGTATGAATAAATGTTTAAGCTACTACCAAGTATGTACATATATATGGTCAAATTACACATTGTTGGACTAGGAAAATTTCCACTATATATGTACCTAAACCTAATGTAAATAAAAACCAAGCCAGGACTACATTATTTACATTTTTCCTCATAAAATTCCTCTTCAGTAGGGGTGCTGTAGTGTTACAGGAACCCTTCAGGTATTGCCATCAACTAGGAATGAATATTAAAAAGTCCTGAAAATATGTGGTTTCCTTTTTACCAAGTGTAATATTATTTGAATAGTTATAGTTGCCTGTGGGGTAAACTAGGAGATCATTAGTGTATGTACTTGTCATTGTGTTTTAGAATTCTTCAGTTATTGATTTCCAGGTTTGAAAATTTTTCTACATTCAGAATCTCAGCAAGAGATTATGGTCAGACTTAAAGGAAATTGTGAAAGTAAAATAGAGAGGACTTATGTACATTTCTCTCAGTTTTCTTGATGACTGCATACTACAAAATTATAGTACAATATCTTTTTTAATCACAAAATTTAGAACAATCTTATCTTTATGTGCAAGTTTCTGTATATAAATTGAATTAAATTCCTATATCCATTTGAGGAGAACTGACATCTTTACTAGGTAGTACTCATTCTGTTACATCTATCAGTATTCCATTCTTTATTATCTCTAAATAATATTCTATAATATGAATATTTTAATTATATATTTAGTAGTTGGTGTATATTGGGTTTTAACATCCCTTGTTTGATGTTACTAATATTTATATGAGTTTTTGTGTAGACCTACATTTTTATATATCTTAGGCTTACTTTTTTTTATAGTGCAGAATATTAAACTTAGGCCCTATGCACATGTTGCAAGCACTCTACCAACTGAGCTATATCCCCAACACTTAGCTATACTTTTTGAAGTGAAATTTTTGGTCATATGATAATTTTATATCTATTCATTTGACAAAATGTCATGTTATTCCTAGAGGGCTGTACCATTTGCCACCATTTTACAACAGCAACATATTATTGTTCTGATTTGTCTATATCCCCATCAACTTTTGCTATTAATTAACTTTTTGATTCACATCAGTTAGCAAATGTGAAGTGATATTCAAATTTTTATTAATTTGCATACCTTTGATGAATAATAAGTGGGTATATTTTCATATGCTAATTATATCAATCATTTGCATGTCTATCTTTGAGAGAAATCTATTCAAAATCCTTGTCTATTTTTAATTGTGTTATCTTATTTATTATTAGTTATCAAGAATTTCTTACAGGGGCTTGGGTTGTGGCTCAGTGCTAGAGAACTTCTCTAGTATCTTTGATGCAATAAGTTTGATTCTCAGCATCACATATAAATAACAAATAAAACAAGAATTTGCAGGGAAATCGATGGCATTAGAGCAGATTATTCTAAGTGAAGATAGCCAAGCCCTAAAAATCAAATGCCAAATGTCTTCTTTGATATAAAGAGAGCAACTAAGAACAGAACAGGAAGGAAGAGCATGAGGAAAAGACTAACAGTAAACAAAGATGAATGGGGGGAGAGAAAGGGAGAGAGAAGGGAAAGCATATGGAAATGGTAGGAGACCTTCAATGATACACTAAACTATAAGAGGTTATGATGGGCAAGGGGAAGGGGGGAAAAAAGGGAGAGAATTAAACAACAGCAGAGGAGGCAGAGAGAGAAGATGGGAGGGGAGGGGAGGGGGGATAGTAGGGGATAGGAAAGGTAGCAGAATACAATAGTCACTAATATGCCATTATGTAAAAATGTGAGTATGTAACAGATGTGTTTCTGCAATCTGTATTTGGGGTAGAAATGGGAGTTCAAAACCCAATTGAGTCAAATGTATGAAAGATGATTTATCAAGAGCTCTGTAATGTTTTGAACAATCAATAAGATATATATAAATAACTAAAAAAATGTTTCTTACATATTCTTGGTGCAAGTTTCTTGACAGATATATGATTTGCATGTTTTCCCATTGTATGTATGATCTTGTAAGATTCTTAGTTGTGTTCTTTGAGTTTTTCAAATTGTGATGTTCAACTTATTTATTTTTTTTGTTATTGTGTTTTTGGTATCGTATTTGGGAATCCTTTATAAGTTCAGTGATATAAATATTTGACTCTATTCTATTTTTTTTTTCCTTCAAGAGTTTCATGGTTTTAGCTCTTTCACTAGCCTTCTTGAGTTTCTTTTTTACATATGGTATTAAATAAAGGTTAATTTTTTTGTGTGTATGTCTATATAGTTACCAAAACACCCTTTATTTATTTTTGAATGTTTATAGGTGGTATTTAATTTTTAAATTTTCAACCTGTTGATTAATGGTGTAGAGAAATGCAATTAAATTTAACAGGTTGCTCTTAGACCTTGTAACTTTTCTTGATTCACTTTCATATCTAGAACTTTATTTTTGTAGAGGTATGTTCAGATTTTCTATATAGAAATTTGTTATCTGAAAATAGAAACTCCAATGAATGAGTACCTTTCCTATTGAAATGTTTTGGTTCAGTTTCTTGCATATTTCCCTGGATAAAAGTTAGAGTTCTATACTTAATGGGAATGATGAAAGTGTACATTCGAATATAGCTTCCAGAAATAGAGAAAGACCATTCATTTTGTAATGCATATAATGTTAGTTTTGTTTCAAATTTACTAAAGATATTTTTAGTTTTCTAAGAATTTTCATCCTAAAAATATGTTTACTGTTTCTGGATTATTTAATATACTATTTACTATTAAATAGTTTTCATTATTAAGTAGGTTTACATGACAGATTATGTTGATTCATTTTCAAAGGTTGAACAGTACTGAATCACTAAAATAAATGCTAATTTGTTCTGCTGTTTAAATAAATGTACGCATTACTTAATTGTATTTGTTAATATATTTTTAAGGTTTTTGCATCTATATTATGAGAGATATTGATTTATAGTTGTTTCTTATATTTGTTAGTTAAAATATTATTATATTTCTCTAATTCTGAAATAGAAATAACAATAGATTTATAGAATGATTGGGAAGGGTTCCCTCATCTTCAATCTTCTTGGAATATTATGCATAATTAGTATTAGTTCTTCAAAGTTTAAATATTTAGAAATATTCCCCAGTAAACCAATTATATCATTAAGACTTTATTTTTGTGAGGTTTTAATTTTTTTCTTAATTGGCATACCAGAATTAAAATTATATACATTACAGTGAATTTTAATGACTTATACTTTTCTAAATATTTTCATGTTTATTTAAATCCCCAAATTCAGTTGTAAAAATCTTTCCACAATATTATTTTCTTATCCTTTAGAGTATCAATAAAGATATACTCTATTTTATTTCTGATATTAGTAATTTGTGTCCTGCTCTTTCTCTTTTGTCTTCTAGAGTTTTCTCAGTTTTATTAATGATTTCAAAGAGCCAGCCTTTTTAGTATAATTGCTTTCATCCATTGCTTTTCTTTATTTGAGAAAAACTGAACAAACACATTAAAATGCATTAATGAGATACAATGTAAAGTTTGATGCATGTATACATTTCATAAGGTTTATATCATATTAAATTTATAACTTTGTTATGGTAAAAACTTTCAAAATCTTTTCTTCTTGCTTTTCAAAATGTACATTATTGTTATCTCTAGTCAGCATATTGTGCAGTAGTACCCTGCAGCTTCTCATTCTTAACTGTAACTTTGTACCTTACTGATCAACCATATCCCATTTCTCTATCCTTACTTCCCCTAGCCTATGATAGTCATCATTCTATTCTCAACTTTTATGAGATCAGCTGTTTTCAAATTCTACATAAGTGAGGTCATGAGATACTACACATGCCTGACATATTTGATATAACATAATTATTTCTAGTTTTATTCATATTTTCTCTAATAATAGTATTTTATTATTTTTATGACTGAATAGTATTCTATAGGGTTTTTGTACTACATTTTCTTTGTCCATCAATCTGTTGATGGGCAGTTCAGTTCTTTCCATCTCTTGACCATTATAAATAATGCTGCCATAAACATGGGAGTTCAGAGATCATATAAACATACTGATATAATTTCCTTTGGTTATATACATAGTAGTGGTATTGGAGTATTAAATGGTAGTTATATTTCAAATTTTTTTAGAAAATTTCATACTGTTTTCTATATAATGGCTGTACTAATTTGCATTCCTACCAAAAGTGGGAATACCATGATTGGCATTTGTTCTTTTTAGTCTTATGTTCTTCTCTTTAGTCTTTTTAGTGATAACCATTCTTACTGGAATGAGATAACATCTTACTGTGGTTTTAATTTGTATTTCCCTGATTATGAGTTATGTTGAGTATTTTCATATGCCTATTGGACATTTGTATGGGAAGTGTCCATTTAAGTCTTTTGCCTACTTATTTATTTATCCCATTGAGTTCTTGCTACTCTGTACTCCCTAGAGTTTAAGGATTGGTGATAAAGGCAAATCTTTCTTCACTGTTTTCTTCAATGTATCTTTTCTTATTATTATACTGAAACTAGGCAATGTGTTATCTCATTTGGCTTTCACTATTTCTTGTGAAAATAGTCTCATGTGTGAGTTACTGTTGGTATCTCTTGAAATGATGTTGAAAGTTCAGATCTTATTTAAACCTTGTATTTTGTCAGTTTTTCTCTGACTTTGTTTCAGTTGGAAAAACAAATGTTACCTTGTTATTGTTGGGTGGGTATAAATGTTCAAGTTCTTTAGTTAGCCTCCACTTCTACCTAGAAGGTGCAGAATATTTGTTACTTTTGTGGAATGTGGAGAACAGAATCCTGATGAGGCCTTCATTGACACCCTCTTCATGGTAATAAAGAGTTGCTTTGCTTTCAGTCCCTCACCTGCCCTTAACTTTCACCAGGTGGGTGACCTCATTACCAATGAATATTAGGGAATTTATTCCATTAGGTAGCAATTGGGTCCATTACGTATCCACTGACAATGCTCTAGGGGCGAGTAAAGGACCATGATAACTTATGACATTAGTGATATCAGTGGTAGAGTAGGACTGGAAAAAGAGAATATGTATGATGAAGTCCTGTCTTCAATTACATGTTTGCAGGGAAGTTCTTATTATAATAAATCAGTGATAAAAGTTCTGGCTTTCTTTTTAGCCATTTCTGATACCACTTCAATACTGGGGATGCTGTCTGGTTGTAGCCTGGCATAGAGAATGTCTAGGTACTCCATTCAGAATTTCTACCAGAGATGGGTATGAAGCCAGTGTTTTGCATGTATGTACATGTGTGTGCGCATGTGCGCACAAGTGTGTTTTGTTAGAGAAAAATGGCTATTATCTAAGAATATTCTGTCTTGGTAAGTTGCTTCTTGCTTTGGCCTTTGGCTAAAAGGATCAATTTATCAGTCTGTTCTTCCTCTCACCGCCCCCCCCAATTTGGTGCCTCCTTTTTCTTTTTTTTTGTTCATTTTTTAAAATTATTTTTTTCTTTGGTTATACATGTATTTGACATATTATACATATATGGAGTATAACTTTCCATTTTTGTGGTTATACATGATGTATAGTTACACCTGTCATATATTCATACATGAAGATAGAAAAGTTATGTGCCATTCATTCTACTGTCTTTTCCATTACCATTCTTTCTTCTTTCCCTTTATTCCTCTTTGTCTAATCCAGTTAACTTCTGTTATTCCCTTCCACCCCCTGCTTATTGTGAATCAGCATATGTATATCAGAGAGAAACATTCTGCTTTTCATTTTTTTGGAATTGTCTTATTTAATTTACCATTATAGTACCCAGTTCCATTCATTTACCAACAAATTTTATCATTTTATTTTTCTTTAAGGTGGAGTAATATTTCATTGTGTATATATTCCACATTTTCTGTATCCAATTATCTATTGAAGGACACCTAAGTTTATTCCATAGGTTGGCTATTAAGAATTGAGCTTCTATAAACATCGATGTGGCCTTGTCACTATGGTATGCTGATTTTAAATTCTTTGGGTATATGATTAGGGGTGGGATAACCAGGTCAAATGATAATTCCATTCCAAGTTTTCTGAGCTTTCCAGAGTGATTGCACCAATTTGCAATCTCTCCAGCAATGTATGAGTAAACCTTTCCCCCACAACTCTACCAACATTTATTATTACTTGTATTCTTGATAATTGCCATTCTGACCGAACTGAGATGAAATTTTAGTGTAGTTTTAATTTGCATTTCTGTAATTGCTAGACATGTTAAATATTTTCTTTCGTATATTTGTTGACCAGTAGTATTTCTTTTTCTGTGAAGTATCTGTTCAGTTCCTTTTCTCATTTATTGATTGAGTTATTTGTTTTTATGCTGTTCAGTTTTATGAGTTATTTATAGCATTAACTCTTTATAGTATTAATCTGGAGATTAATGCTCTGAGGTGCAAGTGATAAAGATTTTTTTTCCCATTCTGTAGGCTTTCTCTTCAGGTTCTTGATTGTTTCCTTTGCTGTGAAAAGCTTTTTAGTTTGAATATTCATCCCATTTATTGATTCTTGATTTTTCTTCTTGCTCTTTAGGGGTCTTGTTGAGGAATGCAGTTTCTAAGCTGATATGATGGAGATTTGGGCCTATTGTTTCTTCTAGTAGGTACAGGGTCTCTGGTCTAGTGCCAAGGACCTATCCATCTGTTCTTGGACTTACTTTCTTTGTACTTGATCTACACCTGTTTTTTTTTTTTTTTCCAATTTGCCAACTTCTCTTACCTGACATTTACATGGAAGAAATAGGGTCAGAGTCTTATCATTTTTCCATTTCTCATCAGTCTTTTTCTAACTTCAACTTTTAGAATTTTAATGTGCTCCTTTTATGTGCATTGTTTACCATTATGTTATATACTTACTGTAAGGAACAAGGAAAATTAAATATTCCTAGGTGCAGAAGTCCTGTTACAGAATTTGAAAATTTATGGTGATCTCTTTACTGAAGGAACTGTCCTCTATTTACCAATCATTTATTATTGTTTTTTTCTGATTGCACAGAATGTTTAAAGCCCTGTTGACATTCAGATATTCTGTGTTTTTTTTTATTTCCTTATCTCAGTAAGTGCCATTCTAATTTTTTCACTGATTATTACATTATACTTGAGTTCTGATGATTGAGACCTTCTAGATGTCCTCTCTTTTTTCATGGTCCTGTTCTATCCATCAATATTATTAATCCTTGTTCACTAATGACTTGTGCTACCATTATTCTGACTAATTGATGTTAGTTTCAACTACAACTTAGTAATTTTATCATTAGTAAGATTTTTGTAATTGCTATTGTCTCTCCCATCAAGTCATTTTAAATTACTTTTCAAAAGAGGTATCCTATGAGACATTCACATAATCCAATCATTTAATAGGAGTATTTATGTGATATAATATATTAATGACTTTTGATTCTGCCACAGAAATCTTGTTATTTATCAGACTTAGTTTGAGGCATCACTTTTTAATTTCCATAGATATAATCCTAACATCACATCCATAATCGCTTCTTTCCAAGATCTTAAATTTCATATCTTTCACAGAATGCTAGAATTTAACTGAATTCCATTATTTATGTTTTCCTCTTGATCCACAATTTCCATAATTCTGTATATATTCTTAGCTTTTTCCTTTACTCTTATTTCTGGCATTTTTATTTCTTTGGGAGGATGGATAGTTAATAATAGTAAATATATGGCAGAAAGAAGTCTTTCTAAAAGTGATAAGTATAATGAACCATACCAAGACAAGTACTCAAAGATATAATCACATCATAAAATAGTAATTGATATATAATTATAATACTTATTTCAAATTTGAACATCTTAGTTTTTTTCTGTATATCATGGAAAAACTCTAGAGAAACAATATCAAACTCATTGAGTTTTATGAGATCTAGTATTTGCTTTAAATTTACTTTATTTTGAATAGAATAAAAGAAATCACTTTCACAGTGCCATAAAACAAACAAAATATTGCAATTCTGAAAATAAGATAAGTATTTATTCTATGTATTTGGAATATGTCAGTTAATTTGGGACAGGTTTTATATGAGAAAAAAGGATTTTCATATTTTCCAATATGTTTTAATACTTCAATTATAAAACTTACAGTTAGTTTTCCCATTCATCTTCTATGATAAAAGATATTGTTAAACACATATTTCTCACTTTTCCTTAATTATTCTTTCAATTATAAAAGTATATTTTTAAGCACTTTTATTGAATTGAACGTGTGATTCATAAAGCTCCTGTGATGTGGTTAGTGTAAGTTTAAAAGCAATGGCCTATCATTAACTCTTGAGTATTCCACTGAACAAATATGCCCTTAGAATGTAATAGAAAAATTTAAAAATTGTTTTTAAAAAATGCAAATTTCCATTAAAATGTATCTAAAAATATTTCAGTTATCATTTCATTTATGGATTTCCATAACATTTATAGTATAACTTCCAGAATTAAGTCACTATTTTAAAAAATCATCAACGAATATATCAATCTTTTTTTCTGATTTACTATGTTAAAAAGAGTCACAATTCCTTTGATTTTAAGGAATTTATTTCTGGTAAAGAAAATATGCAAAAATAAGTAATTTTATCTCAATTAGCATAATTCAAGTGGTAAGCTAACATAAGAGTAAAAGTAAGATATGAAGAAATAGAGAAGGAGATAGAGCAAGATGTTCAAATACATCTAAGAAATGAAGCAAATAGAGAATTCAAATAGAGGATACGTTTCCTGGTCAAATCATAGTAACTGTGAAATTTTTCTGAACTAAGAGTATAGAGATATTATGATGCCATGTTTTGGTGTGCAGAAAATATGTGTAATTGGAGTGAATTAGGCATGTCTCCACTCTACATACTGAGAGAAAAAGAGAATAAAAAAAGACCTTGTAGATAAGTCTAAGGAATTTGGACTTATTTTTGAATATTAGTGGTTACCATATTTATGTAATAAAATAGACTGATGAATTTTGAAAAGTTCAAATTTCAAACATTCCCCAAATCTTCTGAACCAGAGCTCTTTTGGAATATTGATGAATCTTCGAGAAACTAATTATTGGATTACAGGAATTTATTGAAATCATGAGTGAATTCAGGTGTCAAGGGTAATTAAAAGAAAAGTATCTTCTGATATGTATTTTGTAAAATATACAATATTTTGAAGTGATTGAGAAGAATCTTGTTAGTAGCACTTTAGAGTAAATATGAGCACTGTTGTAGGTAAAGCAGTTGTCCTGCAGTGATATTCAATTCTAAACCCTAAGACCTATAAATATATTACTAAACATTACAAAAGGGACTTTGAAGATATATTTTTAAAACTTCTTCATATTGGGAAAGTTTTTCTGGATTAAGCAAGTGCATCTAATGTCCTTATAAAAAGCTTAAAAGTGGCAGAGGTAGGGCTGATGTAATAGCAGAATAGATCAGAATGATACAATAATAATAGAACTTAATTCATCTATTCAGACTTTGATGATGAAAGAAAAAAATCTTGAGCTAAACATGTGAGAGGTATCTAGAATCTGGTAAAGTCAAATGAACAAATTCTCCACTTTCTCTTCTGGAAGGGAAGACAGACCTATCAACCCCTTAATTGCAACCCTATGGGGCTCGTTTCAGATTTTTTACCTCTTCAAAAAGGAAAGTCAGATGCCTTTGTGTTGCTTTAAGTCACTGCATTTTGTGGTAATTTGTTAAATAAACAATAGTAAACTAGTATAAGCATAGACTTATCTATGAGATTATTCTGACTTGAATCGTTGTTTAACTATTAGTCAATTGTGTAACTTGTTGACCCTGGGACCTATATTTAGAACCTCCCTGTTTTGTCCAGTTTTTTTTTTTCTTTTTTTTTTGTCATTGTAATGAAAAGGCCTGAGAAGAAAAATTGTAGAGCAGTAAAACTTTATTTGATGCTAATGGCTTCAGAGGTCTCATTCCACAGACAACCCACTCCATTGCTCAGAACAGAAGATGAGGAAGTACATCATGGCAAAAGAGGGAAGCAGCTCAGGATATGAGGAAGCAGAGCAATCTCTGACTCACCAGGAACAAAAATATATCCAAAGATATGCCCCCAAGTACTCACCTCCTCTAGCCACACCCTATCTGCTCACAGTTACCACCCAGTTAATTCATTCAAGTGTCTCAACACTCTGATTACGTTAAGGCTTTCATAACCTAATTATTTCATCTATAGACTTTTTTACATCATCTCACACATGGGCTTTTGGGGGATACCACCTACCTAAATACAAAACAAAAACAAAAGTAAAACACTACCTCATTATTTTTTAATAAGGATACTGACAAAATTTGGAGAATAGTACATATTTTTTAAAATAATCAGTTTTATTTTTTTATTATTAGCACAAAAAATCTACTAGCAAAACTTAAGCGTGTGCTACCAGTTAAGTTCTTGCAATATGTGATGTAATCTTATCATAGTGTAAGAGTTAAAAAAGGAGGATTACATGTACTTATAAATCATTCATTCAAAAACTGTGGTACACAGCAGTTAAGGGAAGACAATGCATCATGGCAAAATATTTATATATCTCCATTTTCCAATACTGGGCAATATTAACTGAATAAGTTCTTCATTCATTCTCTAGATATTAATGAGCACTTGCTGTGTGAATGTGTAGGCATTTTTAAGTGCCAATGAATTAAAGAGACATATTATTGCTCTCCTAGAGATCATATTTGGGGACTAAGATACAAAAACCAATTAATGAGTATAACATGAAGCAATAATAAGTGCTACAAATAAAAATACAGCAGAGAAAAAAGTAAGAAATGATATGGGTGAAATTTTAGAAATAAAGGTAAGAAAATGTTTCTCTGAGATGATCTCATCATGATAATTGAAATTGGCCCTGGGAAGATAATTTCCTATAGGTCTAAGTTAGGATAGATGAAATTTTTGTGCTACCTAATCATTATAATAAAATACCAGATCTTTGAACCTTGCAATTTGACCATTGTGCTTCCCAGCAACTCTGGTATTTAAGTAATGACTGAGGTGGTTGAGGCAGAAATTCTTATGAGTACACAAACTGCATTGAAAATTATAAAGTTGGTCATTCATATAATAATATTTACTTGGGGAGCAGACATGGAGATATAATGCCTGCCCCTTCCAGCAAACTTCTGTAGCTCTTTCATACACACCACACATAGTTAAAACACATCACCTCTTACTGAAGCCTGAATTGCTGGGTCATATGTGCATGCATACTGAAGAAAACTTTCAACTCTAGCATTCATTGACCCCTCATATCCATTTATATTTTTAGGTTCACAAACTATTATTAAAATCTCTTATATGCCATGATTCCTAAGAGAATAATAATAATATAGTCTGAAAAAAAAGTTTACCAGGGAAATTTAAAAATACTTTCTGAAAAATAAAAGTGAAAACACTAGTTAGGAGCACTATGGGATGTAGAAAAAAAAACTATTAAGAAGGGAATTTATAGCTAAATCATATATATATTCAAAAGACAAAACCAGAGATCCACCCACACCCACCTACATGTGAAGAAGGCTCACATTAGGACTGGGTTGACTTTCCACCAGCAGATATGTACCAGAGCCAGCCTCCAGCACAGGACCACCACTCCTGAGCAGCAGACAATTGCTGGAGGTCAGGCCAGACCTAGATCAGCCTACACCTGCTCAGGACCCAGGTTCAGGGTAGGTTTGAGTTCACCCACTCCCCCAAATGGGAGCCTAAACCTAACCTACTTCCATATTAGGACACTAAAATCATCGCCATTGGCTTCCCCACACAGCATTCTCTACCATTTTGACAAAATAAAGAGTCTAGAAGCAGTTGCAACTCAGAGCAGACATCCCAAAGAGTGTGAGGTCCACCCCTTCAGCTCCATCTCTATAAGACATTGCTACTTTTTAGGGCACCTCAACTATTATTTTGAGTTTCCTCAAATATTGTCACCACCTTTACTTGCAATAGCATACATTGAGAGACACCAGCAGGGTCTAGAAACCCAACAAGATAAGGTAAAGACAATCTGCATGGGTACTACAAGAATGTAGGGTAGAAACTGTAGTATCTCAGATCCACACCATGAAAGGAAGACTTATACACAACAAGAAAAAAAAAAAAAAACAAGGGAGTAAAGTGCCCCAAACAAACAAGGACACTATAATAATAGAAACCATGACAGTAAAGTTGATGAAATTTCAGAGAAGGAGTTCAGAAGGTTCATTATTAAAATTATCTGTGAATTAAAGAATGACATAAATGAGCAAATACCGGCAAAAATTGATCACTTCAACAAAGATATAAGAGAGCAAATACAAGTAGCAAAAGACTACTTCAAGAAAGAGATAGAGACTGAAAAATAACCAGTCAGGAATCCTTGAAATGAGCTAAACAATAAAACACCACCACCAACAACAACAACAATAGATGCATAAAAAGCATTTGACAAAATACAGCACCGCTTTGTGTTCAAAACAGTAGAAAAATAAGGAAAAATAGGAACATATCTTAACATCATAAAGGATATCATTCTAAATGGAGAAAAATTTAAAGCATTCCCTTTAAAAACTGAAACAAGAAAGAGATTCCCTCTTTCACAACTTCTATTTAACATAGTCCTTCAAACACTGACCAGAGCAATTAAACAGATAAAAAAAAGTTAAAAGAAAACACATAGGAAAAGAAGAACTTAAATTGGCACTATTTGCTGATGATATGATTCTATACCTAGAAGACCCAAAAATTTCCACCAGAAAACTTCAAGAACTAGTAAATGAATTCAGTAATGAAGCACAATATAAAATCAACACCTATAAATTAAAGGCATTTTTGTATATCAGTAACAAATCCTCAGAAAGAGAAACAAGAAAAACTACCCCATTTATAGTAGCCTCAAAACAAACAAACAAACAAACAAACAACAACAACAACAAAAAAAAAAAAACCTTGGTAATGAAGGTAATGAAAGAGGTGATAAATCTATATAATAAAAATTACAGAACCCTAACAAAAGAAATCAAAGAAGACCTCAGAGATGGAAAGATCTATCTTGTGAGGTTAGAAATGATGGTGGAATGTGATGGACATTAATATCCAAAGTATATGTATGAAGACACAAATTAGTGTGAATATACTTTGAATACAACAGAGACATAAAAAATTGTTTTCTACAGGTGTAATATAAACTGTAATGCATTCCACTGTCATATATAAGTAAAAGAAAATTAATAAAAAAGATAAAAGCCAGTTATTAATACTAAACTAACACCCACCCTAAAACATTAGAAAAATTAGACTAAACTATACCAAAGTTAGCCAAAGGAAGCAAGTAATGATGAACAGAATTTAGCAAAGGAAAGAATAAGAAAATTATAAAGGAAAACAGCAATATTGAAAGGTCTTTACAAAATTGACATATTTCAAAACTTTACCTATATTCACAAGAACAAAGAAGAGAACAGTCAAAATTTCTAACACTGGAAATAAAGAGAAGGCATTATTTCCAAAGTTTTCATAATGATGATGTGCATGATTAGTGTGAGGAATAAATTTGATAAATGAAATGGATACATTTCTTTTTTTGTTAGTTATTTTTAGCTTTACTTGAAGGTAGAATACATTTTTATATAATTGTACAACCATGAAGTATATCTGATTCTAATTAGGAGAAATGGGTACATTTCTAAGAAAAACATTAAAATATAGAAACTGAATCCAGAAAAAAAAATAGAAAATATGGACAGAAATGTAAGATATTGAATTAGTAATAAAAACTTTGTAAAAAAATAATCCAAGCTAATAGTAACAAAAATGGCATGGTATTGGAACCCAAATGGGACATGTAAACGAATGGTACAGAATAGAAGACACAGAGGCAAACCCACATAAATACAGTTATTCATAATAGACAAAGGCACCAAAAACATACACCGGAAAAAAAATAGCCTCTTCAACAAATGGTGCTGGGAGAACTGGAAATCCATATGTAGCAAAAATGAAAATAAACTCCTATCTCTCACCATGAACAAAAATCAACTCAAATTGGATCAAAGATTTAGGAATTAGACCAGAGACTCTGTGCCTAATAGAGGAAAAAGTAGGTCCAAATATCCATCATGTTGAATTAGGCCCTGACTTCCTTAACAAGACTCTTAAAAGTGCCGGAAATAAAATCAAGAATTAATAAATGATATGGATTCAAACTAAAAAGCTTCTCCTCAAGAAAAAAAAAAAACAATCAGTGAGGTGAATAGAGAGCCTACATTTTGGGAGCAAATTTTTGTAACATGCAGGTCAGATACAGAATTAATCTCTAGGATATATAAAAAACTCAAAAATCTTAAAACCAAAAAAATCCACAACCACCCAGTCAAGAAATGGGCTAAGGAGCTGAATAGACACTTCTCAGAAAAAGTTTTATATTCGATCAACAAATATACAAAAAAAAATGCTCAACATCTCTAGTAATTAAATAAATGCAAAAAAATTACTCTAAGATTTCATCTTATGCCAGTCAGAATGGCAGTTATCAAGAATACAAATAACAATAAACGTTGGTGAGTATGTGGGGGAAAACGCACACTCATTCATTCTTAGTGGGACTACAAATTGGTGCAACCACTCTGGAAAGCAGTATGAAGATTTCTTAGAAAACTTTGAATGGAACCACGATTTTACCCAGCTATCCCACTCCTTGGTCTATACGCAAAGGCATTAAAATCACCATACTATAGTAACACAGCCACAGCAATGTGTATAGCAGCTCAATTCACAATGGCTAAACTGTGGAAGCAACCTAGAAGCCCTTCAATAGACAAATGGATAAATAAACTGTGGTATATATATATGTATATATATACACAATGTAATATTACTCAGCATTTAAAGAGAACAAAATTATTGCATTTGCAGGTAAAAACATGGAGCTGGAGAATATCATGCTCAGTGAAGGAAGCCAATCCCAAAAAATCAAAGGCCTAATATTTTCTCTGATAAGTGAATGCTGATCTATAATAGAGAGATGCATGGAATAAATGGAGGAACTTTGATGGGGCAAAGGAGATGGAAAGAGTTGAGTATGGGGGCAAGAAATATGGTGGAATGAGATGGACATCATTACCCTAGGTACATGTATGACTGCACATATGGTGTGATGTTACATCATGTATAACCATAGAAATGAAAAGTTGTTCTTCAATTGTGTACAATGAATAAAAATGCATTCTGCTGTCATATATAACTAATTAAAATTATAAAAATCAAGCTAAAGTGATCTTACTGTTCCATCTTATTTTACATACTCAATATTTTTATATACATACTCAATATTTTTAGAATAATTACTATCTATTAATTTCCAATAACTAGAACCTGAGGAAATATTCCTAATTTATTCTTTGAGGCAATTATTACTTTGATACTAAAAACAAATAAAGATATTATGAGAAAATTATAAATCAACTTAAGAATGTAGATGTAAATATTAATAGCAAACCAAAGCTAGCAACATGCACAAAAATACACACCATGAGCAAGGAGAATTCAACTTAGCAATGCATACTCTCTAGCATCTATAAATCAATCAATATGAACATCACAGTAAAAGTAAAGAACAAAAATCACATAATGATGTCTGTATATGCATAAAACTATTTGGAAGATACCACCATCCATTCATGACAAAATTAATCAACATTTGTGGAATATAAAATAATGAAAAACACTAACTATGGAAAACTTACAGTAAACATCACATCCAATTGGAATCATATGAAAACATTCTCTAAATCCATTTGAAGACAAGGATATCTACTCTTGCTACGTCTATCCAACATCACTGCAGGTTCCAGTCAATTTACTTAATAGAAATAACATAAAATCAATCTCACATAGAGAAGATATCAATTTATTACCATTTGTAAAAGATATAATAATGTATATATAAATTCCTAAGAAGTATACTAAAATCTATTTTACCTTATATATGAGTTCACCGAGACTATAAGATAGTCATTGGTATTTAAAATTATATTGAATTTCTGCATTCTATCAATGAGAAATTCAAAAACTAAATGAGGAACTAATCCTCTTTACAATAACATAAACAGGAATAATGTATTCAGGAAGATTTTTAAGAAAATCAGTTTAAAGTACAGTGGTCACAACAAAACATTGTTAAAAGAAATTGAATGGAATACAAGTAAATACACAGATATCCTGTATTTCTGGATCAGATTTAATATTGATAAAATAGAAATAGTCTCATCTAAAGATTCAATACAATCCCTATACAAATTTGTGCTTCTTTTGGCTTGATAGCAATTGACAAGATGATTCCAAAATTCCTATGCAATGTAAAAGTTACAGTAGAGTTAAAACAATCTACTGATTGATTAAAATATCTCAATTTCAAAACATAAGTAATAGAAAAAGGAGTCAAGAATATGTGGCATCAGGGTGAGGATAGACATAGATTAATCTGATAAAATTAAGAGTTCACATATAAATCCTCACATTTGTGGCAAATGATTTTGACAAGGCTTTAAGAAAATTCAATAGGGGCAAAGTAATCTTTGAAACAAATTGTGCTTGTACAATTGGATATTCACAAGAGGGAATAAATGGAGTTGAACTTCATCCTCACACCATACACAATGACTCAGAATAGATTATAGGGTTTAATTAAAAAGCCGAGTATTTAAAATTCTTAGAAAGAAATAATGAGTAACTTTGTTACCTAGCACCTAGCCACACTTTCTTAGATATGACACCAAAAGTACAAGTGATAAAAGAAAGAAAATATCAATCAGATGTCATGAAACAAAAAAATTCTGTAATGTTAATTATAAGATCTAAAAAGTGAAAAGTCAGTTCACAAAATGGGATAAAATATTTGAAGACTTTTTATCAAATAAGTCACTTGCATCCAGGGTATAAAAAGAACTTTTACAACTTAATACTAAAAGGATAAATTATCAGTTACAAAAAGGCAATACATTTGAATAGACATTTATTGAAAGTAGATATACAAATTACTTATAAGCCCATGAAAAGATGCTAAATCCTATTAGGTAAATGCAAATAAAACCATCACATACTGATTCATACTCACTAAGAAGGGCTATGATAATAACATTTTAAAAAATCATATGGAAGGTGAGAATGTGAAATTTTTCAGCTTCTATGAAAAGCAGTTTGTTTTTTTAAAAAAAATATTTTCTAGTTGTCAATGGACCTTTTCTTTTCTTTCTTTCTTTTTTTATATATATGTGATGCTGACAATCCAAATCAGTGCCTCACACATATTAGGCAAGAGCTCTACTACTGAACCATAACCTTAGCCCCTGGAAAGAAGTTTTGATGTTTTTCTATAGAACAACTTTATGATCCAGACTGTCTTTCTTTCTGGAAATAGACTGCATTCTCCCTTGAGAGTGAATCCCTTGCCTTACCCTAAAGCATCTCTCACTTGAGATAACCCCCATTTTCCTTCCCAAATAAACCTCTGCCTATATGCTCCCACTCCAAGAACTACTTTATAGTGTAGTAATTTTGCTTCAGACGAATACCCAAAAGAATTGAAAACAGGTATTTTAACAAAAGTTTATTCACAAATGTTCATAGCAGCATTATTCTCAATAGCTAAATAGTGGAAACAGCAGTTTCCATTAACTGATTAATAAATTAAAAACCGTGATATGTGTACACAATAGAATAGTATTTAGTTGTAAAAAGTGAGGTACTAATACATGGTTTAGCATGAATGAGCCTCAAGAATATTATGGAAAGCGAAAGGTAAATCACAAAATACCATTTATTTATTTTCATTGACATGACATGGCTGAAAGCAAATCTACAGAGGCAGAAAGCAGGTTTTGTTTTTTTTAGGGTGCAGGAATGGAGCAGGTTGTCACAAGTGACTCCTAATACACAAGTGGTTACTTTCTGGAGTGATGAAACCTTTCTAAAATTAGTTTCATAACAGTTACATACCTGTGAATACACAACCACTACTGATTTATGTATCCTAAATGCATTTATTTGTGATGCATTACTAATAAATCAATAAAGCAGTTTAAATAATAAAACTATAGTGAATATAGCTTTCCTTATAAAAAATTTTTAGGTCATCAGTTAGCTGGCCACTCTGTTATAAGTGCATGGTGTCTATATTACTCTTCTAGCAATTTTATTCAGAATGTAAATTATTTATTTCTATAACTGCCTCCTTCTTTAGACTGTGAGATTCTCATAAATTATGACTTTTTATGTTTTCCTTCTTTTATTTCAAGCTCTCTCCTGCAACATACAAAAATAAAGCACTAGCTTCCTAAATATTTTATGAAAACAAATGTTTTTCCTTGCACCTTTCTCCATGAATTTCTATTCTGACACATTATCTGTGGGTCCAAAATGTTCTGGCAGCCTTAGTGAGCCAGTCACAAAGTCATGTGGAGCTCATTTTTCTAGAAAATGAAGTCTTATCTTCCTATGTGTATAAGAACTATCTTTCTCAATTGTTTTCAGAAAGAAGATATGCATTATTATAGAAATTAATAAAAATGTTGTAGAAATGTAAAAAATAAGCATCTGAAGCAAATTTTTTACATGATAAAAAACTAAAGATATAGAGCCAGGTAACATCTGTAATATGACAATAGAAAACTAAAAAGAAAAAAGAAAAAAAAAGAAAATTATATATCACAGGTTTTAAATGAAAATTTTGTTTTCACTAGTGAATATCATATACTCCAAAGAAGAGGATTTTATGAATAAGACTTGATATATTTATATAGTTTTTCTCCAAGAAATAAAATGATATCCCTACAATAAAGAAAGTATAATTTGTCTGGTTACTGTGTTTCCTACTTAGAAGTGTTAATGACCAAATTTGTGCTGGTATGAAGCTATTTCTGTTTTCTTAAATATCAGAAAACTCAATATCCTTTTTTAGGCCTGAATAATAATCTGCCTCTATTTTCTCTTTACCTACATTTACAAACATTTACATAGCATCAAACCAGTTTATGATAAGTGAGTGATCACCAGAAGGTATCACAATGAAATAATTGTATCAGTTATGGTGAACTAAATAGAGATAGATATATTTCCTTAAATAATTTTCTTCATAGTCAAATTTCTAATCATCAGAAAAAAGAATTGGATGGTAACTTTTATTCTTCTAATGTATACATTTCTTATTCCTTGGACATTTTCTTCTTGTTTAGTGATTTTGGGCTTAGTTTTCAAATTTTATATAAAAATATTAAAACAAATTTACTCTTATTTTCATTCAAATGGTTCTCTTAATTGTGCCAGTCTCCTGCCACAGTCATTACTTGTGACCAAAAATTTCAACTGTTTATTTTCTTACCCTTATCAACCCTTCCCATGCATATTTCTCTACTACCTCTGAAATATTGAGTTGTTCTATTTTTATCTTGCAGTGTTTTCTATTTTTTTTGTTTGCTTCTTGTCACTTTGTTATTTTACTTCCCTATTTCTGATGTTTCTGAGTCTCTTCCTCTATGTCAGATCCTACAGGATCTCTTTGCTCTCTATTACCTTATATATATGAGAAAAATAATTGTCTCTTTTGAAAAGTTTCAATAAGCACAGAGATATGTTTTTGAATCCATTTCAAACTCAGAATATTAGTATAAGAACTAAAAGAAATGAGAAGACATAGGATAAGAAAAACATGGTAAACAAGGTGAAAAAAATTGATGAGAGTAGGATATGTGAATACTGGGAGGAGGGGAAATGTACAGCACAGTTCATAAGAGAGAAAGTTAAAAAGTAAAAAAGCAAGAAAGACACAAATAATTACTCCAAGGGTGGAGGATGTGCCCAAAACAACAAGAACAGGAAGTGAATAAATACGTGGGAAAGCTTGAGAACTGAGACTTCTTCTAAAACTCTTAGTGAAGGCTGATTGTTCACTTTGTAAGCTTATCAAGAGTTGTCCATAAGCTTTTGGTGTTGAAAGGTGCTCAGTAGCTTGAGTGGAACTGGAAGCTTAATGGCTGCAGAGCGGCTGCCTGCACTCTGTGCTTTGGCCCTGTGCCCCCCACACAGTCACCATTCATAAGTGGCCTCAGTGTTTCCTTCCTCTGAGAAATTCAATGTGGAAGCCTTAGTTAAGAATAAAAAGCCATTATAATTTTTTTTCTTCATGAATATGGATAAGGTTCAACAATACTGTGTTTTTAAAACACACACACACACACACACACACACACACAAACAAACACACTGACTACATAGTGGAAACTAATAAAGGCTTTCACATGAAATTGTTGCCACCATGCATAATTCATAGACAAGAAATTAGAAGAGAGCAGGCAGACATTGACTTCCTTTAGTTTTTGTTTAATTTTTTTCTGACTTTTAATTTATTCCTGTGGGGAAAAATGCTTCTCTTGTGTTCTATTGATATTGTTTTGTAGTAAGTTTAAGTGTCATCCAGGTTTCCTTATTCAATCTAAAATTATACTTTATGTTAATTTTACTCTTTATTGTTTGTAGTATAATTTGTTTTTAATTATCATCTTTTAGAGAATTTCATTTAGGACTCAAGAACCATTATCCTTCAGTGATTCTACAGTATAATGAAGCATATTTGCCAGACAATATTTTTCTTAAATCTGTGGATATTATCATCATATGTATTTTCAAAGACTGCTAGAATGTCTTTGTGTAACTGAATTAAATATAGTTTAATTAAATTAATAAAATTAAATTACTTATTACTAGTAATAACTTTAAGCTTTAGAATGCTTTTGAATTGGAAAAGAATTTGAATATCTGGCTTAACAGCTCCAATGTGGTATGAAATTAATTTGCATTATATATATCTCACTTCTTTTCAATAAATGCATAGATGGAAGACAGAATGAGAGAGATAAGAAGCTCTGAAAAAACACTTTTAAAGTTTATTAATTAAAAAGAATATTTTCCATGGTGAAAAATTGAACTAAAACATGATTTACTTATTGAAGAAAAATGTTCGATTATATAATAACATTGAATAACAAATCATGAAATATCTGAAAAACATTATTTTCTTCAGGTCATATAATTTAATTATATTCCAGCATTTATACTATTGTTTCTAATGCTAATAAATTTATTTTTACGGGACTACATAGTTAAAGGAAAGGATAATGACAGGTAAAAACCAGAAGTATAACCTTATATTTCTTCCATTACACCTGTTAATTTTGCTATTCTGAATTTGTAATACCAGGATGATTTTACATCTCATTTCCTGCCAAGAAAATTTTCACAGCAGATAGGATCCACCATTGATTTTTTTAGAAATTGTTACATTTTCCTAAAATATATTGTTGTAAGTAATGTATGGGAAATATTTAGAGCTTTCTATTGACTTAATTACATGAATATATATAATTTTGTAGTGTTGGATAACACATCCAAAATTTCTTCCTACTTGACACCAGCTGCATTCAATTTTATAGTAAGGCATTTGTACCTAATTGCCTTGGTGTGCTATTTTGTATCTTAATTGATCATTGAGTCCACAATATCCAGTAGATGGTATCTATCAGCTCTGAAATAACATTATTAAAAAGTGTACTAAAACCTCCAGAAAGCCTCATATATTTCATATCAGGAAAAAATAAATTTCTTAATAGAATTTTTGGCATGGAAAGGGCTCAACAATGAGGTTAGAAAAAAAAGCAAATTCAAAATTTTAATTAAGAAAGATAAAAAAACTAAGGTATAAGGATGTGTATGCACATTAAAGCACACAACCTAAAACTGTAAAAGTATGTGAGATATGTCAAAGAATCAGAAAATGTGGAAGTATTTGATGTAGTCATTTATTTCTTCAGAATTATTTACTTAAAACGGTCCTTTTCAAGTTTGCTTTTTATGGGTATTAATATCATACTTATCACATCAGTTAAGCATGATACTCTAAGATGAGAGAAATTTATCTCTGATAAATTATCTATACATTTCTAATTATAATAGAAAGTGTTCTTAGCTTCAACATACATACCAATTAGGTTTCCGTTTTGCAATACATTGGAGGAGAAGAATGGAACACTCTTACTTGTTTAGTTCTTAAGGACTTTAAATATTTGAATATTGTTTACAATTGTTTGATTCAAAGCTGTGGATGTTACAACCATTCTAGAACTTGAGGAGAATCACTATATTAATGGTTAAATTTAATATAGACATACTTTTATTATCTTGGATAATTTGACTATATAAATATAAGCAATTTAAAATCATTTTGTGTATGCATAATTAGTCTTAAAGCTATAAAGTGCTAATAATTGCTATTTTAATAGCATTGCATAGCATTTGTTTTAATTCTATTGCCTTACACATTACCAAAGTGAAGTCTTATTTTAATATTGTAAGTGGTGAAAATGTACAAATTTCTGAAATTAAAACTACTTTTAAGGAGTGTAACTAGCTTATATTCACGTGTAAATTATAAAGATTATATAGTCAAGCAACTGGTTAATAAAAACATAATAAAGCAAAAGCAAAAACAAAAAGGCACTGATAAATTCAGTCATTGAACAATGATTTAAACACTTAGTTTTAATTTTTAATACAATTCTAAGTGTATAGTAACAATGAACACCAAATTTAATTAGGGGTAAACTTACTTTAGTATTTAAGAATCTTTTTTTTGAGGTATATTTACTTAATTTGAATCATGACTTACACTAAACATCTCACACCTTGATGTGTATGTGAAAGCTCTTCATTCTGTCAGAAGATAGAATGTGTAATAAAAGGAACATAACTTGCACATGATTTATAAAAAGATAGTGATCAAATGAAACCAAATTTGGCAGCATATGTCCATCACTTTCCAAAAAAAAAGTGAAAGAACTCATAAAAATAAGTTTCTAAGCTATGTAGCAAATCTATCAAAATAAAATAGATAGATGCAGCCAATTATCTATGGCTAGAAGGAATTAATCATGAAGACTACAGAACTTACCCTTTGTCATGATTACTAAATATGAAGCAATATTGTGGTCTTAATTTGAATTTATATATGACTTTTCTTACAGAAAGTGACTGTGATTGTAAATATTGTGCTACATATTTTATTTTAAATTAGTTCATTGATGTTCTGATTTTAAAATATGAACCCCAGAGGGCTGGTTTAATGTAACTTTTCCACAACTTGTCAATCCATTAGACAGATGAAATTTCTAGATACAAAATCTAAGGTCTAAGCCCTGGTTTGAGAAGGCAATGCTACACTAAGGGACCCTTAGAAATACCTGAGTGAATTCTGAACTCAATGAAAACATCCTCTTTATCTATAATAAGGTTCACCTTTACTTTAATCAAAAACAGTAAAATTTAGAATCAGGAGAAGAATAGAGAATATCCAGCTTACTCAGTATTTTTATAAAGAAAGTAGTTCAAATTTAAGAATGACCTTGTATAGGGCATCAGTAATAAATCTACTAAAGATGCAGAAATTTTGCTTCTGACTCATTTGTACATTTCAATTCTTGCTTACATGCATGTAACTGGCAACATTTACTATATATCTAAAAGTCCAACTTCATGGACTGGGGAACAGTCTACAGCTTCTAAGCTGTAGTGGAGAAAACATGATAAAAGAAGAATGAAGTGGCGTTTGCTACGCTTTGTAGTCCAGTAAATGTCCCACTTAATTTTTATAAATATCTAGAGAAATTTTCTTACATTTTTATCCAGGTAACATGTATGAGGATATTATTATGGAATTGTGTGCAACAGCAGTGTGTTGGGATACATCTAAATCTTATGAATAGAGGAAAAAACAAAGTAATACATGATAAATATATATGATAGACCACTATGCAGCAATTAGTGAAAACAACTGTATATATAAAGTATATACAGTCCTAAAAGAATAGATAAAAAATATGGGATAAAATCAATGACCACATAAGATATTGAAGAGCATTTCTTTGCAAATAGAAACCATGACCAATTAGACAGCTTGTAGTTTATGATATGCATGTGGTACTGAGGTGCTTGTACATAGAAGTACAAAATCTATTAGAATGGGCACTGATGGGAGTGCCTTCTCCTTACAATTTCAACTGGAAACCAAAACAAAAGGGTATTCCAGGCTCCCGTCCTCCCTTCTGTGATAGATCATACTTAAACCATCACAATTGTGTGGAAGCCAGTACAATCCTCCCATTGTCAATTTGGCATCGATATACACCTCCACTCTATTGGTCTAAACCTTTGAATTATTATTACTCTTATTCCAGTGGGGAACCCAGGAGGGCCTGAATCAATATTTCTTACTTAAAATGGTTCCTGAAGTGTCCATAAAAATATTGTTCTTGCCTTTAAGCAGCAGGTCATTCTTTGGAACACTTTTTAATCCTTTATTATCAAATTATAATTCTCAGAAAATTGTAGAACTGATTTTTAGCCATGCTATCATTAGCTGAATTATTTATATGGCTCTATTCTCTTATGGAATCAGCTAGCTACTCTACCTTTCACAGTTTGGGAACATAAATGTTAATCTCTACTATTGACAGATGTGTGTTTGTGTGTGTTTTGCTTTTAACTCAGTAATAGTGAACACCAGAATATCCTTAGTGACATGTAGGGGTTGTGGCTCAGTGGTACAGCACTTTCCTAGAATGTGTGAGGCCTTGGGTTCAATCCTCAGCACCACATAAAAAGATAAATAAATAAAAGGTATTGTAGGCATCTGAAATTAAAAAAAAAGAATATCCTTGGTGAAAATAAGGGCAAACTGGTATGATCATGTGTAATGTTCACCTTTGCTATAGTGAGAATTTTATTCTTAAGCCCGTTCATCAAAAACTGAATTATATAGGAAGAGAATGACTAATCTTCAAAATAATGTTAATTTTGTTTCTGTGATTATGGAGAGCTTCTTCTGTGGTGGATTTCTTCTGGTGAGCATTGACATTGGACATGGAAATTTTTCTATTCTACATGTTTCAAAAGGCCATGCAGATATATTTAACTCAGAATTTTAATGTTTAAATAATAGTGCTTCAAATCCCTGACTAACAACCATTTTCAGATGCTCACAAGTCAGTGTACATTCATATATATGATCATTTCTTTTTCCAAACAGATTTAATAATCATAAGAACTTCTTTAAGTCTTTTCACTAAGAATAAATTCATCCTATGCTAAAAATATACTGCTTCAAACATCAACTCTAAAATGATACCAAACTACCAAATGGAGCCACCTGAAAAAAACTCCATTTATTTGTTTCCAAATCTATTTGGCATACATAACTGTCCATATGGCCCTAGTGAGATGTTTTATCAATGGAGCAGAGAAAAAGTCGGTAAATTATCTCTCTTTTGAACTTGCCCTAAATCTATCTTAATTACCTTAATGTGATAGTTATGCAATGTTTTCCATGTACCAATTTATAATGTGATGCATCAAATGATGTAAATAGCATCTCAGACTGCATGGTAACTTCATGTTTGTTGGTTTTTTGCAGTAATTATACAAACTAGAAGCTTTATATGATGACTGCAGAACTTTTCCTCAAACTCTAAGAGGTTGTGCATTAATTTTCACATGGAAAAATTCTAGAAATCTAGATTATATTTATTCATTGTATATGTTTCAAGCATTGATATGCAGGATAATATGAACAAGTGATAATGTGATTTTTATAAGCAGTGAATATTTTCATGAATCCTTTCTCATTACAGATTGCAAAGTAAATTAATAAAGCAGATTATTCATATATGTTATACAAGTAGCTTCCAGAAACCAGAAACTCACCAAGAATCACTCTTCATTTCCATTGTCCAAGATTACATGTTGTAAAATATTGTGTTTCACTGTCACCCATATCTCAACAGAACAAATAGTACTTAGCTATTATTATCTTCACTGAAGTGACAGACCCTTAAACCTTGGGAAAACATATTTCCCAATTTCTGTCACCAAGCTTCTTAGATATTTTCTGGTTTTCTCATCAACTCCAATCAGCATGAATTCATTGAATGGTGATCAGAATGAGCCCTGAGTAACAGAAAAGATGATCAAAATTTCTAGGAAATAGATTTTTTCATAAGTAAGGATTTGACACAGCTCTACAAATAAACAAACATTTTAATAATTGGGAAAAACATACCAGGATCATTATAAGCATCAACTGGTTCCTGTGAATAAACAACATCTAGACTAAAAGCTGCAATTGAAAGAAGTTTGTGAAAATGTATTTTATTTCTTTCAAAATTTCTTCTATACAAGCTAAATGGGAATTTGAAAAATGTGAATATTCTTGCTATCCTTGTGTCTCTTAGGTTTGTGACTATGATTCTAATTTTCTCAGATCTTCTGGAATGTGCTTTTGTTTTTGGTTTACTCTTTTAATAGGAACATGGAGTTTCAGGGACTTGTACTTGGCCTTTTCTATTCCATGGTCCTCACTTCATTTATCATAAACTAATGTTGGGATTCTGACAGTTGTGAAATTTAGCTCTTCATGTTGTGCACCTAAGAACTAAAGATAAATGATGATATTTATCATGTGCACTTTGAGATAGACCAGAACAAAATATCCATTTATCATCTCACTACTAATAGCCCCTTTCTCTTATGGGTGCAACACGGTAGTGTTCCTGGTCTCAGGAATAATGTCAGCTGAGAGGAAGAGCTAAAAAATTCCTGAAAAGTTTTTGATTTTTTCTTCCCCAAAGCAATTTTACACTGGGAAATGATTTAAGGTTCCCCTGAGGACCTCTGAGAGGAATGTTATACTTTGTAATTGTGGCAATATTTTAAGGTCTTGCTGACATTTTCTTTGCCTCCCTTTCAAGGAGATCAGGGTGTAGAATTGGCTCAAGTCTGAGAATTGAAGTAAGGATCCATAACTCTTTCATTCCGATGTCAAAGAGACCATTACTGACTTCACATATAATCAGAAAAGACAGACAATTTCAAGTTTTCATTTTTGAGATTCTTCTACCAGAAATAATTTCTGATAATTAGAAATGTATCAGGCAATGTTCATTCAGGGAAAGGAAAGATTTTCTATTAATTAGAAATGATAAATATTTTAATACAGAAGAATAGACATTTATACTATCATTTAAAAGACTGAGTGAATGAAGGTCAGGGAAACTATATCTAAAAATCTTAGCTTGTCATTAAAATTTTGACAAACAATAATACTTATAGCTGCCAAACAGGTGACCCATAAAACCTCAGCATGAAAAAGAAAATATCTTAAGTCTCCCTAGTTCATCTGCCACTTCTTCTGGAGAATAATGACTCCTTGTTGGATGATTTTAATCTACAATATGAAGGAAAGGAAGTTATGGAAAACTGAGTTCCCAGCACTGTTGCAATGAAAAAAAGGCTTGAAAGTTGGCAGTGATAATGCTGCGTTAATTGCAAACCACTCAACAAAATAGAAAATGTTATCTATAGGAGTTCCTGGTCTGTTAGATTATATGAAGTTATGAAATTTCATTTTTGAATACATTTGCTTTTTATAAAACTAATCAGTGTATACTATTACTTTAGCATCTGGGATAGTGCGGAGCATAACTTCTCATTCTTCTGTGTGCACATTATATAGAATCACACTTATGTAACCATATATGTATATAGATTAATACTGTCCAATTAATTGTATTATCCTTCCTACCTCCATACCCCCTCTACTCTATTTATTCCCCTCTAATTCAAAGTGTCTCTATGTTTTCCTAGATCCCTGATGATTGTGAATTAGCATCTGAATTCAGCCTTTGATTTTGGGAAACTAATTTCACTTAGCATGATATTCTCCAGCTCCATCCATTTACCAGAAAATGCCAAATTTTAAATATTCTTTAAGGCAAAATAATATTCTGTGTACAGCACCTCATTTTCTTTATCCATTCATCGGTTGCAGGGCATCTAAGGTTGGTTGAGTAATTTGCTATTGTGAATTGAGCTGGTATAAACATTGATGTGGCTATGTCACTATGGTATGCTAATTTTAATACCTTTTGGTATAAACTGAGAAGTTAGAGAGCTGAGTCAAATAGTGGCTTCATCCCAGTTTTTCTGAGGAATCTGCAACTGCTTCCCATAATGGTTGCACCAAATTGTAGTCTCACCAGATATTTATAAGTGTACCTTTTCCCCCACATCCTTGAAAACATTTATTTTTACTTGTCTTCTTCATTTTGCCATTTTGAGAGGAAATATGAAATCTCAGGTTTTTTTTTTTTTTTTTTTTGTTAGCCGGTATGGTGAATATTTGGGCCTACTATTTAATTTTTTATTTTATTTTTTATTAGGCTCAGGGTTTCTGTCCTGTGTCTAAGTCTTTGATCCACTTTGTTGTTGTTTGTACCAGGGATTGAACCCAGGGGCACTTTAACACTGAACCACATCTCTAACCCTTTTTTGGTATTTTATTTAGAGACAGGGTCTCACTGAGTTTCCTAGGACCTCGCTAAGTTGCTGAGGCTGGCTTTGAACTCAAAATCCTCCTGCCTCAGCCTCCTGAGCTTCTGGGATTACAGGCATGTGTCACCTTGTCTGGCCTTTAGTGCTGTTTTTATTTGTATTTCTCTAATTGCTAGAAATATCGAATGGATTGTTCTCAAGTATTTTTTTTTATTGATTGTATTTCTTCTTCAGTGAAGTGTTGCTTCAATTCCTTAATTAATTTATTGACTGTATTATTATTATTATTATTATTATTATTATTATTATTATTATTATTATTTTGGTGTTGAGTTTTTTGAGTTTTTATATATCCTGGAGATGAATGATCTGAGTTTCCCATGAGAAAGATTTTCTTTCATTCTATGGGCTCTTTCTTCACATTATTAATTATTTACTTTTCTGTGAAGAAGTTTTTTAGTTTTAATCCTTTCCATTTATTTATTCTATATTTTACTTCTTTGGTTTTAGGAGTCTTATTAAGGAAGTGGATTCCTTAGCTGACATGAAGAAGATTTAGGCCTACTAATTATTTTTAAGGCTCAGGGTCTCTGTCTAGGGCCTAAGTCATTGTTCCACTTTGAGCTGAGTTTTGTGCATGGTGAGAGATTGGGGTTTAATTTCATTTTGTAACATATAGGGTTCTAATATTCCTCAGCACTTTTTGTTAAAGAGGATATTTTCCTTCAATGAATACTTTTGGCACCTTTGTCTAGTATGAGTAATTGTATTTATGTGGGTTTTATTTGTGTCACCATTGTTCTACATGTCTGTTTTGATGCCAATACTTTTTTTTTTTTATTTTGCTAAGGATTGGTTTGGCTTTTCTGGGGCCTCTTATTTTTTGAAAATAAATTTCATGATTGCTTTTTTATTCTCTATATTTTTCTTTTTCTTTTTTTGTTAACAGGGATTGAAGTTAGGGGCACTCAGACACTGAGCAATATCTCCAGATTATTCTGTATGTTATTTAGAGACAGGATCTCCCTGAGTTGCTTAGGGCCTGCTTTTCTTGAGGCTGGCTTTGAACTCATGATTGTTCTGCCTCAGTCCCCCTAGGAGCTGGTATTAAAGTGCTGGGATTAAATGCACCACAGTGCCTGGCCTGCTTTTTAAATTTCTATTAAGAGTGTCATTGTGATTTCAATAGGAATTGCATTAAATCTGTGTGAAACTTTGGTAGTATGGCCATTAATTTTGACTATCCAAGAGCATGCAAGATCTTTCCATCTTCTAAAGTTTTCTTCAGATTCTTTTTTAGTGTTCTGTAGTTTTCATTATAATGGTTTTTAGCCTCTTTTTAATGATTGATTCCCAAGTATTTTCTTTTTCCTCTCTCCCTACCTCCCTCCTTCCTTCCCTCTCTCTCTTTCTCTCTCTCTCTTTCTTTCTTTTTCTTTCTTTATTGATACTATTATAAATGGATTAGTTCTCCTAATTTCTCCTTCAGTGGATTCATAACTGATGTATATGAAGGCATTTGATTTATGGGTGTTTATTTTATAACCTGCTATATTGTTAAAATCATTTATGAGTTCAGAAGTTTTCTGGTGGAAATTTTTGAATCTTCTAAATATAGAATCATGTCTTTGACAAATAGTTATAGTTTGAGTTCTTCTTTCCCTATTTGTATCCCTTTAATTTCTTTTATCTAATTGCTCTGGCTAGAGTTTCCAGGACTATGTTGAATGAAAATGGTAATAGAGGGAATCCTTGTTTTTTTCCCAATTTTTAAAAGGTATGCTTTCAATTTTTCATCATTTAGAATGATGCTGGCTTTGGCTTAGCATAGATAGCTTTTATAATGTTGAAGTATATTCCCACTTATCACTAATTTTTCTAGTGGTTTGAACATAAAGGGGTACTGAATTTTGTCAAATGCTTTCTCTGCATCTATTGAGTTGATGATATGATTCTTATTTTTAAGTCTATTGATGTGATATTGAATCAGCCTTTCATCCTTGGAAAGATCCCTCCTTGACTGTTTTGCATGAACTCCTTGGCTCTTCTGTTCATTTCAATTGCATTATCTTTTTAATATGTTTCTGTGTGTGATTTGCTGGAATTTTTAAGGAATTCAAAGATTATGTTTGCCAGTATTTCTTTTAAATCAGAGTTTCTAGAACTAACAGTTATTGTTACAAATTGTTTCAAGCAAAGTGTTATTTTTATCATTCAATTTTGTAAATTTTACATATGCATATATAATATATTTGTAAATATAGATAGTTTAAGTATAGACAACCTTCTCTCAAAGTGGTGTTTTTATTAGTCATTCTGTTCTAAATACATATTTGTCAGTGTATATATAATTTTAAATATAAAAAGCTCTCTCTCTCTCTCTCTCTCTCTCTATATATATATATATATATATATATATATATATATATATATAAATGAATTGTATCTTGGTAGCTATTTCACACAGCTTTCAATATTAAACCTCTAATCATCATAAGCATCTTTTGGAAATGTTGTAATTAAGCCAAATGCATTTCTTTATATGGTTTGTTTTTAGTTTATGATTCACTAATATTTTTTCCTTATTTAACATTTACATTTAAAATAAATATGACACTGAGTTTTCATAAAAGATCTTCTCAGTCCATTGTAGCATTTAGAATTTTTAGGTTATCTATGATCCTGGTTGCAACAATCAGAGGAGTTCACACTTACTATGCATAACCTGTGATAACAAATAAAGCAGTGGTTAACCTATTTTAAAGAATGACTGTATACAATGTAGTTCTGACAGCAGAGGAAACTCAGCAGAAAATAAAACTGAAATGAACAGAAGAGCCAAGGAGTTCATGCAAAACAACCAGACTTCACAAATGGAGTTCCAGAGACAAAGAGAGAATGAAAACTTATACATTAAATTTTGCAGAAAACTAAAACCAGTAATTATTTTATCCAAAATAGAAGTTTGGGACTTGTAAGAGATTCTTTTTGAAGGCTTTTGAAAGAAATTCATAGTCCTAAGTAAGGCACATTTTTTTTGACAAAATATATACTTTATTATAATTGGCTTATAAATATGTGTTTTAATTAATCTTGGCTAATGTTCTTTCATCAAGGAATTTATTTTTAATTATTATAAATACTTTAATTGAACTAAATGCATTTTTTATAGTACAAAAATTTCTTTTAGGAAACAGAAAGAACAAACTTGAATTCACTTTGAGAATATTGCAATTGATGGGGCAATATTTTGTGGATATACACATCACATGTTGATAACCAAAAGATTCACATATGGGTCTTTGGTGTACCATGAAGATGAATAACCAAGAAAGGTATGAGAAAGAGAATGTCCTGGATGTTGGGTTAAAAAAACTGATTAGACTGCATGTTGGTGATTTATAGTTTTAATAACACTTGATGATTTGTCAAACTCTTTTAAAGGGCATTTGTCTTTTTTTTCACAGAATATGGCAGATTGTAGTCATGAAATTCTGTGCTTCAAAAATGCCCCAACTTTTACTGGTTACAGCATCCTAGAGAAAGAGAGTTTTATTTTCTATGGCCTGTGGATACTCTCATGTCCATACCTCCACAGAGTAACCAATCTCTGACATCACTCTTAATTATTAGCTAAACTTCTCAAAGCTCCTAGGAAAGTTGAGTTAAATACAGCCTTCCCAAAAGCAGTAAATATAATTCCAATGACATTTTAAAACTTACAGGGGGGACAAAGCAAATTAAATTTGGGTCTTCCTATAATTATTATTCTCATTAAATACTTCATTGTATTTTTATTGTATATTTCAAATAATTTGTCACTTTCACTTCTAAAATAGCACTTGTATAAACTGAAATCAAATCTTATATTTTGGATGCATTTTTCTTGTCTTGTTATTTTTTGTGTTTTATATCATGTCTCTAATGCATGAGCAGTATAAAAATATTAAAAAAAAACCCAAAGGTGTAATTGAATGGAAGTTCTAATAAGGAAAGTTTGAATAATGCTTTGTTATTGTAAGCAATGTGTATGTTATAATTTTACCTTTTTGCAATTACTTATAAGCTTAAACACAAATGTAAAAGAAATATGTTAGTTATGTGATGCACATACTTAATGAGATATCTTAGGAATGTGATCCAAGACTACATGCTAAATTTATTTATGTTGCATATATACCTACTGCAGATAGACCAAAGATACTTTTATAATAATATTATTTTTTAATACACCTGAACTTTGACTAAACCTGCCACATGGAAATCCATGTAAGTACTCTAATTTTGACATCATGCCTATTCTCAAACACTTTGGATTTCAGATTCTCAGAATAGTAATGATCAACATGATCATCGATTTATTATGCTCCACAATTATCTAATGAAATTAAAATCTTAATACTCTTTGGGTAATTTGAAAATGTATATTTTAAAAATAAAACCTAATACTTTCCCATTCCATAAAACAAGGGAGTTTTACTGAGAACCTGATACCTTTAAGAATGAAGTGTAGATTTGTTAATTGTAAAGCTTTTTAGAAAAAAACATAGTTAAAATGTTAAGATGTCAATAACAAGATTATTATTAAAATTGTCCAGTCTAAGTCATCAGAAATTTATGCTATTTTTAAAGGATAACAAGTACATTTTCCATTTGTTTTTAAAAACTGTAAACCTGAGCTAATTTTAGATTTCAAGAGGAGTCCCAAACATTGTACAGAGTTTCCAATGTCCTCATGTAACCTCACATAATTCATCAAACTTGAAAAATTAATAGTCTAATTGACTGTAACTTCAGCACACACACTATTTTGATGCCCCTAGTTTTCCTACTACTGTACCTTTTTTTTTCCAGGATCCAATTCAGGGTAGGTCACTCTATTTAAATTTAACTTCCCTTATGAGGGTCACTCAAAAAACAGAGCTGAAAACAGCTAGGGTCTTCTGTGCTCCAGTGGCCATCACTCCACTCTACTCTGCCGCAGTCTGGCTGCAGCAAAATAACCGGGGGGGTGGGGGTGGGGGGTTAGGAACAACTTGTGTTCCTTGATACAGCAGGAGTGGAAGCCATTTATTGTAGGACAAAAGTAGTATTTATACATTTTACAAGCTTATCTTAATTAGCATAAACTCGATACAGCAGTCAACCGATAAGGAATCTCCACACTTAATGGCTCTCTGGCATTACTTCACAAACCACTCCCTTTGGCATTTTGCCAGGTGCCATCCTGACTTGTTTGCAGACTCTAACACTACTCTACTTCAGCAATTCACAGTATGGAAACAGTCAGAAATTTATTTTTCACTATAAAATCTTGAAATTGAAGACTTTTGTATTGTATGCAGTTGCATACCCATTCATATATTCTACAAAATTTACTTAGGCACTCACTAAAAATACATTGGTATTCTACTGTGGTAACAGCAATGTCTTGTCTTCATTTTTTTTTCCTTTATCATCTATACCTCCATCTTGAAGTCTCTCAGTAACATTTTCTATAGCATGTTTTATCTCTTATTTTCTTACACTTTATGTACAGTTTTCATTAATATTCTCATTTCCCAGTTAACACAATTGTCTTCATTGCTTGGGACAAGCACATTGGGTATTTCTTGCCACTGGGGTGTTTCAGCCAGATAGGTTGATGCCAGGTCCATGCTTGCCAACTTTAGACAGGTGCTTAAGAATGTGTTGATGTTTTGCATCAGTGGTTTAAAATTCTTGACAAGTTTCCCAAACTCTCAGCTCCTCTGTCACCATTTGTTACACATAGCAGGTAACTCCTAAAAATGAGACTAAGACTGTAGGTAGGTGGCAATCTACTTCAAGTCTCTCTCTATACATACTTGGTCTCTGTTTCATTGTTCCTTTGTTGACTTTCCTCCTGCCACGTTTCACTCTAGCTCTCAAACCCATCTTGGGAATTCCAATTTCCCACTATACTATCTGCTGCTTGTCTGCTACTTTTTATTTTTACTTCCTCCTATAATGGGTTCCCTTCACTAACTTTCAGATACATTGATGTTCTTTCTGTTCTGTGAACACTTGCTCCCTCCTGCCAACTCAAATAAAACGATTTCAATGAGTTCTTCAAAGACCACATGGCTAAGGCTTCACTTTTCTTTTTTTCTTTCTTTTTGGTACCTGGTATTGAACCCAGGAATACTTAACCACTGAGCAATATTCCCAACATTTTTTGTTTGTTTGTTTTGAGTCAGTATCTCACTAAATTGCTGAGCCTCCCTTAAAACTTAGCCTCCTACCTCTGCCTCCCAAGCAGCTGGGATTGTAAGCATGCACCACTGTACTCAGCAAGACTTCATCTTTTACTTGTCTGTTTGCATCCTTTTTCATATCCCCATTTTATCCTTTTTACTTGTTTTCTTAATACTCTGTTTTACTTGTTTTCTTATTACTCTATTTTACCTACCAACAAAATACTCTATAATGTATTCTCAGTAGGTGAAAGGACCATGCTGCCTTGCCTATCATTATTTCTACAGCTAGAAGACTGACATTAAAATTACAAGCATTCCATAATCTATTTTGATAAAATAACTGAATTGTCTTCTTATTCTAGGTAATATTGGTGTCTTGTCTTAAATGTGGCAGTTTTGTGCCTTTGTGTAAAAATTAACAAAATAAATAAATAAATAAAGGGAAGAGAGATAAATCTAGAATTTATATATTTCCCATATTTAGCAGTAAATATATTTTAAATAAGTTTTTGTATATTACCCGATTGCAATTTATATTACATTTTTCAAATATTTATATTTTAGTTTTATATGGACACAATATCTTTATTTTTTTATATTATATGTGGTTCTGAGGTGAAACTCAGTGCTTCATGCATGCTAGAAGAGCACTCTACCACTGAACCACAGCCCCAGACCTTATATTACATTTGTAAACATAAATTTTTTACTCCGAAGAATTTTATTTAACACATAATGTAAATATAATACCATAATTAGAATTACATTTTAGGGAGATGACATTTATATGATGACATGTGGAGTTCTTTAGCCCTGCCTGTTAATGAAACAACAATGATTAGCAATTAATTAATTAATTAATTAATTAAAAGTTGTTTTGAAAACTTAAGTCATCAGTGGAAATTGTCCTAAAGACATACTGCAAGTTAAGACAAACTTATGCAAGAATCCACTAATTATTTGTAAATAAAAATAGCAGCATTTTTTGATTTTGTAGCTATGAACTGTTCTCTTAATTCTCTCACATCAATGTGATGAAAAATCATGATTGTGGGACAGGTAAGCTTAGAATACAGGGCAATAGTACAGGTCACCAGCATTTCATATATTTCCAAACTCTATTTATAGAAATTATGTTCAGGAGAGAATGGCCAAAGAATCTTTTCTATGTAGCCCATAGTAATAGGGCAGGAGACTATCCTAGGCATGGCAGGTCTAGAACACTGAAGTCCTTACATCTCACCTTAATTTAAATATAGCCAAGCTTATTGTTCATAGAGGAGAAGTTGCACAGAAAGACAGATAAGTCCAAAGACAAGAGGTTACCTTCCAACTTTGATCTCTAATCACAAAATAGAAGTGTCAGTAAAAGCCAAACAGATTGCTTTCCTGTCTCTAGGTCCAGAACAATATCAGATGCTTTTTCATAATTCAATCATATAAAATGTCTTGAATAACAAAACACACAAAGCCAATTTTATTTATTTGAATGCAATCATGAATTGACTAAAAAAGAGAGAGTAAAAAAGGAGAATGAATATGATATAAAGATAAATAAAACAACAATTATGGAAATATTTTAAAATTATACCCACAATTTTAGTTAACAATTTTAAGTTCTCAAATGTGCTTAAGTATTAAGATTTTAATGTGCTGTTTCTTCAGTCTTTCTCTGTTCTCACAAGCCCCATATGTGTGAGGTGATCAGATTGCTATGAGATTTCCTAATGAACTTTATGTTATATACAATGTTTTACTGCTTATATTCTACATAGATTTTAATATTCAAGTATACTGATCTAAAATAAAAACCACAGTTTGTTTATTTCTTAACTACTTATACCAGGTTCTTTTTTTTTTTACTGTCAGTGGATTATTGACCCAATACTGTTCACTTGCTTTCTTCTCTAGTCTCTCACTTGACAGTGCATTTCCATCAGCAAATATCCCACAGCACTCTCATGCTAAAATAAAAAAAAAATCAAATATTTTTCTTAACATTGGCTATTTCCCATCTACAGAGGCACTTCTGCCTACACAGGTTCTTCTAGGTGTCTTTCTACCCATTGTCTGTAAGAGTACATATTTCTTCCTATTACAGCTCACATTGCATTGCCTCTGAGAGTAGCCTTCCTCATCACATATGCTTCTTAATTATTTAAGATCTGAGTTCTACTCTCTTCACTATACTAAAACTAGTGATGACAAAGTTGAAACAAATTTTCAGCTTGATAAATACAATAGATTTTCCCCAAAATATAACTATCTTATGACAGTATATATAAGAGCATTGTTTTACATTTCTTTTTTTGTCCTGAAAAATTTCCTCTCTGAAACTCTCTGTCCTTTCTTGATTCTTTCCTTGATATTTCAAGTTATGTCTTTTTTCCTCAGGAGTCAATATATGTATTAATGACTATGCACTTTATATCCTTTTCTAATTTATTAGTTGCTTTTGCTTTCATAACTCTATAGGCCCATGATTTCCATTTTAGAAGATGGCTATTTATTTGCTTATCTCTAGTCAAACCTGTATTCTGAGATATAGATCTTTGTATGTAATTCACTGACCCATAAAATACTTAAAATGTCATGACTTCAATATTTCAAAAACAAATTGAATGTGCTCCTGTTTTAGTCAGCTTTTATGTTACTGTGACTAAAAGTCCTGACCAGCACAATCGTAGAGAAGGAAAATATTATTTAGGGGATCATGGGTTCAGAGGTCTCAGTCCATAGACAGCTGGTTCCATTTCTTGCAACTCAAAGTGAGGCAGAACATCATGGTGGAAGAGAGAAACAGAGGTAATAGGCTCACATGATGATCAGAAAGCAGAGAGAGACTCAACTTGCCATACACAAAATACATACTGTAAAGGCACACTTCCAAAGACATACATCTTCTAATGACATCTTACCTGCCTTCGGTTATTACTCAATTAATCTCTTCAAGGGATTAACTCACTGATTGGGTTAAAACTGTCATAACTCAAACATTTCTCCCCCAAACCTTCTTGAATTGTCTTACATATGAGATTTTAGGCAACACCTAATATCTAAACTATAACAGTTCCTAAATATGTTTTTATTTCCATGTTACATTATTGAATTGTGTCACTAGACTACTTGGGATCTGACTTTAGCTCAGTTCTATTTTTTTTTCCCCATCAATTGCAATTTACTTCTATTTTACCTGGAATTTTCTGAAATTGTATACTTTTCTCCATCTGCTTCATCACTACTCTGGTAAACATGCCTATTTCCCTTTCCTTCATTTTTGTATAAGCTTTAAAATTTCATGTTCATTGTAGCCCATCCCAGCCTCCTTACTGCAGCCATAATTAATTTTTCAATATGATAATTTAATCTTTTTGCTTATTCTCTGTCCTTACCTCCCAGTCCCTCAAAAAAATTCAGTAGTTTCCCACTTCCTTTGGGATAAAACTAAAATTATTAACATTGTTTGTAACATCTTTATTTTTTAGTGTTTAAACATCTTTCTACCTAGTCATAGAGTATATATCTCAAATTCCAATTAAATGCTGTTTATTTTCTTAAAGTTATCTAACCTACCTAGTTAGGTCAAACACCTGAATTAAACCTAGAATCACCATGATAACTATTCTTGACCTCATATCACAGTTGTCATATTTTATTAGATTGTATGATAATTTATATTTACAATATCCAGATCTGGTATAAACACAATGAAAAGTAGGAATATGAAAATTTTCAGTTCTTTTATGCACTCATGCTTGCCAGTAAAATGGTCTCATTAAACATTTGCTATATAACTGATAAATTAATGAGTGATTAACTTTCACACTTCTTAAAATATATCTATTTATCAGAATTGTTCTTTTGTCCCTTTGCACTTTCACTATGCTTGTTTTGCATAGATGATCCTATAAATTTTTCTGGCTTTGGGTATCACTCAAATCTACATCTTCACTATCACACTGTACCTTGAGCTCAATTCTTGAGTCTCTGCCTCATATTCACTTCCATTCTGAAAGAGTAGATTTTTAAACTCCCTTTGTAGTTTTCATACCTAATTCAAATAATACAAATGATGTATATATATGACTTTTCTTTTGACTTGTATCTCAAGTAAACAACAAAAACACAAAATCAAGAGTCATTCTTCCTTTATATTCTCTTTCAATTCCAACATTTAATATGTTATTGTAAGCAATTTATAAATGTCATAAAACATGATCTTTCTATATCTCTGTCCCATATTCACACTTAATAGTTGAAAACCTAATCAGTAGGAAATATTTACAATAATATATTAAGTTCACTTTATCTCTTTAATTCATCACCCATATTAAAGTGATCTTAAGAAAACACAATATGATCATTATATACATTATATTTTCAAAATGGAGGTTCTATTTCTAAATTAAAATTCAAATTGTATATTAAGTTACATATCAAAACATTTGACTTATCCCAACACACTCTTGTGTACATTAGATTTTTACGTGTACATATTCTTTCATTTATCTATTAAATCTTCATTTTTTAATCATTTGTTGTTGTTGTTTTTGTAGGATTCATATGTGACTAATTTTTGTTTTCCAGGTATTCACCATAGTGAATACTAAATAATTTCTTATTCTCACTTAATTGTAAATTGAAATCACAAAGGCATGAAATCACAAATTATACTCAAATTTCACATTTTCTTTGACAATGACATTTCTTTAAATCAAATTGATAAACTTCTGACCTTTATAACTCAAAATATCTTACATGTGATAAGTATATATATATATATATATATATATATATATAATATACATGACTATAAGATGTACATATATATATATATATAATATACATGACTATAAGATGTACAGATGTATATCAGTACACCTATATTTATAATTAGTTATAAAATAAATTATTATAATATTTGTTATAAAATCTCAAATAGTAACAGGCAAATTATGGAAAATCTTTGGAAAGACATTAAATTGAAATAAACTTATTTATTAAGTAAAAATTACTTAGGTTGAATTTCACCTAATTTTTCAGGAAAAAAGAAAGAAAAAGTAAAATAAGCAAAAATTAAAAAAAAATTCTTGTTTTGTCAAAAGATTTATGAAAACGGAATTTTTTATTTATTTATTTATTTTTTTACCAACAATTGTATATACATGATCAGGTCTACTTCTGGAAACTTAAACTTTTAGTAACCTTTTTTAGTCATTCTTTAGTAGTTGTCATTTCTATTATTGATGTTTTTTAAATAAAACTGAAGAGACTCATTTTCAAGAAGTGCTATTATTTTGATTGAAAGTCTGAATTCTTAATCTCAGTGATTAACAAATATTCTGATTTTTTTTTGTTTGGATTTGTTTCTTTCCCATGGAGATTTATAATTCAAGTGAATAATGCATAGAATGAGTCTATTTAGTATTAATAATTAACCTACAGTTAGTCAACAAGATAATTTATTGGTTATCTCTGGTTAGAGTCCCATCAACCCTTTGATTACTTTATAGAGCTGAGGCTTAAACCAAGGGCCTCCTGCATGCAAGGCAAGCACTGTACCCTGCATGGTATCTGATTATGTAATCATTCCTCACCTGTCTTTCTTCCTTGCGTCACTTTTTGGCCCTCAAAGAAAGTTTTAAATGTTTATTTATATTTTATTTTTTATTGGTGCCTTATATACAGTATTGGAATTGTTGCCAGATATTCACATTTGTACAGTTTAACAATATATTTAGTTCATTTTAAGTTCCCAGTACCTTCACTTTGCCTCCCTTGCTCCTTCACAAATATTTAAAACTGTTAAATCCAGAAAAACTCAACTATTTTATATAAAGCTTTAATTCACATATGGTATGTTCTCCTCAGGATCTACCTTTAAACCCATAAATTAGCAGGGAATTGTGGTGCCCACCAGTAATCTCATTAACTTCAGTGGCTAAGGCAGGAAAAGGGCAAGTTTGAGACCAGCCTTAGCCACTTGCAGTGCTTAAGGAAAATTGTGAGATTCTGGCTCAAAATAAAACATAAAAAAAAAGATTGGGGATATGGCTCAGTGGTAAAGCACCCCTGGGTTCAATCTCTAGTACAAAAGATAAATCAATTGATAAATTAAGTATACCCATAATTTACATAATAAAACACTATTTGTAAATTCGCTCTCTCTTTCTTAACTATCCTGGAGATTGAACACAGGACGTCACACAAGTGTTCTACAACTGAGCTACTTCTTTAGGCACTGGATTCTTCATAATCAAATGAAAGCAACAGTGGAAAAATACAGATACTCTTTGCTACTCATCACAATAGATATTTGAATTTTTGCTCTACAATTACAGCCAACTCAGACCTGTAATGTTAAGGGAGCTATATAACTTGCCTTGTTTTGTCTTTGACATTTATTTCTCTCATAGACTACAACTTTTGTCTATACTACAATTTCATATTCATGTAACCTGGATGACTCTGAATCATAAGTGTCTTATGTTTTTCAAGGTTTTCCATATATCTTAAGAACTACAAAAACAGATGAGAATAGTAACAGACATCCTTGATTGATTGATTTGTGTACATTAGACTTTATTTACATGACACATATGGATCTGTGATGAGGCTCACGTTGTGAATCATTAATTTACAAATCTAGCAATAAAATTTCAAATGATCAGAACTGAATTCTGGGAAACACAGTCAATTTTTTTTTACCAACAAAATAGTTGGTAAATCAATAATTGTGAAAATTCAGAATAAATATATTATATTAGCCCAAAAAATTGTTAGATATGGTGGGACTTATTCCTTATTTTTGCAAAAGGTTGTATGGCATCTATTATTTAATCATTCCTTGCTGTTTTTGTCAGTTGCACCACTTTCTTGACCCTGACAAACTTTAATTTTTTTTTTATTAAATTGTAGTGTTTATTGAAAAGTAAAGAAAGCTGATGCAAAGGAAACTGCTCAGTCTTTGGAAGAGCTCTTGTCACTCCATTGATCATGCAGACATTCCTTTATTTTTTTTTAATTTTTTCCTTATACCTTAAAATGATACTTAATTTTCTTGTTAAAACTGACATAAAACAACATTTTTTGATGATTTATATATAATTATATTTAATATGAAACTGCCCATTTCTTCTATTATGCTGGGAACAATGAGATAACTTCTAGAACACCACACCAGAATTTTTTTTTGAATGAAACTGCACTAACAGGATTAGAAATCTGAAGAATTAGAAACTTGCTGCTTCAACTGAAATCTTTCAAATGGCATTTTTGTTGCTGCTTTCTGGAGACTGTAATGTAAACTATTTCATCTAGGACTACATTATTTCAGTCACAATCCTCACCAGTAAAAAAAAGTTACTTACAATAATAGATTTTTTTTCAGCATGAGGAGCACATTAATATTAGGAACACCCTCCACCCCATGAATGCATTTCAAATATTTTGATGCATGTCTCTTTAGTGAAAATTCACCTACAAACCAACACCAAGCAACAAAGAATTCTGAGGAAATTATCTTTGGATTTATGGCCTTTGGATTTCCAGTTAATTATTTAGCACATGTAGTTGGAGACAGACCATTTGTAATTTATTTCATGTGGATTTGGGAATGATTGAGTGGCTAAGTCAATCATATCCACATAATATGAGTCTATGAATGATACACATATAAAAAATGTTTTTTTTTACCTCACATTTCAAAATTATTTCAAAGTGATATTTTTATCTTCTCAATTACTAGCAATAATATTCTTTAATCATCTCAATTACCAGTATAATTTTGTGGTTATTATTCTTTAATTTTTACATTATAGTAACTCATTCCACATTAGCTCAAACAAAAATAAACTAAACATTTAACCTAACTTTAAACATTGGTTCTCAAATTAATCAAAAATCTATTTTCTGTATCCTAGTTCTGCTTTCCTGTATTTTGCTGTTTTTCTCCTGATTTTCTCACATTCCATGATTAAATAATTAGTATAAACTGCAGTTTGTTATACCCAGAGGGAAAAAGTGATTTTTCTTTCCAAAAGTATACTGAAGTATACAGTGCCAATGCTACTTGCATTTTATGGAATGAGTTTAAGTCACCCACTCATCTCTGATGCATTTTTTTTCCATCCAGAAGGGCTGTGGCTATCAAATCATGCCTATCTATAGAAACTAGGCAGAGGCAACTCACCTAAAGAAAATAGCTTGACCATGAAGAAGATAAAGTTCTTCATGGGGACTCATGGTGGTAGTACCAGGAGATAATAATTTACTGAGAAATAAAGATAAAAACAAAAACAGAAAAAAAGAAAAACAAACAAACACAGATACCCATTCTATTTCCTAAAAGGTAATTATGAAATTAATTACTAGTCTGCTCTGCTTTCTGTTTTTAGATAAATAAATTAATAAATTATTGTTGGATTGCAGATAGTAACCAGTGTGGAGAATTTTGCATAGATTTAGATTAATGTTACAATCTGGGCTAAGTTTTTAAAGTTAGTTTCATAGTTTTATATAATTCATAAATAAATTCCTTTGATGCTTTAAAGTGAAACACACATGATAAACTTCATGGAGTTAGATGTTGATTAAAAATATTAAGATAAACATTTTATGCAACATTTTTTTCATGTATATAGGACAACAATGTTGATGATGTCTTTGTAGTAAAATAATTCAAAACATTTTTGCACCCCTTGAATCTAAGTAGCAAATACTCCATACTAATTTTCACTTTCCAAAGTAGCTAATTCAAGGTTAAAATTGATTTCTCTCTATGTCTCAAACAAATGCTGTTTAGTTTCTTACTCATGGGAAATTATGAAAAAAAAATAATTATTAAAAAAAATTGAAGAAAGACTTGTAAATCTTGACTCCAAGTCCATAAAAAGCCCCAAACTAAAGAAATTAATTTTGGTTCATTTAGTTATTGTGTTTAATGTCCTCAACTACAATCCTTTTTGTATAGTCTTTCTGAATGATCCTACTATGCTGCAGTTGATTCGATTTCTTAGTGACATACAGTGAATATAGCATTTCCCAAGCAAGTTTGTTTACATTATCCATTATATTCTGAATAAACAATATTTAGGTACTTTGAAGAAATTTTTCAAGGCTCATTTTAAAACCTACTACAGTATTATTGTGTAAAGAAATTTAAATTTAAAGTTTCAGTAAATTTGTTACTGAAAAACTGATTAACAGATCTTACTGTAGCTTGATATCATGACTCGACAAAATGAATCAAAAGAGATCTTCAGAAAATAATTGAAGACTGCTCTGTTCTGAGCAGTCACTTTAAAAATAAATTTCTATCTAAGGGAATTGCAAACATTTTATTAGGGAAATTGCTATACAGTGACTTAACCCCTGACACTTCCTGCTTTTGTGAAGAGTTTTATGGTTCACAATAGTTTAGATCAACCATAAAGGAACAGTTTCTATGAATTTGTGAGTACATCAAGTTGAATACACCAAATATGCTATAGATTCAATCTTAAATGTCCCAAAGAGTCCTTGTGTTACAAGATGGTTTTCAGAAATTGCAACTATATGTATGGTGGAAATTCTAAAATGTAGGTTTAACAGGAAGATTTTAGGTCACTGAAGGCATGCTTCTGTAGAGGGTTATGTGATCCTGATCTCCTGTTTAATTTTATTTATTTTTAAAATGTATTTTAATTAGTTATACATCACAGTAGTTTTTTTTTTCTTTGCTTCCTAGCCATCAGGTAGTTTTTTTTTTCCTGCCACCTGTTTCTATAATAATATACTCTCTCACCAAAGGCCCAACATCCATGGGCCAACTTATCATAGACTAGGTCCTCCAAAACCATGAACAAAAATAAACCTTTTCTCTTTACAAGTAAATTGTTTCAAGTATTTTTTTTATAGTGATAGAAAGCTGACTAAAACAAAAAGGATATGTTTATGGACATTTCTTTTCTTGAAGAAATCAGGCAAGTATACTCCAAGACTCTTAGTAATTTTGCTCTCTTGTCATTGTTTTAAGTAGTATAACTTCAAATCACGTAATATTTAATAGCCATTGATCACTGTAGCTGCCCTAAAATGTGATTACCTAGAAGTGATTTTTAGATCTGAAAGCCATTCATCCCCTTATTGGGAAATGAGATGGTAGGGGAGTGAATTTGGAGTTGTGTTAGATGACAGAAGTGTCAGACAGAGTGGCCAGGGCATATATAGCATTGGGTGCCTGCCATTGTGTTCCTCCATGAAGTTGGCAGAAATGATTAGATATTTAATCTCTTAAGTTAAGAGTGATTAAGTTAACCTTAAATTCTTAAGTTAATAGAAGGTGTTTTCTGACATTGGGACATGACTCTCTTCCCCTATCTTTGTTATTTTATGATCATCAAACAGTGCTCAAGTCAACTCATCCGTTTTAAATTATATCTTCTTAGATATATTATTGGTGATTTGAATTCCATATGCTCTCTAATGTATAAAAAGTCTAAAAAATCTTTTAAGCTGCAAACTTCTTAATGGTAGCATGTTTTCATATTCAAGGTCTATAAATGTTCTGCACTTTTCTATAACTCCATCACTACTTGTCAGCAGAATCATGGCCAGCCAAAAATGGACTTTGTATTTCTCACATGTCTAGCACAGAATCTCTTCTTCAGAGTCACAATTTAAATTAGTTAGGAAATGTAATATTGTCTTTGAAAATTCTTCTTTATCTATGGATCATGACTCATTTAAAAGATTCTAAGGAAGGGATTTCAGGTGAGGTTAAAACAAAGAGATGGAGAGCTATTTGGGATGTTAAGTGATGTGAATGAGTTTATATAAGGTAAAAAAAATAGCTTCCCATGGTGCCTTAAACATAGAACATGTTCTGTAAATAATCATTTTCATTGTCACTATTATTTATTCTTGTTATTAAGCTGCCATACCCTATAATAACCCCATATGTTATTTAAATTAATATCTCATTATAATTTATCTTCATCTTAAGTCATCAAACAAAAGTTTTCCTCCTTGAGATTTTTTACTTAAATTTTATTTGCCTTGAAAGCTTCAGGCCAATTAGAATAGAAACTTTTGTAATGACAGAGGAGCCGTTAGTAGTATAATAAAGATGACCTAGATTAAAAATAATCTCATTCAATTTGATAAACATTACCTCCTTTGGCTTAGAAGTTAGCCATTTTCTCCTAGGTTAGGGACAAGTGACTCTAAAGAGCTCTCAAATCCCCATCTTCCTCACCTCCATCCAATGTTACCTCTTGTTGGGTAGGGTCTCTTTCCAGAGCAATTTGAAAAAAATCTTCAGATTTTTATACAATGATTGCCGAACTTAAGGTCTAACAATCAAATTTATCTTCAAAAAGCAATTTGGTAGCCAAAATGGTGTTAATGTACCAGTGTTACTAACCTTTCCAAAAGCAATGTCACAATTCTTCGAATGTTTTTCATATTATAAGAGGTCTCATAATATTCCTTTTTTAAAAAAAAAGTTTGTACAATAATGTCACAAAGAAAGATATAGATGAGAAAACCTAGATAAAATCACCTCTGTTTCCCTCTACAAAATCAAATCAAAACATACTTAGAAAATTAGAAAAAAAGAAATAGCATATATTATTAGTGTTAAATGCCTAAATAATGCTAAGCCTGGTAAAAATATCTTTACTGTTTGATAATGTTTATAAGAATTAATGACTTGTGGAAAAAGAAGTGTACACTTTTTAAAGTTGGGGGAAAAATAATTGCTCATTTTTTAAAAAAATAAGAGATTTCTGTCAGGATTCAATATTTTATAATCACATAAAGTAGAATTTCTTTCTAGAAAACAGCAAACTTGATATATACTTAGAATCAGTAAATAAGAAAGTGAAAATTTTATTTCTTTCAGAAATTTAAAACACTCTCTTCTGATTTCTTGTTTCCTCATTATCAGTTGGAGAAATTTAGATTTTGGGTCTATATCAGATTATTTGACTCTAAACTAAAAATGAAGAGCCATTCAAATTTAGTGCTACTACACTAAAATCTTTAGGACTGTGAATTTGACTATGTACTTCATATATGTACATACACACACACACACGCACACACACATATGTATATTTCATATATGTATCTATGAAAGTACAATCTAAATATATGCTTCATATATATATATATATATATATATATATATATATATATATATATATACATGCATATATGTACATATGTACTTGGCTTTTGATGGGGCAGTGAGTGCGGGCCTCAATCCCTTTGGTGGCCTAGCAGAGAAGATGAAGGGATCATCAGGGAACCAGACGAGACCCAGAGTGTTCACAACACAGGAGGCTTGATTGCTGGGAATCAGCTCCCAAAGTTTTGGAGGCTTCAGACTCCTATGGGACAGCTCTAGCTCTATCTAGAAGATTCTACACCACCTGGCTTCTTTCCCTGAAGCTATCTTTTGGCTCGCTGTGCCCATAGCTATCTTCCCTTCCTGCCCAGTTTGGCTGTGCCACAGCCTTTAGGATCCATCCTGGCCTTGTCAAGAGGCCTCTGAAGGAGTCTAATGCCATATATATATGCACACAAGTATTTATATATGTATCTATCAAGTACAACCTAAATTTTTAATGTGGTCTCAGCTTTGTTCTGAAGAATAAATTTTGTGGTTTGAAGTCATATTCACCTTGTTACTTGTCTTCTCATCTGTGTCTACAGAAATATTTATAAAATAACCCACTTGCACATCTTCTTAATTTTGAAGAAAGTACAAATATATAATAGAAATATGTGATATAATTGAGGGTACTTGTGAAGATAGTTAAGAATTGGTTTCTAGGATTTTTTTGGATATTAATTATAACCTACTAATATATTTGTTAACTCACTAAAGCATAATTAATTTTATTATACAAATAACAACCTCAGACTCATAGTTGGGAAGAACAATATTGAAACAGCTTCCTGGGGAACAAATTGTGTGACAAATATATAGTGTCTTAATGACACAGAGTGAAAAAAAAATCAGTTATAGAAATTCACTATTGCAATTCTGTGTTTTGTCATTTAATTTGTTTCCTGGCAAGATAATTTGAATATTTCAGTTTGTGATAAACAAAGAGACAAACAAAAACCAACCAACCCACCATTAGCTCTCAGTGATACCAGAAGCTGACCACTCAATTTGTCTCATTATCATCATCCAGGTCTTTCTATTACACATGTCCTTTGACTTTCTTCTCATATGTTTTATTTTTATTAATATCTAAATGAGATAGAAACATGAAATATGTAATGGAAGTAAATATGTAGCAAGAAATTTATCTCTTTGATGGCAATTATGACAAAACAATTCATAACAAGGAGTGGTCAAAAGACCTCTTCATACCTCACAAGTGCTTATTTACAAGGCATATATGAAATTTATTCATTTTTCAAAGGGAGAAAGAGAGGGATGAAGGAAAATATTTTTTCCACCCTTTCTATTACCAATTTCATAGTCCTTTATTTCTAAGAAATGGATTTGTGGTGTCATTCTTGATTCTCTTCCATGCTGCATATCTTTGCTATATCAAGCTACCTTAAACAGTGCATTTGCATTCAAGTCTTAGAATGACTCACAAATATCTGCTCAATAAAATCCAAATCCTTCACACGGCATTTAATGCCTTTCATATTCTACTGCCACCTATCATCTCCATTCTCATTTCAGATAATTCCCTGAAAATACTTGAGATTGTCAGACCAGAGTCTCTTCACCCTCTGACAAACCTAAGAAGTCACTTCAACTTTTTCACCTTTGTTTGTGTTGATCCAGGACACACCAAGCTATGATTACTTTTCTTTCACCTCTCCACTCATAAAAAAGCTGCGTATCATTTGAATTCAAATAAAAGATTCTTGGGTTATTACGAACTGGTCTCTGAGACAGAGATCCATAAACCAAAAAATTTATTGAAGTTTGCTCTCAAAAGTTACTGCCATGTGAAAATAATAGAAGCATTATTGAGCAAATTATTGTAGTAATAATAATAGCTTCATCTGCACCTATGGGGAGCAGTGAAGCTAGTATGGTCTTGTAGAGTTTTCTGGAATTAGGCAATGGTGTTGTGTTTTTGTACCGATATCTAACACTGATGTGAGGATAAACACATTTCTTTGCAGAGGCAGCCAGTTAGTTCTATTAGGGAAGGCTAATTTGAGGGGAGATATTTAGCAATGATCAGTAGCGGCATATACTCCTGGCAGGTTGAGTAAGGAATGTCCTGGTTTTGCAGGTACACCTAGGTAGGGAAACCTAACCACCCACTATAATCTTTTTGCATCCTCTTAAAATCACTACAACTCTTGAAAATACAACATGTATTTGGTACTTCATTTTATGTTTCTTAAACTTGTCTTAACCATAGAATCTCAAACTGCTGAGGCATCATTTTTCTTAGCTTCCAGTGCCATTCTAAATCCTAAGTATGCTCTAAATATCATGCAAATGAATTATAGGTATTTCTCAGACATACGACTTTGAAATATTATTGATTTAAGGAATATAATTATCAAAAATGGAACATGTTTTTCAGATATGCATTGTTTGAGGCACACCCATGAACTGTAGCTTATATAAATGAATGGTAACTGTACTTTTACACTGTACAGAACTACTAATGCCCAATTTCAGTAAGGCTAGGATGTTTGTAAAAATTACAATTTACTAATATTTTTTTACTTATTTTTTGTTTTGTGTTATTAAGGATTATACCCAGGGGTGCTCTATCACCAAGCTACATTACCAGCACTTTTAATTTGTTATTTTGAGAAAGGACTCACTAAGTTAGGGTGGCTACCCTCAAACTTGCAATTCTCCTACCTTAGTTTCCTGAGTAGCTGGAATTATAGGCATAAACTACCACATCTATCTTTGAAATCGAAGATTGATAAATCAAAATAAAAATGTTTGCTTCTTTACCTATATTTAACACCATTAATATGTTGAAAATAATTCAAGAGTAAAAGAAAATTATTCAAGTGTAAATTTGAAAATCTTAGAGTGATAATTTCTAATAGGGTTAATAATGTCGTCTGTCCTACAAATCTTGTTTTGTTAGTGATGTTTTGGCTGGAAAAAGACATATTTGTTAGGTTCTTTGTTATGTGGAAAATGTTTACATATTTAGTATTAAGATGGCTGGATTTTGAGTGCAAACTCTATTATCTAAAGATGGGTGTATTAAAAACCTTTAGTTGGCAGAAGTGCAGAAACCTTAATTGGAGTTACATATGAAAAATACACAGAAAGCTGCATTAATTCATTAAAATTAAACATATTATAAATTATGCAAACTATTCAAAATTATTGAGCTATTTTATTCCCATCTTACTATAACATGAAATAACAAACATTAATTTTGTTATATATAATTTAAAATAATGGATTTTGTATTAGTCAAATGAAAATTGGATCAATATTTTCACCTCTTCATCAATTTTGTATATAATCTTTCGACATTTTATAATTTGAGCTCAACAATAAAAAATCAGATATGTGTTTAATGGTTTAAACCATCAAGAGTCATTGACAAGAAAAAATACATGCTTATAATATTTTCCTTCTCATTAATGCAAGATTGGATACATTTTATTTTGCATTTGAAAAGACTATGATTCATTTTAAGGGATTTATCAAAAATGTTCTCTTCTAACTTTTCTAAAAATGTACTTTTAGGAATATTTATTTTGCAGCCTTATTTTTCAAAGTGAAAAACTGACTTACTTTCAAACACCCTCTAAGATTTTGTTAGTCATTAAAAATATGCATCCATTAGATAGTCAGTAATGGCAATGTCACAAATGTCTTAAGTTATTTTTAAGGAACACTCAATTATATTCCTTTATTTTTCTTCCCATTTGACAAGAGCAGTCCAAAAAAAAAAGTCATTTCTATGACGGACAAAAGACATTTCATATTGATTTCTGGGCTTCCTAGAGAATGTGAGGATAATGTAAACTATAAAAAAAATGAATAAAGAATGTAGTACTTCGTAATCTTGATCTATTTTTAAAGAATCTGTAACTGAAATCCACTTCTGAATGACACCATACAACATCATTTCTAATGCTTCACCAGAAATAAATCTTTGCTTTCCACAAAAGTTTTATCAATTATATCCTTCAAAAATGCCAGTTAGATGAGAGACTAGTTGTCCTAAATCATCTTAATTCCTTCCGGGTCTCTGAGCCATTGATTCTGTTCTTTGGAAATATTATGAATGTGTTATGAATTGTTAGGTTTCTGTCATATGAGGAAAAAATCAGATAATATATTTTAAAAGGGTAACTAGTTTGTTAATATATTTATTTGAAGCTCAGAAAAGTCTGCTTAGTTTAATCCTACTCTTATTTCTTTTTACTAACAGTATTAACTTGTTTCAAGTTCCATCATCAAATCAATGACTTCAGTAAACAATAAGCTCAAGTGAAAAATGAAAACAAAAACAAAAAGTGATCCATTAAAATAGGTTTGCTTCTGCAGAGACTAAAAGACAATTTACGGTATATTTCAATAGTGTATGATTTTTTCACAAATTTCATTAACACATCATTGATTGCTCATTTTTCAGCTCTCAAAACAATTTAACATAGTATCTTTCATGCAGAGGATAACATATTCATTTTATTTGATTTTTGATGAAACCAAATGACCCTTTAAATTTGCAATAGAGTTCTTTAATTTTGTATGAGTTTCTTTACTGCTGTTCATTTAATTTTCTGTTTCCATTAACCATCTGCAAGAATTTGACTCTATGACAATTATTTAGCTGTGGTACATCATGACTGACATGTTTTATAAATGATAAAAAAAATGAAAAGAAAATGAAGAAGGGTTAGAGATCACAAGAGAAAGGAGGAGAAAGCCATCGAACCCAAATGTCATGGTTTGGAATTATGTATTTTTCATTCAGCTGAAACATCTGAGTGGTAATTATTTGTCCAACTGTAAATCTAGCCTAATTGCATTTTGTCTTCATTTCTGATAAGCACTTCATGATAATGATAATTACTCTTGCTAAATGCATTCGTTCTGTGAATGTTTTCCCACACTGATAGCCGGGGGCCTTGCAGATAAAAAGACTGCAGACAAAATGACTCAATTCTGCTCCAACTAAATCAGTATTGATTTCTTTTTTTACATAAGAGAGGGACTCACTGTTTGTACCTTTCATTTTTCTGCTACCCACCACATAGTGGAGTTTGGTTACTATTTTATAATGTGTTTTAATTAACTGACATAACTGAGAAGCCAATTCTGAGCAATTAACACTTATTAACTGTGTCACTTGTCTGATAAACAAAGAAGACTGCATCTTGCCCATTTTCTTAAAGGCCTGAATTCAAAAGAATCCTGTCATTTGATTTAATTTTTCTTTGTACTGTGGAAACCTTTTGCCATGTTGATTTAAATGTAATTTTTGCCTCTTTATACTTATGCCTTTTTTCCTTCCTATTATTGAATACCCGGTGAGCCTTTTCAATGATGGCACTGGAACAGGCTTTTAGCATCCTTTCATAAATCTCCCTATTTCATAGTAGGGCAATTAAGCTAAACATTTAGATTTCTGCTACAAATTTAAATGCACAAGTGGAAGCAAATTGTTATGGAATTGAAGGTCATTATGTGACTTAATCATTACAGTTCAGCCTTTCAGACCCACTGAATGTTCTGACAAAAAAAATTCTAGAAAAAAATTGTAGTTCTGGAGCCTTAATGGGAATAATCTCACAAATGTAACATCAAGTAAAATCTACACAGATGGAAAAATAACTTTTAACTATTCCTTTTACTGATTTAGACATTACATCTCAGTTCTTGAAATATCTATGAGCAAAAATTGAATCCACCTTTGACAATGGGGCAAGGGAGAAAGGCTGTCACTGAGCTTGTGGAACAAAGTTGGTCTCTGAAGGATGCTTATTATAACCCAGGGCTAAACACCTGCAGATTGTGGATAATAGTCAAAGAGGTAAGAAGCTAATATAGAGAGAGGAAGAACAAAGACTGTGGTTAGACAGCAACAAGGCTTACCATATATGAATTGGTTGCTTAACTCTACCATATAACTGGGAAATTTCATAAATAAATAAATTCTAGGGAATAGAACTTTCACAAAAATGTGTCTTAGGGGACAATTATTATTAGCTTCCTTAATATCAGTTTCTATTTCTTCCCATAACTACTTTTCACTTGCTAATTCATCTTTCTTTTACTCTCAATCAACATGACTTGAGACTAAGGCTTTCTTCCAGGGACAAGTGTGTAGCAGGTAATCCCGGCATAATTTCATTCTGAAGTAACATCTCCTGGTCATCTGATTCATTTAGGGTGAACACATAATCTAAATCAATCTGGCCCAATTAACTTTCATTTTAGGCTTTTTCAGACTACCTAATGAAAAGACCTCCATTGCACTGGATTTTGACCACCGAGGTATCCACATTGCTTGCCATTATTCAGAGCTGCAGTTTAAAAAAAAACCACAATTGAAGGAAGTAGAAAAAAACCAGGAGCCAGTGCCATCATTTAGGTTTGTGCTTACACAAGTCAATAAATTCCCTTGTTACTTAAGCCAGTTTGCATTGATTTTTCTGTCACCAAAATAGTTAAATATAGAGGCTAAATCCATTTAAGCAAGATTATAGAACAGCATGAAAAGCAAATAGACATAGGTTAAGAAAATGCTGAAAGTTTTGTTTAGTGAAAGAACAACTTATCATATTCTACCATCCCCTCAGCAGTTATTCATTGAGCATAAACTTCTCTCAGGTGAAAATTTTAACAAGATCATGATTTCACTTTGCATTATGTGCCATAAAGTGCCCTGAAATCACTTTAAGTTTCATATACTGTCTTGAGTCAGATAAAAATATTGCCTAGTCCATGAAAGAACTAAAATGATAACATGGCCTTCATGTTCAGTCTTTTTACCAACTTTAGAAAAAAAGCCACATTTTTTTTTCATGTAGCTTCCTCTCTTTATTAAATGTAACATCAGAATAGAAAGTTGAGAGGCAATGAGATGTAGGATGATTTTTGAGGAAGTCAAGAAGAGGAAAACAATTTATTTAGTTGCTGCTTCTAAGACAGACATAGATAGGAAAGAATGCATTTCAAAGAAAGAAGAAAAACAAACTCAGAAGATGGTTAGTGTCTCCACCATTGTTAGCAGTACCTCAAGGTAGGTGGCTAAACTTTAGTCTCAATTTGAGGTTAAAGCCCACCTTTTAGATTTATGGTGATAAATACAAGACCAATGAGTGCAACAGGTCTAGTACATTGAATAAATGAACTGAATAATGAAAAGATAACAGCAAGACATTAGGAATAGGACATTCCATTCCTTTTTAGTTATACAGAATAAACAGAGTAAAAGCATAAGAAGAATAATTACTCAATTTGAAGTGTTATGATTTCCCACGATGTGAAATATGTAAAAAAATGATAAAATCCATGTTATAGATTTATTCTCAAAATTATCTATCTTTTCTAAGAAATGTGTTGAATCTGGAGTTAACCATTTCTGAGAAAGGAAGACACTAATTCCTGTTGAGTAAAAAGATTGTAAGATCTCTGTGAGCAAGTAATAATTTAGGCATACCTAGGAGCACATTGACAGGTGCTTTGCAAATAGAATCAATATCTATGTGGTTAACACTCTCAAGCCAGAAAACCTGAATATTTGCCAGGTAACCTTTATAAGCAAATGCAATGACTATCAGAAATAGCAACATATTTGCTTTTGTTAAAAAAATTACTGTATTTATTTTACAAAGAATAGCAAATTAAAATTCATTTTTATAATTATTTATTTCCTCAAGCAGTTATTATTGTGCATGGTTTCATATTTTTCAGCTTTTTAGGTATTACATTGATTTACTTTGTAAATATGAGTTAACAACATTTATTTTTTTCAACTGAGTTAACATTTTAAGATTCCACTATTAAATATGCCTCAGTGAGAGAAATATCAATAAGTTGAGCCTGATTTAGATTAAAAACTGAGAAATTATTTTTTCAAATTATGCATATGTCTAATTGAAAAGAACATTTTTCCCCACAGATGGAAATATACAGGCACTTGTGTATAAAATATATTCTTGAAAAGGTAATTTTGTTATTTTTTGAAAAGATGATATATTTGATTTGAACCAAAAAATGTAATAAAAAATTACTATAATAAAAATAATAGAAAAAGCCAAGGTTAATTTCATAGCTAGAGTTTAGAGATCACTCTGAGGTTTAGTGTAGATAAATTATCTATGAGTACATATCAAATTACCAAAAATACTAAATAACATAAAAGGCCACATGTGGGCCAGGTGCAATGGTGCATGCCTATAATCCCAGAGGCTCCGGAGACTGAGGCATGAGGCTCCAGATTTCGAAGCCAGCTTAAGCGATGGTGAGGTGCTGAGCAACTCAGTAAAACCCAGTCTTTAAATGAAATACAAAATAGGGCTGGGGATGTGGCTCAATGGTTGAGTAACCCTGAGTTCAATCCCCAATTAAAAAAAAATAGATCACATGTGTATTTTCTTCCAGTTTTTGTGAATCATTAATCTGCACATGATTTTATTGAGTTCTTCACTTAGTCTCAAAAGGATACAATCGAAGTGGTTGCCATGCTACAACCCTCCCAGAGCCCAGGCTCTTCTTTCAAGCTCAAATGGCAGCTAGCAGAGTTTAATTTCTTATAGCTGTATGGCTGAGTTCCCATTTTCTTGCTAATTTTACCTAAGGACCAATCTTATCTTCAGGGTCTCCGTCAGCTCCTTGTCCTTTCATGTCTGCCTGTCACAGATACTTTTCACAAAGCATCTCACCTATTTGAGGCCAAAAAAAAAAAACATATCTGAACCCCTAAGGGCTCCAGTCCTTCTTTTAAAGGGCCAACCTATTTCAGTCCTGTCATTCCAAGATAATCACTCCTTTGACTAAGTCAGACATGTGATTAGAGACCTTAATTACACCTGCATTGTGTTATCTTGTCATATAACACAATGAAAATACTGTAGGAAATGGCTTCTTAAATATTTTTCATAAAATATCTAATTCAAATTTTAAATATTCAGATTTTTTCTAACAGGTTTATATTAAGCATCAAGCTTACTGAACATTGTTATTTGTTTTTAGGAATATTTATTATTGGTAAAAAAAATCATTATTTTTCTTTAAATCAGCTACAGGAAAAGTAAAAAATCAGATTCAAGGTTGTATATGAGAAGTATTTTTTAATACAACTTGTTTCTTCCTTACTTGTGAAATAGGTTTCAGCATTTTATTCCACATTTGTATACACATCACCTACTTGTGATAAATCTTATGCATATACAGATGAAAACAATTGAGATGCTTTAACAGCTAGAGATGCTACTGCTGTTATACAGATGAAGCCAAACCTAGTGTTGTTACTGTCCATAGCAGGTTTGATTAGATTATCTTGAATATTTTACTGGATGTAATATTCACAGTAAAAATTTAATATAAGAAATCTACTGTGTGCCAATGACCAATTTTTAAAATAATAAATGTTGTACTATGTTATCAATATTATTTTAATCTTTTTAGAATAGAATTTCCACAAAGGCCTTAAAGAGATTGTTTAATGTGGTAACAACTTATTTACTTCACAGGTTCAGCAAAATCTATGAAGATCCTAATTGATTTTTTTTTTTTGTACTAGGGATTGAGCTCAGGGGTATTTTACCATTGAGCCACATCCCCGGCCCCTTTTTGTATTTTATTTAGAGACAGAGTATCACTGAGTTGCTTAGTGCCTCTCTTTTTGCTGAGGCTGGATTTCAATTTGTAATCTTTCTGCCTCAATCCCCTGAGCAACTGGCATTACAGGCAAACAAACATAACGCCCAGCTCTTGATTGATTTCTGTAAATATGGTATTCATAAACTATGTGTGAGTTTCCTCAACCTAGAAGACATGTTATTTAAACCATTCTTGGAGAAATATATTCTATTTTGTCCAAACATCAGCCAAAGTATTATTTTTCCAATATTAGCATAATGATTTTCTTATGTTAAGGCATTTTTACTTTTGTCAAAATATCAAATATTTCATATTAATACAATTATTCTGTTATTTGGATAACACTTTTTCAGTCTATTCATTAGCACAACAATTTTGAAAGAAAATTTTGTTATATCTAAATTCAACATAGTGTTATGAAGATTAAGTGCACACACTTTAGAGATACTGTGTGTTTTGAATACTTCTCTTACATATGATAGCTGAATTTTGAGCAACTTCTTAAAGATAATCTTTAAATTGTTACTGACATTGTGCACTTAAAAGCATTTAGTACAGTGCCTGTTTTAGGGTTAAGTGTTAGTAAGTATATGTTGATAATATTATATTATCATCATGTATTTAGTAGAAAAATTAATAATGTTTATGAGAAGTATATACAAGCTATTTATTGTATTTATAAAACTTTTACACTTAAATATTATAAAACACAATTTTATAAAGACAATTAAGACCTGGAGGAATTTGTTAGAAGTTAAGTATTGAATCCACAAGAAAAGTAGGGCTATGAATGTCACTCAGAATTATTAGCACTTAGGTTTCAGATTTCTTATTCATTGAACTTACTTAGTTGAGATATGCTACAAAAAACTTATTTTTTTCTATAGAGTTTAATTTTTTTTCAGAGGTAAAATCAGTGTTCTTCTTTTCTATCAAAAGCAATACTATAAACAATTAAAAAAATAAAGTAAGCAATCAGAGATTCTGAAATCACAGTTGCCTTTGATTGATTAAATAATGTTGAATAAATAAAGCAATGCTCTTTCTATGGAACTCAAAGGTTTATATTTAATTTAAGAAGAACATAACAGACACCCAACACATATTTGATGAATGAAAATACAAAAGGTATTTGTGTTGTTAATAAGAAACATGTGTCTGTATGTTCCTTCTATATTGTGTATCTGTTTCTTTTTCAATATTGAACATTAAAGCATTGGTTTTGTTGTAATTTTGTCAATACCATAAAATTATATATATGTACAATATGTTTATATAAGTGTATAATTAATATTGACGTTTTCATGTCAATTTGTTTTTGATTTTAAAAATTTTCCTGTTTGTCAAATGGGTTTCTTTATAAAATAATCTAATTTTAATAGGAAAAGGAAAGTAATAGTTTTACCACTTAAACCATTCACATGAAGAATTATTATCACTAGACCCTGTCTTTTTGTCTGTTTTACTAGTGTGGAAACATGGGACTCTGAAATTACCAGTGTTTCTTACTGTGTCATCTTACTCTTTAGTATTAATAAATCACCCTGAATATAGTTTGCAATGTAGCTACTATAAAGACATTATTATAATTCTATCATGAATCTTATTACCATTGATTAACACGTACTTTTTCTTTAAATTTCCCATATTTTGTGTTGTGGTTCTTATTTTATAGGTTAAAATGTTAATTTGATTATAGTAAATGAGAACAAAATCTTCAGAACCACAGAATTTTCAATATGTAGGGAAAAAGCTCTGATGGTCATCATGAATATTGTATATTTTAAACAGATTTTTTATCAAATAATTGGTTATGAATAAATAACATGTTAATTTTTTCTTTTTTTGTTGTTTAGTATTTGCTACAAATTTTTCTAATGAAAGAGTTATCTCTGTAAAGTTGAAGTTCAATAACACCATCATCATGTTTAATGTGCTTGATAATACCAGAACTTCTGGAGAGATGAAGCACCAGTACCTCTCCCCATTCTACCTTCAGAGCTTAATGTAAAAGAAACTTAAAAAGAAAGTGAAATGTAGAGAGAAGAGGATAGAAAGGCTTCAACTCTTTAAACTTAATGAAAAAAAATGAGTTTCCTGTGTATTTCTTTTCATCATATTTTCTTTATAGGATGCTAAAAAAGCTGGCAAGCTGGAAACACCAGTGACTTTAGGCAAAAACATATGAACAATAAAAGGTCTCCACAAGGTTTGCTCTTGCATGATAACAAAACCAAAAAGGGACACTGCAAAGACAAAAAATCTTTTTTGATAATTATTGTTCTATGCCAAAAAAACACCACAGGAAAGAAATGCTATCCAACTTTCATTTCTGCCTGCTGTCTAACTGTCACCAGACTCTACAGAGGAGTCCCAGAACCTATAAATGTCTGCAGATATAGTTTCAAAGGTTACACCATGTAGAGCTTCGACTTTCATCATTACTCAATAGTAATGAGGCATAACCCACACTCTCAGGTCAATGCCTCCCTGGTGCCTGAATCCCCAACTCATTTGGAACAGATGAAGCACTCTTCCTCTCTGTGCTGAGATGATATCAAATGGGACCTCATGGAGAATCTGTACTTTCACCATCACCCAATTCTAAATAAGCCACTCACCAGAGAAAAACAAATAAAAGTTGGCTACTTAGCAAATAGGGGCTTTAAAGGGTAGCCATAATTTCACTCCCGCACTAAGAAACAAGGAGAACCTCCCTACTAAGTGTCAACAGAAACCAGATCCTGAAGCTAGCTCCTGTGAAGCAACTACTTGAGCTCTTAATTTCCCATGAAGAAAAGCGAAAACAAAAACAAAAAGGAAATTCTAAACTTGAATGAGAAAAGACATTTAAAGACGCCAATATTGAAAGGAGAGGTATCAAAGAGATGTTCTTAGTGGGAAGCATAGGGGCAAAAAGGATGAAACACCTTATATTTTCTATTCTGAAAGAAAGGAAGGTCAAACCTGAGATCTATATGCAAATAAAAATATCTTTAAAAATAATGATAAAACAAAATAATTCTCAGATAAGTAAATATAGAAGAAGTTGTTACTAAAAAACTTATGGTAAAAATAATAAAAGAAGTTCTCTAAACAAATAAAATTATGACAGAAGTAATACTGGGAAATCAAGAAGGAAAAACAAAAAAAATTATGAATATATATGTACAAATAAACAATTAGTGAAATTATGTCTGATATATATTCATTTGACAATTGCAGCAAAACCAGCATGCTAACAAAGTTCTCAAAGAAGTTACAAAATATTTAAATAATTATACTATAGCTGATAAAAGGTAAAGGTATGATGTACTAGTCTTCTTTCTGTTGCTAATAAAATAGCACTGTAGGCTGAATATGTTTTAAGCCAAAAGTTTTATTTTGGATCATGGTTCTGGAGGGCCAAGTCTAATGGGCTGCATTTGATGATGGCCTTTTTTTGGCAGATTATCCCATGGTGAGAGACAGGGAGTCCACAGGCTTAGTTCCTCTACCCTCCTTATAAAGCCAACAGGATTAAATCATGGGGGCTGGTTCACTTGGATGATCTTATTAACATTAATAATCTCCCAAAGGCCCCTCCTGCCTTTAAATGGTGAAATCAGTAAATGATAATTTTATATGTATTTTATATACAATAAAATATATTACACATCTTGAGTATATATGTATATAATTCCAAAATGAGTATCTCCAAAATGCTATACATAGAGTCACTCAGAAATACTACAGATAGAGTAAGCCACAAGTAGACAAGAAAAATAAATTAGAAATAATGAAACAAATGAGAAAACAAACATAATTAAATGACAAATTTAAGCCCTATAACATATTAATGATTACTTTAAGGGCAAATGGTTTAGGCTTTCAAAGTGGAAAATTGTCTCTATAATTTCCCACCAGCTACAAAATAAAGTAATGGTCAAACTCTTAATGGATTAGATAACAAGTAGAAAAATTAAGGCTTCCATTGAAATGCATTTCATTGTCTGTTTTTGTATTTCCTGTTTGCTAAGAATGACTTTTACAATTTTAAGTGACTAAAAGATTAAGATAAATTTATTTCATGAAACATAGAATGAGTAAAATTCAAATTTCATTGTTTAGAATTTTATTGAAACATAATTACAGTTATTCATTTACATGTTACCTGTGGCTACTTTTTTGCACTCTAATGACAGAATTATTTATGATAACGACCCATAAGCGATAAAATAAAAGATATTTAATACTTGTTACTTTATAGCGTTAGTTTGCTAATCATAGTTTTTGATGTTTTTAGTTCAATGCCCACATACAATAAATGTATGCTCAGAGACTCTTCACCTTCACCCTACCTTAATACTGTATTCTTATCTTTTTCACTTTGTAATCTTGAGTAACAATCAGCAGATTCATTGAATAATTTTAATTTCATAATGAGAATATGTCAATATGGGGATTTTTCAACACAGAATGAGACCATCTCTCTGATTAATTAAACTGATGATGTGAAATGCCTATTTGTGATTACAATTTTTTAAAAAAAAATTGTTCAAAATTGGAAGACAAAAATCTATTCACTTAGCTAAGTATGAGGAATTACACAGATTATCTGTACAGGGTAAATTATATCAATCAGTATGCAGAATTGAGAAAGAATGAATCTGGTCTTCAATTCACTAATATCAGATGAACAACACTTAACTTGCACAAGTGACAAAAAATACAATGAAACTTTGAAGGCAAAGATCAACATTTCTGAATTTAGACTTAGATCTTTTTTTATTTAATCATCTATTATTAAATAAGCTATTTTCCTTTTATGCTCTTAATCAAAGTACTATAGAACAGGGATGCAAAAAACATTTTTTAACCACCATGGGTAGGACCATAACACTCAGAAAATTCCTACAGGGCAATATACCTTGACCTGTATGAAAAATCATTTCTAGTTCTCCTTATAGACATGATATCCCTGATGATCAGGAGCACATCTTTGTTCGTTTTTGATGTATATGACAACATAGTAGAAATACATAATTGGTGCTCAATGAAAAACTTGTTTCATGAATAAAAAAGAAGGGAAAATGGCCAAATTCACTCTTTTTTAATAAAGTATCAACAAAAGAATACCTAATTTAAAATATCACTTGTCAGTGTTACAAAAAAAAAATAATAAATGCAATCAACCATTCACAGGCTGACATACAGGACTTCTGCAGCTTTGTATTTTTAATCATCTCAGTCAAAAATAATTTAAAAAAATATTATCACAATGTTTAAATTTTGTGGAATAAACCTCCTAGAAATGTTTTTTTCTATATTCTACTGAATAGAAAGCTGTATTATTATTACAAAAAGTGTTGATTACAAATAGAAAGGGATTTCTAAAAGCAGAGCAATTACAGAATAAATAAATGACTTGAGTTTTTGCCATTAAAGACTAAGTCAGGTGAGGAAAAAAGGCTTTCTAAATTAATAATACTTTTTTTAAAATTAGGTTTACTAAATTCATAAAAATAATCTTTGTTATAAATTATAGGAATTGTTTTTTTATAGTTTATTTTTTTAAAAAAATATTTTACCAACATTGGCTAGATTAAAAAAAAATCTGTACATGTAGAAAAATTAAACCTATATCCTATTTTTTCTCTTTCTAATTTTATATTTATTTTATCAGTTGATAATTTATATAATAGGAGGACACTAAAAACAGAAAATTGTTTCAAAGTACATTAAAATATAGACCAATTTGTCAATGTAAATAGAACACACAAAGACAAATATTGTTGAATGCCAAATTACAAGGGATATTACTAACAAATAAAATTAAATTTTACAGCTATCAGAAATCTATCTCTGGGGTTGGGATTATAGCTCAATGATAAAGCTCTTCCTTGCATGTTTGAGGCACTGAGTTCTATCCTCAGCACCAAATCCAAAGAAAAAAGGTAGAAAAAAATAATTATTTTTAAAAAATATATTTCTGCTTTAGGATAAGTTCATGAATATGATTCTATAAATACTCAATTGAAAAATCATAATGTTACACTTATACTTGCAGTTAAGCTAAAAGTAAATATTAATGACCATACCCTTATTTTATTTCACTGAGCACAGCTTAAAGATTAGTTATTAAAATGTTTGAATTTGACAGTAAATTGAATTTTGTATATAATTTTCTCCATATGAAATAATTTATTTACAAATTAATGGTTATTTTGAAAAATGTTTTACATTAGTAAGAATGCTATGTTGCTGGGCGAAGTGGCACGTACTTGTAATCCCAGCAGCACAGGATACCAAGGCAGGAGGTTCGTGAGTTCAAAGCCAGCCTCAGCAATAGTGAGTAGCTAAGCAACTCAGTGAGACTCTGTCTTTGAATAAAATACAAAATATGGCATGGGATGTGGCTCAGTGCCCTTGAGTTAAATCCCCAGTATTTCCCATGCACTCCCCAAAAGACTGCTAATTTTATATCACTAAGGACATGCCCTCTTAAGATTCCTATTCAACATCATGCTAGAAGCCTTGGTAAGGGTAACAATACAAGAAAAAATAAATACAATTACCGGTTCTTGGAACAGAGAAATAAATGAAGCTGTGTTCTTTCAGAGATTACATGTGTCTATGTAAAAAAAAAAAAAAAAAAAAAAAAAAAAAAAACATCTAAAACAATCATCTAAAAACCCAACAAAAAGAATAGCATCCTGAATTCAATAAGAGTGCAGAGACATAGGCTAATATAAAAACAGTCAACTGTTTTCCAACATATCATTGATTAATAATTGGAATTAAAATTCAAAAAGTAATTAATAATACATTTTTAAAAAGAGAAATTCTTCTGTATAAACTTCACAAAAATAAAATATACAATATTTTTGTAGAAAAACTAACAAGACACATGCAAAAACTTAAAGTCTAAACAAAAAGGAATATTTCTTACTTATAAATTGAAAGACTTAATCCCTTTCATCTTTATCAACACAATCCAAGTAAAAATCTTGGCCAGAAATTTTACAGATATTAAGATATTATAAAATTATATGGAGAGGCAAAAACATCGAATAGTCAACATGACACTGAAAAGATGAAAAAATTTAGAGAACTAAGACTAATCTTTGTCTAGAATCTGTATAGTTCTAGTAACCAATACATCCTGGTATTGGCAAAGTACAGAACAGGGAACAGAATAGATGGTTCAAATGTAGATCCACACACATATAGCCAAATGATTTACAGAGGTAATTAACTGGAGGAAGGGCAGTCTTTAAACAAATGATGTTGGAACAATGGTATTTTCACATGCAAAAAAAAGAGTTTAGAGAGATAAGTTTAAAATTTATAGAAAATAATTTAAAATAAGCCTTAATATAAAACTCAAAACTGTTTAGCTTATAGGAAAAAAAAAGAAGTTTTAGGTGACCTGGCATTTGATAAAGACTTGTAATGGTCAACATCGAAAGCGTAATCCATAAAAAATATTACATTGTTGGATTTCATTAAAATTGAAAACTTCTGTTCTGCCAAAGACACCATTAAGAGAATCAAAATACATGCCAAAAACTAGGAAAAATCATTTGCAAGCACATTTTGGATAAAGGAGTTGTATTCCAATTTTAAAAAGAACATTAAAAAGAAAGAAAAGAAAAACAACCTCATTTTAAAAGGGGCAAAATGTCTTAACAGATACCTTTCCAGATCACATAGACAAATAAGCATATGAAATGATGTTCATAGGAAAATAAAAATTAAAACAGCAAGATATTGTTGCCTGCTTAATAGAATGGCAACGAACAAACAAACAAACAAATGAACAAAAAATAGCACTGGCAACCTCAAGCTAGCAAGCTGCAGAACAGGAATTCTGATTGATTGCTTATGTGAAGGTAATGTTGAACAGCAACATTGGAAGATGGTTTAACAGTTTCTTACATGGTAAAGGCAGTTCTATCACATGACCTAACAATTATGGTTCCTAAGATATTTATACAAATTATTTAAAATGCGTATGCCCACAAAGTTTTGAATGGAAATATTATAACAGTTTTATTATTGCAAAAACAAACAACAAAAAAAAAACAACTAAAGGCAAATAAGATTTCCTCTGTTGGTGAATGCACAGACAAACTTGCAATATATTCTTATAATAGAAAACTGCTTATAAGTGAAAAGTATGAGTTATAAAGCCACACAAAGCCAAAGATGAATTTTAAATGAGTATTAAGTCAAAGAAACAATCTAAAAAGACTATGCAGTACGTTGTTTCATTTGTAAGGTATTATAGGTTCTCTACAATTTTCTAAAAATACATTTGCATATAGGAAATTATCAATTTAAGAAAATGGGCAGTGAATATCTGAAGTCCAGTTCCTCTCAGTTGGAATGAGAGGCTACAGACAAGCAAGAATAGGCATTAATATCATCCATGCAGAAATTCATTAAAATTGGAATATAAGTCAAATGGTAAATAAATTAAAATTATATCTTCCTACAGACTTAAAAGATTATATGTTTACTAATGTTTAGCTTAATATAGTTGTGGATAATTTCACAGAAATATTCATAACATGTAGATATACTTTTGTTTTGATACCCACATGTATCTTATTGTTCTCACATCTGAGAGACTGTGGAATCAATAACATACTTTATAGATTAGCACAACAAGATTTTTGTTTTTAATACTATGTTCCAATTAAAGCAACCAGGTATATCTGAAGAAATGGCTAATTATACCACTAGAATGAATCAGAAATAACATGCAGTGACAAAAAGCAAGCAAATAAGTATTCAGAAAAACAAACATGCAAATCATAACAGGGATGTGAAAAATAACCTGGAACTCAATGGAAAGTTCATGCAAATACCAATGTTAAAGCAATTTGGGCCATAAAATCATTAAATTAATACAATACTGTAGTCCCCCAAATAAAAATAAATATATTTCCATGCTTATATAATAAATAAATGACTGAACAAATATATACATATGAGAGAAGACACAAATCTCTATGCAGAATTCCAAAAAATTTATGTACACAGTTCTCCTCCAAGAAGATGGAGCATAAATCCTTGCTCTTTAAGTGATATTCACACAATTACTTCTTTCTTAAAAGTAAATTATAGAAAGAAGTAAAACAAGAATAACTGGACAATGGGAGATCCTGGGAATGGCTACCTCAGCCATTGAGTGAGGTTAATACCTGCAGTGATATGCATGCCAATAGTATATACCTTGGTTATGATTTGATGAGGAGTCCACTTTACCACTGGCTTCTTTCTCCCCCAAATCAAGAACTGTAGTCTAATCTAAAAATAAATAAATAAAATTGAAAATAAACAACACACGACAAATATCATTTATGGTGCATTCTACAAATTATTTGACTAATACTCTGAAAATTGCAAAGGTCTTTGAAAAAAGTGCAAAGTTTTTTATGGAAAGAGGAACTTAAGAAACCTTGAGTAATAAATGTAATATGGTTAATTGGATAAAAATCTGGGACACTTAAATTACATAAGATAAGGAAATGAGTAGCACTAGCCACAAGAGCCATGAGAAGAAAATAACTGAAGTGTTGATCTACTGATGAAGAAAATGTGGTCCATATATACAAGGGAATCTTATTTAACCATTACAAGACTCAAATTTCATCATTTATGACAAAATGGATGAAAATGGATATCTTTGTATTAAAGAGAAATAAACCACACACAGAAAAAATAAATAATGAATGATCTCATTTATATGTGGAATCTAACAACTTTACTGTCTTAGAAGTTTATAAAAGAATGGTTGTTATCAGAAGAGTAGAAAGGCTAATCAACAGTATGTTATAGTGAAATAGGAGCAAGAAGTTCTGGTTTGCTGTTTTAAAGTAGTATGACTATAAACAATAATAATATACTGCATATTTAAAAAAGCTAGAAGAAAATATGTTGAATGTCATCAGTATAAATAAGTGAGAAGTTAGATTTACTTACTCTAATTTAAACATTATGATACATACATGTATTGAAACATCATATGAATACCCATCACATGAATGCATAACTTAATATTTGTAAGTATCAGTTTAAAATAAAATTTTAGATTAAAATACTAAGGAAATCTGAGTAAGTTTTGAGTTCTTGTATCAATATTTATATATTATTTATGACAAATAAACCTTAATAATATTAATAAAAGTTAACATAAAATATTGAGAAAATTTTAACAAAATTAATGTTAAAATATTAACAAAGTTATTGGATATGGAGCATGTGAGAACTTGGTACTATCTTAATAGATTTTTAATAAATTTACATTTATTTTGTAACAAAATTTTATCAAAAATAAAAACACACTTCTGTTAGGGTCTGTAAACAAGTCTGGATGGCGCCTGGCATCTTGCCAGAGGGAGTGGTTTGTGAAGTAGCACCAGCGAGCCATTAAGTGTGGAGATTCCTTATTGGTTGACTGCTGTATCTAGTTTATTTTAATTAAGATAAGCTGTGTGTAATGTATATATACACCTCCTGTCCTACAATAAAAGGCTCCCACTCCTGCTGTATCAATGTACACAAGTTGTTCATCACCCCCCAGTTATTTTGCTGCAGCTTTTTTCCTGATAATCGTTCCTTCTCTGAACTTTCTTCTTTCTGACTAGAGTTCCTGTGCTTCCATCAACAAATACCCTAACTATTCTTGGTTTTACTGGGGTGCCTCTTTCCCTTATCAATTTACTTAACACCCCTTCCATATTTTCATCAAAAAGACAATACAATACATTGAGACAAAACAAGACACAAACATACTCTATCAATCCTCTCCATTTTCTGGAAAAGGCCATTTTTCCTCTTGTCCTATCTAGGGACAAGCAGATTTGCTCTCATCCTACCTATAGATGGGCAGCTTTTTTTCATCACTTACACCCTAGTGTTCTGGGGCTCCCAGTACGTGCCATCATCTGCCACAATCCAGCTGCAGCAAAATAACCAGGGGGTGAGGAACAACTTGTGGACATTGATACAGCAGGAATGGGAACCTTTTATTGTAGGACAGAAGGGGTATATATACATTACACACAATTTATCTTAATTAACATAAACTAGATACAGCAGTAAACCAATATGAAATCTCCACACTTAATGGCTCCCTGGTGCCACCTTACAAACCACTCCCTCTGGAAAGATGCCAGGTGCCATCCAGACTTGTTTACAGACCCTAACACACTTCCGAAGAATATTGATCTCCTAAGTGCAAGACGCTAAAAACAAATAATAACAGAAGTGGAAATTTTGTAAAGTATTTGCTCACTTTAATAGGAGGGAATCTTTATGAGAAAATCTTACAAGGGTTTGAAAAAAATAGGGGTAAATATAACACACAGGTGTTCATATGGTCTTAAGGAAGAATATTGGAGATTTTTAATCTGTAGAATTTTACCTTAAAAATTTGGAAATAGTAGACTTCATGTGATAATTTCAGGAATGAAAAAGTGATTCTTGTCTGAGTGCCTGATACTTTGCTGGAGATTCATAGTAGATTATATTATGTAGAATGTAAACACATTGAATTTGCTATCACTCATTAGCTTTAATAGATTTTTGAAAATATTATCAGGCCTGCAGATAATTATTTATGTGGTAAGATATCTGGAAATATTTTATATAGAACATCAACCAGAGTTATAGAATTGAGCATAGTGCTTATGTGAAAATCCAAACTGAGAAACTTCAATAAAAGTTTGGAAGTGAGACTATCTACACTGAGGTTATACTTAACAGTTGGCTCAGATTTTCTCAGGAAGTACTGCTCTCTCTACTTCCATTAAACAAAAAAATAGGAACAAGGAATCTGAAAACCAAGCATACCGAATATAAGATGGTCATAAAGTAGATGAGAATATTTAAATTCTGATGTGATAATTCTCCAAAATGTATATATCATGAGTTTATATTCATCATGAATTAAAAAGACAAACTCTGAAGAAGACAACTACCACTTTACAAAATATTTTAAATAACACATTTCTATTTAACCTGAAATGAGAAAAAAAGCTACTATCCAAATACACCCATAAAAATTCACCTTATTATATCTAGGTGATATAATGATACTATAAAATTGAATTTTGTAATTTGAAAATACATTTTAGTAATTTCAATGTGGATGTCTACTTTAAACCTTTTTGAATGTCCTTAATCTAATTTAACTCATGCCTATGTTGTGTACGTACATGTTTGCAAAAGAATATGGAATGTTATAGAATAACAGAGGCTTTTAGCTCAGTTTAACATTGCTGTAAACAATGAAAGCTCCCAAACTGTGCACTAGAATAGTATACTAGTTAGGGAATATTAAAGCTAGGCTTATTTACCATAGGAACTGCTTATAGTTAAGTATGCATTTAGAATACTTGTATACTCATGTTTTTGTTTCGGTATGTTCAAACTACCATGTGCTGTGGACCAGAATGTACATTGCTATAATCAATAAACCAGTTTATCTATTTAATCACCTGCTGATATACACAAGCTGATTCAATTCATCTTGCAATACTTTTGCATTTTATATTGCAATAGTCATTATCTCTACAGTAACATTCTGTTATCCTTTCTTGTTTCAAAAGTACATTCATTCAATGTTGAGTAAATTAAATCTCCCCTTGAACTAACAAGTTATTTTGATAACTTCTTTTTTTAAACTGCACTTTTCTCCTTTTTATTTTGATAACTTCTTTTTGTTTTGCCTTCCATAAATGAGATGACAATGACATCTGAAGGGATGGAAAAAAAATACAGATTTGATTACCATTGATTATCTTCCTTTTCTTTGCTTCATTACTTGCTGAGTGTGCCTAGATTAGCTGAACCATTAGCATATACTGAACAATTATTGTGCTTCAAATTTGCAGATATGATGATCTTATAAGACACCACTTTCTTGATCTTTATGTCCCTAATTAGGAGATGACATGGGTAACAAAAATGTATTCATTTTTTAAAATAAAAATAAGTGAATTGTGTTTTCAATATATGAAGAAGAAAGTGAAATGAAGGATGAATAAGAAGGTGATTTTAATTTAGGGTGAGTTGGAGCATAGAATGCTGACACAATTTTGTTGATGATGTAAGACTTCATGGATAAAAACTTCCTTATTAAAAAGATCGACTCTGTACTAGATGACCTATTTATCTTAGATGATAGGTTTATGCAATTTTTTTTAAGAAAAACGCCACTAGATTTAAAAACTTCAACCCAGTCCTAGTGATTCTGCTGCTGACAGACAGGAGAATATTAGAGGCAGTCCTCAATAATCAGTTCTAAATCAGGTGAAAATTTTTGAATACTAAGTGACAGTAGAAAATGGCATTGATTTTGATAACTTTAAGAATCAATCTTCCATTGTCTGAGTGAAGCCTTTGGCTGGTAGTCACTGAATGAGAATGTTTATCTAAGATTTTACACAGTAAAGGTTATAATTTTATATTAAGATACAGATCCAGCAACTATAAAAGAAAATTTTAATGTTCAAATAATACGTTCTAGGAATAGATGACCAAGCTAGAGTTGTTTTCTGCATATTCAGTTGAGTGGAGCACTTGATTTTATTACACATAGCAAAAACTTGATCATTTCTAATAAGTTGTAAAAAATACACTAAAGATCCGTAGTGTAATATTAACATATTTAAATAAACAGACTGAGTAGCTTCTTTGAACGGAGTATGAAAGAATCAAACTCTACCATGATTTGCCATCTAAATTTGTTCTTTTCATGCTTTTTGGACTCCAATTAGCTGTCATAAATTGAAGAGAATTATTATTAGATAAGTCTAGTAAGCTTCCTGATAGATCAGAACACATTTTCTATGACTCTTAAAATAGAAAAGTTCAAACGAGTAGGTCTAATCTGTAGGCAAAGAAAAAATTCCTGACAGAAAAACAAATCACCAACTTTCAGTAAGCATGTCCTTTCAGGGAAAAGAGTTTCATGTTAGGACATTTGATGGCATAAAACAAGGGACTTGATGAAAATATCCACATCTGATGGGGAGCAAATTGGAAACAGGAATGTGCCTGAGGATAATGCATCACAAATTTGTTAATTATAAGAATCAAAGGAGACATTAGTGACAAACAGAGATTTCTGGGCTCCATTTAGATCTATTCAATTAGTAAATTTTCAGTTAAACAAACCACAAACCTCATTGATAATTATAGAGATTGACCAAGTGATATTCTGTGTTCTAAATATACTAAAATATTAATTTTGGGGCAGGTGCACTAGGGATTTAACTCAGATGCTCTTGACCCCTGAGTCACATTCCCAGCCCTATTTCGTATTTTATTTAGAGACAGAATCTCAGTAAGCTGCTTAGTTCCTCCTGTTGGCTGAGGCTGGCTTTGAACTTGAGATCAACCTATCTCAGCCTCTTAAGCGACTGGGATTACAGATGTGTGACACCATGCCCAGTTGCTAAAATATTATTTATTTTTTAACTCATTGGCAAAGTAACATGTGTATCTAAATTAAATGTCATAGTATAGGATGGTGGTCTTTAAAAATTGAAAAGTTCATTTGCAGCAACTGAATTTTGAAAATTGATATTCTATTTGTAGAATTAATATCTTAAAAACAGATTAAAAATTTAAATTAAGCAAGTACTTCTAATATATTTATTTATAATTTAAATAATTTTAACACAAATTAATTATAATTATCAATAAATCTTATATTTGTGAGTGGTATGTATACATGTTAGCAGTATTTATAATTTTAGCAATGTATTTGTAGTTTATGTCTTTTTCTCTCTAACAAAATGAATTCTATCAATCACTTATTTATAAATACTAAAAATATTATATATAGCAAACTGTAACTGTTTTTCAAATGCAGAGTAAAATAATGTTTAACTTACAACTTAAACTCAAAGAATAAAACAGTTACTCATTTACATATTCTCAATGGAATCACAATTTTACATATTGAATTATCAAACATGTAAGTCTAAACATAATAAATATACATGATGAGTTTGCAAAGTTTACACATAAATTCCAGGGGTTTATGTATTTGATTTTTTCCATAGCCATATTTAATTATGAACTGGGATAAATCATTCAGGAGATAATTACACAATAAAACAATTTGATAATAATACCTTAAGAAAACTGTTGCTACAGTCAGTCTTTCCTGGATGAGTTGGGTATCAACCAGAGATCTGGGATGAAAAGAGCAAATTTGGTGTGCATTATTGGAGGCTCATCTGTAGTCATTTTGATGGGGATATCTGTTTAGCAAAAGATATCTCTCATCCAATATGCATACATTGAAGTTCCTTCTTTCCCCTTCACCAAATAGTTTAAATAAGTTATTTGATATTATTAATCTATTTAATAATTGATTCTAAATTACTTTCTTATTATTTCTGTTAATATTATATAAATCCACTGTTTCAATGAAAATCAGCTAGGTTCTATATATCTCATTTATATGTAGTATCACACTTCTTACCCCATTGTATTTAGCTTCTGTTCTTGGCTCTGCATTAAGGAGAGTAAAAATAACACACAAAATTTTGCCAGCATGCATCTCATTGTACAAGTGGACTCTCCTCTACATATGCAAAACACCTGTTTGAATAATTTTCAGACAGTGTCAAAAACTTTGAATACGGGGTAGAAATATTTTCAGTAAAACTGCTAGAGAAATTCTTTGAGATGATTTGCTGAGCTCTGAATGATTTGAATAGTCATTGTAGAAATAAAATGAAGAAAGAAACTCTTAATATAGGAAGGAAGAGCAATGAGGAGAAAAATATTTGAAGGAAGGAAGGGAGAGGAAAAGTAAGGAGGCTGAGGAAGGGTGAGAAAAGAAAAAAGAAAAACAAAATTACAGCTGCAATTGCATCTTAGTTTCAAGGTGTGGTCCTGTGGTCTGGGCAGGTTGGGAACCATGAAGTGATTGTATGTGCTGATAAATATCAATCCTGAGACTTCCAGCTGCTCCCTCTACCAGACACTGTCTTGTAGCTTCCCAGAGGTCACTAGTTTGTCCAGTTCCTCAGGACTCAACTTTTTGCTAAAGGATGGTCTTAGATACATTTGCTGCCTCAGCTTTCCCAGGGAATGGAGATCTGATTACCATAGTCATTATAGATTGTGTTAGTAAAAGACACCAGACTTTGAAGTCCCAGAAAAATTGTTCTGACTGGTATCAGAAAGTGTCAGTACCACAACTTAGAAAAGTAGCTAGTAAAAATTAATTAATTTTATTGAGAGCTATTGGTACAATGAGTTATAAAAGATGGGATGAAATAGACAGAAAAAAGAATTCTCTTTCTCCAAGATATACTTCACAGGTCTGTACAAAATCCTACTTTCTCTCTTAAATGGTCATTATCTAAAAACTGAGGCTAGCTCAGTTATGAATAATTCTAAATTTACTTTCTCACATTTTATTTTTCTTTTCCTCTCATTCTTGTTACCTTGAACCTTCCCCCCACCTTAAAATGGGATTGTGGAGTTGGATTGCTTATCTATGTGAAATCACTAAGGGCCTCATTGTTGTTAAGTGGTATGATGTTAAAACTTATTTCACGATGATTAATTACTAAAGTTTGAAACTTTGGTTAATAGGGGCAAATATCAACAAAAATAATTAACACATAGAAGAGTTTACATGTATCACACACTGTACCCGGCAATAATATATAAATTATTTAAAATAACTTTTTATCACTAACCAGCGTATCTCATGTAATAAATCAAGTCCCAATCAACTAAAAAATAATTTAAGTTATTCAAACTGTATTATGGCCTCAGTGAAATTTAAGGGAAGGACTTATTAAAAAATGGTAACAGAAAAATCTACACACATGGAAATTAGGTAAAATATTTTTAATTAACATGGGTGAATAATAAAATAACAGTGAAAATTTGAAAAGCGTTTGCTTAAAATATAATTGTTCTGCAACATATCTGTATTGGTGGAATATTGTCAAAGCAGTGTGTAGAGAAAATACGTAGGTTTATGTTAGAAACATTGAAATCTATTGTGCCTATTGAAAGAGAAATAAATCAAATAATTGATTTATATATAATTCTAAAGAATTCAAAAACATAATTTGACAAGAACAAAGAGAAGAATTAAAGCATAGGAAAAATGAAAATTAGGACACTGATAACAAATAGAATACGATCACATAACAGAATGAATTAAAAAAGAAATAGAAGTTTAGACTCAGCAACATTAGGAAATATAAATAATAGATTCTACTATATCATTCATGAAAATAACAAGAAAATTTGTGGATAATTATACATAAATAATTCAGAAATTGAGGTGAAAAAGAAAAAAGAAACAGCAAAACCACACAACAAATGGAAAATGATATCAGAATAGTTATGTATTTGATCAAAAAATTATTTGCATCATCAGAATAAAGACAAGTTTCTTAAAAAATCTGTTTTATATGGTTCCATTAGTGAATTATTTTTTATATTAACAAATATCATTAGAGAAATAAATATTACTTCAGCTACTATAAAATACAAAATTATTTTTCAAATTTTATGCTGATTTGATGAAGCCAGAATTAAATTTATAATAAAAATGCCAACAATTTTTCTCATAAACATAAACAAAAAATTAAATATAACATACTAATAATTTGAAGATATTAACTTAAAAAATCAACTAGGATCAAGTTTGTTTTGTTCTAGGAATCAAGAGTAAATTAAACTTAGAAATTCAATAATGATAACTTGTCATATTTAAAGAAAATAGAAGAAAATGCAAAAATGCATAAATAATGTCAGTAAGACTTTAATTGAAATCCAAAGAGCATTCTGATAAAAACTATTAACAAAATGATAATAATTTTATTTTTTTGGTTAAAGACCATAATGACAATATTTTAGTTAACCTCACATTTTAATGATATATTAACAAAAGAAATAAAGTTGAAGAATATTTAAGATGCTCCCACCAAACTAGTGGAATTAAATGAATGTGGCCAAGTGGCAATTACTCTAATGTCTGGTAAGGACATAAAATATGTTCTTATCATGTTGTATGTAATAGTATAGTGTTTTAAACCTTGTTCACCTTACTGTATTTTAGGTATTTTGTTTGTTGCCTAGTAGTACTCCATGATCAAATCCAAGCTCTCATGCAGCAGTCTGGCTGGCTTGGCAAACTAACGGGGGGTCATGAACAACTTGTGTACCTTGATACAGCAGGAGTAGGAGCCATTTATTGTATGACAACAGAGGTATTTATACATTTCACCCAGCTCATCTTAATTAACATAAATTAGATTCATCAGTCAACCAATAATAAATCTCCACACTTAATGGCTTGCTGGCGTTACTTCACAAACCACTCCCTCTTGCAAAAGGCCAGGTGCATCCATACATGTTTACAGACTCTAACACTCTCACACATACTAGACAAATTATTTACCTCTGAGCCCCACATTCATACATCCATGCTAGATCCTCAATATTCACTCATCTTGTAACTGATGTTTAGGGTATTAAGACCAAAATCTACCCATTTCCCTCCATTCTTCAGGCTGTGGCAGCTACAGTTTCATTGTCTACTTCTATTAATTAAACATTTTAGATTCCATATGTAAATAAGCCCCTGTGGTATTTGTGTTTCTGTTTCCATGTCTGGATTATTTCACTTAGCATAATGCCCTCCAGGTGTCGCGACCCCCCTTGCCCGCAAGGAAGACGCAACTCAGGAATCTTCTTTCAGCAGTTTATTCAGGCCCTTGATATTCTTCTAATAATTCTTCTACTACTACTTCTACTAAACTTCAGATGCCCCTCCCAGCCTTAATAAAGCACCGCGAACCCCAATGCAAAGCTGCCACGTGTACCCTTCTCACAGGGTGCTAGAAAATGACACGCCAACTTTCTCTGATAAGGAGCTGGGAACACGCCAACTCTCTTTGATATGGAGTTGTCCTTCACAGACCACAACGGAGCCAGCGCCATCATGTAATGGCGACCACAGTCCGCAGGAACGGCTCACCACAGCTCCCCCTTTTTGTTTCACTAAGACAATACAGGCAAGAGTAGAGGTCCTATCCCACTGTGCAAAAGTGGCTGCATAGTATGGGCCAGCCCCAGGGGGCGCCTTCCCCAGACCTGACACCATATCAGCCGATGCCTTTTTTCGTGGGGCGGGGCGGAGACACGTCAAACCCGCATGCAATAGGACATGCTCCCCTTGAGGTCCCTCTTCTCAATGGATCACTCAAGTGCAGTGCCTTGCCTCGCATCCTGTATCATGACGATGGTGAGTAAGAGGGAATAGCTGAGGTTGAACTGTGGCTGTGCAGAAGTACAACTACAAACAAGTTGGCAGCACCCTGAAAGAAAGGCACGGACTTTAAAGTGATAGATAAAGACCAGTGTGGAAACCCTTCTGCGTGCAATGGCAACAAGACCCGCAGAGTGCAAGGGCTTTCCAGCACTAAAAGAAAGACAAAAGAAGGACATGTCGTACCCAGTGCAATGTTATAATAACTTGGGGTGCAACGACCATGTCAAAGGCACTAGTGTAGAAACCCATCTGCGTGCAATGGTAGCAAGACCGGCAGAGTGCAAGGGCTTTCTGACACTAAGAGAATAACGAGGAAAGACATGTCAATCCCAGTGCAATGTTATAATAACTTGGGGTGCAATGACCATGTCAAAGGTGTAGTGCTTAAGATGCGCAAGCCAGACCTGTGGCGAGTTGCCAGTTTCTAAAGCAGCAAGAGCTTGTATGATCATAGCCTTATCTTGAGCACTACGAGCTGTAAGGCGACAGAGAAACCACAAACAGAGGAACATACCAAAACAACACAGTGCACCAAAAATGCCTACTCCCACCCACTCTTTAAAAAAGGAAAAAGCAGAAGATATCCAATTGGTGAATTGACCCAGAGTCACGGGATCGACACGGGTACTATTCAAGACAGCTATCTGGGTTAGTTGAGACTGGATCATGTCTTCCACTTCCATGGACCAATTTCCGGCCAGATATCCACCAATGATGTGGGAAGCATTCCTGGAATCATTAAATCTGACAGAGGTTATACATAATGTGCATGTTGGTCAATGCAGCCTAAAAGTACTAGGTCAGCCAATTCTTCTACCTGAGCTTGAAGAAAATCTATTCTTTGGTTGGCAGCTAAAATCCCTGACAAAATATGTTGATTAATCGCATTTTGCGATTCAAGTATAGTGGACGTTTGTTGAACAACTTGATTAATAGTGGCAGCAGTTTGTACTTGACTGGCCATGGCTACTCCGGCCATAACTGCTGCAGCAGCAGATGCCGCCACGGCTGTCACTATAGCTGCTGTGATTCCAAAATCTCTGCAGACTCTAAGTAGCTCTACAATAGGAAATTTATCTGGATCCGCAGTGACTGGGATTGGGACAAAAGTTGGAATTTTCATAATTACTGCTACAGTCCAAGAACCATTCCAACACTCAGATAAGAAACAGGTAATAATAGAACAATCCAGCATCCCCGATGAGGTGTGATTAGCTAAAAGGAACAGGAACGGGGATTGGATACAGACCATTGCAGGAGGCAATGTGGCATAATGTAACAGAGAGTTGAACGAAACAGATGTAAGCCTATTACCTCGTTCACTCTCCTTAGTAGTGCCACAAACATTAGCCAGCCAACTTTTGGCTCCTAGTAATTGAGCCAATGCGGAAATATCGGCTGAAGCCCCCTTCTCATTGGAAATGAGCCATTGAAACCAGGACCAACCTGTTCCTGTAGAGGAGTTGGCATTGTTGTTAAAGTTATAAACATATCTCTTCAGAGGGGGGGAAAAGGAGAAACCTTTAGCAACTTGATGTTTCTCCCAAGAATGAGCCTGACAAGGTGTAAATGTCGGGGGAAAACCAAAATTAGGGGTACAGTAAGGAGAGGCCTTGAAATGAGTGGCATAGCAAGTACTATTAGAAGAAGGAGGCATTGGGATTAATACCTCGGAGATAATAGCTAAAGTAGTTATGTTTAAAACAGAGCTAGTTGTGGGGGTCCCTGAGCCTGATTGCTTCCCTGAAACTACTTGGCTCAATACAGCACTGAGAATACTCCCTGAGACTCGACTGGACTGCAATGGGTCCTCCCAGTTAGTCAAATTTTTGGTCTTAAGGCTAATACAATTAGTGTTCCCAAGACTGAAACAAAAAACTCCTGTGAGATTAACTTGAGACTGATTAAAAATATTTTCCATGTCCCCTCTAGGAGAGGTACAAGGAGCAGACATGAGGTAGAAAAAAGAGTGGGGAGGACACTAGAATTACTATGAACTGGCATTGGCATTGGCCATGCCCGTGCCACTGCCCACCACTGCATTGGTGCCATCTGTACCGTTGGCACCAGCATCAGAGCCAGAGCACTCATCAGAATGAAGCTCCTCATCATGTGACTGTTGTGGCACCTCCTGCTGCTGGTTAGTAGATCTCGAGACTCTTCTTGTCAGGCATTCAGGGATCCACAGCGGCTCCGTGCGATCCTGGGGAAAAACACATACAGATCCTCGTGCCCATGTCAGCAGGGGGTCAGGGCCGTTCCATTGGCCCGTAAGAACATCCTTCCACTTAACATAGCCAGTCACAGAGGGCTGAGGGGACACATGTCTATCGGCCGAAGAGCGGCCATGAATATCCAAATTCAAAAAATTAATGGTAAAAAGAGCTAAGGACAGGCGTTCTTTAGGAGTGTGGTCAACTCCTATTCCCCCTTTTTGTTTTTTTAAGGTTTCTTTTAAGGTGCGGTGGGCACGTTCAACAATGCCTTGCCCTTGAGGATTGTAAGGCAACCCATGAGCAAGTTGTACTCCCATAGTAGAACAAAAAGATGTAAACTGTCTGCCCGTATAAGCAGGTCCATTATCAGTCTTAAGGGATGTAGGTGCACCCCATGCTGCCCATGCCTCTAAGCAATGAGTAATAACATTACGTGCCTTTTCTCCCGATAAAGCAGAAGCATGAATAATTCCAGAGTATGTGTCAATGGAAACATGTACATATTTGAGGTTACCAAAGTCAGGCACGTGAGTTACGTCCATTTGCCAGACGACCAATGGCTTCAATCCTCGTGGGTTTACACCATAAGTAGGAGGATGAAGAAATGTGACACAATGGGGACATTGTAATACTATCTGATGAGCATCTGCTCTGGAGATGGAAAAACGTCTGCGCAGTGTCATAGCATTGACACGAAAGTTGTGATGAAACAATTTAGCTTCTTCTATGGAGGAGGCCAAGCATACCAACTGGCTTCTAGTTGCTGAGTCAGCACAGGCATTACCCTGTGATAACGGGCCAGGAAGAGAGGTGTGAGCCCGAATGTGCATTGGATAGAAAGGGGCAGTACGGCTACGGATAAACTATTGAAGCTGATTAAAGTAAGCAGACACAGTATGGGTGTCACTAATAGCTCCTACAGCCTCCAGAATTTTGAGCGCCTGCACCACATAGATGGAGTCCGAAATGAGATTGAAAGGAAAAGAACACTGTTTAAAAACTTCAATGACAATTTGTAGTTCTACCCATTGTGGATTTCCAGGAGCAAATTGATGCTGGACAGGGGGAGAGTCATTAATCACATAAGCTCCCATTCCAGACTTAGAGCCATCAGTAAAAATATTAACAGCCCCCGGAATTGGAGTGGGTGAAGTTACTTTAGGGAAAATGATAGGATGCTCTTTAACAAAATGGAGTAATGGATGAGAAGGGTAATGATTATCAATATCCCCTTGAAACGAGCAACATAGAATGGCCCAGTTGTCTAGAGTAGCACACAAAACATTAAGTTGAACTTTAGAATAGGGTATGATAAGAGAAAAAGGTGCTTGTCCAAAAATTGAATGCTCTGTTGAATCCCTCTAAGTGCTAATGCTGCAACAGCATCAGGATAGTATTCTAAAGATTTTCCTGGGGATACATGTGGGTGGATCCATAGTAAAGGCCCATCTTGCCACAGTACTCCAGTAGGCTGCCGCATAGTGGCAAGCACACATAACTGGAAAGGTTTATCACTCTGGAGCCTGCATAGAGTAGCATGTTGTATAGCTTCTTCTACTTTTATAAGGGCCACTCTGGCCTCTGTAGTGAGGGTACGAGGGGAAGTAAGATCTGGATCACCCTTAAGAATAGCATACAAAGGCTGGAGCACGATATTAGGAATATGTAAATAACCTCTTATCCAATTAATATCTCCCAACAGTTTTTGAAAATCATTTAAAGTTTGGAGATCTTGAGTTCTTATAGTAACTTTTTGTGGTTTTAACATGTCATATCCAATCGTTGCTCCCAAATACTTAATAGAATCCCCTGTTTGAACCTTCTCAGGTGCAATATGTAATCCATACTGAGCTAACAACTTCACCAAGTCTTTATAGGCCTCATAAACTGACTGTTTTAATTTGGCTGCCAATAATACATCATCCATATAATGAATAATCTTGATGGAAGGATATTGTTGTCTGAGAGGTGCGAGTGCCTTCCCTACATACATCTGACAAATTGTAGGACTGTTAGACATTTCCTGTGGTAAAACAACCCACTCAAACCTTTGATCTGGTTCCTCGTGATTACACGAGGGAAGGGTGAAGGCAAAACGCTGTGAGTCCTTAGGATGCAAAGGAATAGAAAAGAAACAGTCTTTAATGTCAATAGCAATGATATGCCAGCCCTGAGGAACAGAGGAAAGCAGCAGCAGCCCTCTTTGTTTGGGCGTGTAAACTTCGTCCTGAAACACCCCCGCCATACGGAGGCAGATCGGGAGGCTGTCCGTTCTTGAGCCCTTGCTTATCTCTGTTCCCTGTACCTAAACTCCCTAGCTGCCGAGACAGCATCTCCAGCTCCTCCTCTTCATTATCTTCTACCTCTGACCCACTTTCGCATGGTGGCGTGCGCAGCACACTGAGATCTGGATACAGTCTCCTCCCGTTCTCCACGCCCCACACACTCCCCTCTTCCTGAGACACTTCGCTCTCTGTTGTTTCTGATTTTTCTTCATGCAATTGTTCTAAAACCTCCTGCCCTTTAACAAGCGCTTCTTGGCATTGGCCATCCGTAAGACAACTACTTTGGACCATCTTCCAGAGGGGTATCACCCCGCCCTCTAGCATGCCCTGCTCACGAGCAAAGTCAAGGTCTTTGCCTAATTTATCCCAGCTGGGTGTAGTGAGGCTGCCTGAAAATGCAAACCACGGTGCAGCTGTATCTACCCTCTGTAAAAATTTCTCTAAGGTACTGCGTTTCACCTCCAGTCCCTTGGAACGTAAAAAGCCATCTAAGGCCAGAAGAAGTGGACTTGAAGTCACGGCACCCATGACGCAACACAAGAAAACACAGAAATTGAAAGTGAAAGTACACAAAAACAAAACAAACATACACAGAAAGAGAACAAAAATTCAGAGTGCAATTGCTATAAGATGTAGCGCCCTCTCTTTACAGAGGAGCTTCCCGCTTTTTAACAGCGGGTCCCACGTTACCTGGGACTTACCGGTGCACCTCCCTGACTGCTGAAAGTTCTGGTTCCTGGGTGTTTCTTTGTTTCTTTTCTCCCGGGTCTCGGCACCACTTGTCGCGACCCCCCTTGCCCGCAAGGAAGACGCGACTCAGGAATCTTCTTTCAGCAGTTTATTCAGGCCCTTGATATTCTTCTAATAATTCTTCTACTACTACTTCTACTAAACTTCAGATGCCCCTCCCAGCCTTAATAAAGCACCGCGAACCCCAATGCAAAGCTGCCACGTGTACCCTTCTCACAGGGTGCTAGAAAATGACACGCCAACTTTCTCTGATAAGGAGCTGGGAACACGCCAACTCTCTTTGATATGGAGTTGTCCTTCACAGACCACAACGGAGCCAGCGCCATCATGTAATGGCGACCACAGTCCGCAGGAACGGCTCACCACATCCAGGTTTATCCAGTTTCTGACAAATGGCCTAATTTTATTATTGTTTATGGCTGAATAATATAAGAATTTACCATATTTCCTTTCTTCTTTTATCCATTTTGTCATTCATTAGGCTGCTATGTTACAAAATTATGAATAATGTTGTAGTTGGCATGAAGGTGAAGACTTCTTTTCTTTTTTAAAAAATTAATTTTTTAAAATTAGTTATACATGACAGTAGAATGCATTTATGCACTTTTGATATATCTTGCATAGATGGTATATAATTTCTCATATTTCTGAGTGTACATGTTGCAGAATCATATTGGTCATTTCATAATTGCTTTTTCTCTCTCTATGAATAATGTCATTGGGATTTTAATAGAAATTTCATTAAATCTGTATAATCCTTTTGGTATATGGCCATTTTGACAATATTAATTATGCCTATCCAATAGCAAGAAGTATTGGAGATCTTGGAGATCTTCCCATCTTCTGAGGTTTTCTACAATTTCTTTCTTTAGTTTTCTGTAGTTTTTGTTGTAGAGGTCTTTCACCTCTTTTGTTAAATTGATTTCCAGGTTTTCTTTTTTTTTTAAGTCTATTGTGAATGAAGTAGTTTTTCTAGTTTCTCTTTCAGTGGATTCATCACTGATTTATAAAAAATGTTTGATTTATGGGTTTTAATTTTATATAGTGTTAATTTATTGAATTCATTCATTAGTTCTAGAAGTTTTCTGGTGAAATTTTTATATCTTCTATATACAGAATCATGTCATCAGCAAAAAGTGATACTTTGAGTTTTTTTTACCTAAGTGTATCCCTTTAATTTCTTTCTTTTGTTTGATTGTTCTTACTAGAGTTTCAAAGAATGATGTTGAATAGAAGTGGTAAAAGAGGACATCATTTTCTTGTTCCAGTTTTTAGAGGAAATGCTCTCAATTTTTTTCTATTTAGAATAATGCTGGCCCTGGGTTTAGCACAGATAGCTTTTACAATGTTGAGGTATATTTCTACTAGCCCTAGATTTTTTAATGTTCTGAACAGGAAGGTATGCTGTATTTTGTCAAATGCTTTTTTTCTACATCTGTTGAGATTATCATGATTCATGTTTTTAAGTCTTTAAATAAGATGAATTACATTTCTTGATCACTGTATGTTTAAATAATCTTGCAACCCTCGCATGAATCCCACTTGATTGTGGTGCACTGTCATTTTAATATGATTTTAAATGCGATTTGACAGAATTTTATTGACAATTTTTGCATCCATTTTCATCAGGGATATTGGTCTGACGTTTACTGTCTGTGATATGTGTTTGTCTGGTTTTTGGTATCAGGATGACATTAGCCTCAAAAATGAGTTTTGAAGGGTTCCCTTCTTTTCTATCTCATGGAATAGTTTGAGGAATATTGATGTTAATTTTTTGTTAAGTTATTGTTAAGTTTTCTAGAACTGGGTTGAGAATACATCTGGTCCTGGTGTTTTCTTGATTGGTAGAATTTTGATGGCATTTTCTATTTCATTACTTGAAATTTATCTATTTAAATCATGTATGATATTCTCATTCAGTTTTGGTAAGTAATATGTCTCTAGAAATTTATCATATATTTTCAATACTTTCTACTTTATTAGAGTATAAATATTCAATATAGTTTTTAATTATTATTTGTGCAATTGCTATTTATGTATTTCAGATATATCCATTGTGATATTTCCTGCTTCATCTTGTATTTTATTTAGTAATTTGAGTTTTCTCTCTTTTTTATCTTCATTAGAATAGCCAGGGTTTAATCTATTTCAATTATTTTTTCAAAGAACCAACTTTCTGTTTTGTCAATAATTTAATTGTTTCTTTTGTTTAAATTTTATTAATTTCAGCTCTGATTTTAATTATTTTCTGTCCTCTACTGCCTTTGGTGTGGATCTCCTCTTTTTCTAGAGATGTAGTGTTAGGTCATTTATTAGTCAAATTTTTATTTTTTTAATAAATGCACTCAATGTAATAAACTTTCTTTTTAGTACTGCCTTCATAGTGTTCCACAGATTTTGATGTTATATCAGTGTTCTCATTTACTTCTCAGAATTTTTTTTTACTTCATTCTTGATTTCTTTTACTATCTATTTGTCATTCAATTGTGTATTATTTAGTCTCCATTTCTTATAGTAGCTTCGATGTTTTATTTTATTGTTGATTTCTAATTTTATCCCATTATTGTCTAATGGAATGAAAGGTATTATCTCTGTTGTTTGTTGTTTGTTTGTTTTGTATTTACTAATAGTTGCTTTGTGGCATAAAATATGGTCTATTTTAGAGAAGGATCCATGTGTTACTGAAAATAAAGTACATCTACTCATTAGTGGGTAAAATTTTCTATATATGTCTGTTAAGTCTAAATTATTGATTGCATTATTTAGTTCTTTAGTTTCTATATTTAGTTTTGTTTGGAAAATCCATGCAGTAGTGAGAGAGGTATGTTAAATTCACCCAGTATTATTGTATTGTGGTCTATTTGACTCTTAAAATTGAGAAGAGTTTGTTTTATGTACACAAATGTTCCATTGCTTGGGGCATTAATATTTATAATTGTTATGTCCTTATGTAGACTTCCTTTATAAAGTCTGAAATATTCTTCTTTCTCTCTTCTGATTAACTTTGATTTGAAGTCTACTTTATCTGAAATAGGAATAAAAAACCCTGTTTATGTAATCCAATATAAGTGATAATTTTTTTCCATCCTTTCACCTTCAGCCTGTGGATATCTTTGCCCATGAGGTGAATCTCTTGAAAAAAGTATATTGTTGGGTCTTGCTTTTCAAGGTTGAATAATTTGTCTTTATTATCTAAGGGTCTGTTTTCAAATTGGTCTAAACTGTTAGTGATGCTTTCTTTTGAGTTTATAATTTGGTTTACTGATTCCTTTATTTTGAAGTATTCTGTTTATTTTATTTTCTACAATCTCTCATTATTGAAGTGGTCTTTCACTTCCTGTATTTTTTCTTTGATTTTATCCCTAACACTAACCTTTATCTAACATATCAGTTTAACTATATACAATCTGAACTCATTCTTGGACACTTCTTCTATTGTGTTATCAGTGGCTTTTGTTGTTCAAGCATCTTCATTTGTTTGAGGTGCTTTATTCCCTTGTTTTTATTTTGATTTTTTTGGTAGTGTCTATTCCCATCTAAAAGTATGGACATAAGACAGGATAAATTTTACCCTCTAGATATATAGTGTTTCTGAAAGTTTGTAGTGCTTTGCCTTAACTGGTAAGACCAAAATCAACAGCACCCAATGAACACAATCTATAGCCTTAAACTTAATTGATCCCACTAAGGTGTCTACTGCTTTCTTGCATTGAGTCACAATGATGAGTTTTAAAACTACCTATTGTATAAAAAGAATATTTGTTAAAATGATTTACCATTTCAAATGGTGGATGAGAGAACAGAGGCATTATATTTTGCACTATTTGTGAGTGAGGAAAAGAGAAGCCAGAAGTAAAAATTCACAGGAAATGTAGAAGAGGAGCTGACAGAGATTGGCTTTTGGTTAGAGAAAAGTTGGAAAGAAAATCCAAGAAAATAGATAAGAAACAGGAAGAAGACGAACAAAGAGAAAAAAATAAAGAAATAAGAATACAACAAAAAATGCAAAACACCAATCATATATTATTGTCTTCCACACACTGATGCATAAAAAACATCTTGTTACAAATAAGGTAGAGAAATTAATGAATCAAAACATAAAACTAAATAAAATAAGTCTTGCTGGAAAGTTGAACTGTCTCTGTCAATGTTTAAGAGTTTCTCAGCCCTGTCTCTGACATCTTTTGGGATCACCAAATCCAGATCAGCTCCTGCAACCCAGTCTCTATTCCACCGCTCTGACCTTCAGATACCTCAGGATTGGCCATGCTGAAGTCCCAGCTGGAGTCCCCAGACAGAGGCTCTTGTGATGGTAAACCTGTTGGCACCTAGGCATCAGGCCCTAGCTGGTGTCCCCAAAAGGGTGCATCCACTTACAATCAAATCTGGAGTCTCCCCAGAGCAGTCCTCTAGGCTGTGGTAGCAGTAGTTGTGATGTTTATTGGCAGCAGGCAGCAGGTCAGCAGTAGCTGTGACTGCAGCGGGAGCTATGACTGAAGCTGTGGGGGCATTGTTTTCAGGTAATCTCTCAGGGTCAGAAGCAGTGTCAGCTTCAGTTGCATTTAGGGCATTGTTTTTTTTTTCCTGTGGCAGCAGCACCAAGTAAGAAGACCTCCAGATGGTCTCAGGCTAGCAGCCTCAGAAGCAGAGAGGGCAGCAATGATGGCAGTGGTGCAGGTGGCAGTTGATTGACAGGAGACCTCTTGTTCAGCGGCAGTAACCACGGTGGTAGTGTTGAAATTTCCATTTGAGGTAACCCAAGTTGTGCCCAGAGATCTCTGGGCATGGAAGCAGCATCTGCAGCAGGCTTTAGACCTCCATCTACTTATTTCATATGCTTTAGATATATACCCAGAATTTGTATTTGTAGTTTATATGGTAATTAATTTTTATAAACATTACACAGTGTACACATATGTCAAATTATCACATTGTTTGAATTGAATATCTAATACCTTTAGGTATTAATTAAATTTTTAAAGGTCATACATCTATTATGTATCAGGTCATACATCTATTCAAAATAACTAGTGTTGTAAACAAACTTTGACCTATTTGGACACGCATAGCCCTTAAGATTATTTTTGGTAGACAACAGTAACTGTGAAAAAGTTTGACATGGGTGGGGGTTATATGTGTCCCCTACTTTGAATACAGGTTACACTACTAGCAAGTTTCAGACTAAATTTTTTCATGGATGTAGACATTTATTAAATGTGTAATTTTAAGTATTCACAAAAAAGTTCATATGTTATTTTTCTAATCTTGTTAAATGTCTCATTATTGATGTGTGTTGGATAAGGATATTGGAGACAACTTTGAATCTTTTCCACCTTCATATTGCAATTGCCTTATTCATCCTATTTTGACTCCACTTTCAAATCTAGTCAGTCATCCATTATTTTTTTTTCTTGATTGTCTTTCACTTGGCTACTGCAAATGTATTCTAACTGCTTCTTCTGCTTCTGTTATCCATTAATTTTTTGATCATCTTTCACTTGGCTACTGCAAATGTATTCTAACTGCTTCTTCTGCTTCTGTTATTGCTTCTGTATCCAAATACTTTTTTTTTCCTCTACAACAGAGCTGGAGTACTTAACAAAAAACAAGAAATGTGTGCAATAGTGTCACAACCTCTATAGAAAATCATCCAAAGTCTTTTTTGTTACATAAATTCTTACATTTCCTAGAAAACTTTTTCAAGGAATCTCTAGATTATTTGCCTTTGATATTGTTTTTTTTTTCTGAAAGAGATAGATAGATAGATAGATAGATAGAGAGAGAGAGAGAGAGAGAATTTTTAATATTTATTTTTCAGTTTTTCAGCAGACACAACATCTTCTTTTTTGTGTGGTGCTGAGGATCAAACCCAGCGCCCTGTGCATGCCAGGTGAGCTCAGTACTGCTTGAGCCACATCCCCAGCCGCTGTCTTTGATATTGTTTTACTCAATATTCCCTTCATTCTTTTAATTCTATTGGCTTTTTTTAAAAGATTTTTCAGAATGGTTTTCTTTCACCACCTCTCAGAAGTATCCATCATTTTTCTTTCTTTTTTTTTTTTTGGTATTAAGAATTTAACCCAGGAATGATGTACCACTCAGCTACACATCTAGTCTTATTTATTTATTTGGGGACAGAATCTCACTAAGTTGCTTAGGGTCTTACTTACTAAGTCCCTGAGTCTGGCCTTGAACTTGGGATCTTCTTTTCCCAGACTCCCCAAGTTGCTGGGATCACAGGCACTTGCTACTGCACCTAGCTTTTCTTTATCTCTTAATGGTGAATATTTCATACTTAACTTTGCCTCACAAAAATAGTTACTATAACTGTGTTATATAATAATATATGTTCACTTGTTTAATTTGCTTATTATGTTTTTTCTTCACTAAAGGATCAGCTTTTTAAAAAAAATTATTTATTTTTTATTTATATATGGCCAAGGAATATATTACAATTATTTTTACACATAAATAGCACAATTTTTCATATGTCTTGTTGTATACAAAGTATATTCACACCAATTTATGTCTTTATACCTGTACTTTGGATAATAATGATCATCACATTCCACTATAATTAATAGCCCCATGCACCTTCCCTTCACCTCTACCTCCTCTACTCTATCTAGAGTTTCTCTATTTCTCTCATGCTCCCTCTCCCTATCCCACTATGAATCAGCCTCCTTATATCAAAGAAAATAATCAACATTTGTTTTTTTGAAATTGACTAATTTCACTTAGCATTATTTTCTTTTTCTCCATCCATTTACCTGCAAATGCCATATTTTTATTATCTTTTACTGCTGAGTGGTATTTGATTGTGTATAAATGCCACATTTTTTTATCCATCCATCTATTGAAGGACATCTAGGTTGGTTCCACAGTTTAGCTATAGTGAATTGTGCTGCTATAAACATTGATGAAATTCATCTAGTAAAATAAGAGACCCAGAATAGCTAAAGCAATCTTTAGCAAGAAGAATGAAGCAGGTGACATCACTATAGCAGACCTTAAGCTATACTATGGAGCAATAGTAACAAAATATGTTACAAAATGCCATATGGTATTGGCACCAAAACAGACTGCTAGACCAATGGTACAGATTAGAAGAAACAGAGACTAACCCACAAAACTACAATTATTTTATCATAGACAAAGGTGCCAAGAACATGCATTGGAAAAAATATAGCCTATGCAACAAATGGTTCTGGGAAAACTAAAAATCCATACACAACATAATGAAATTAAACCCCTATCTCTCTCCATGCACAAAACTCAACTCAAATTAAATCAAGGACTTAGGAATAAAACCAGAGACCTTGCATCTAATAGAAAAAAAAAATGGAGGCCCTAATCTCCATCATGTAGAATTAGGCCCCAAGGTTCTTAATAAGACTCCTGTGGAGCAAGAATTAAAATCATGAATCAATAAATGGGGTAGACTCAAACTAAAAAGTTTTTTCCCAGCCAAAAAAAAAAAAAAATATATATATATATATATATATATATATATATACACACACACACACACACACACACACACAATCTGTGAGAAGAATAGAGAGCCTACATCTTGGGAGCAAATTTTTACCCCTCATTCATCAGATAGAGCACTAATTTCTAGGGTATATAAAGAATTCAAAAGCTAAGCTCCAAAAAAACAAATAACCTAATCAATAAATGGACAAAGGACCTGAACAGACACTTCTCATAAAATGATACACAATACATCAACAAATATATTTTAAAATGTTCGTCATCACTAGCAATTGGAGAAATGCAAATAAAAACCACTCAAATATTTCATCTCAATTGAGTCAGAATGTTAGCTATTCTGAAGACCAACAACAGTAAATGTTGGCGAGGATGTGGGGAAAAAGGTACACTCATACACTGCTGGTGGGACTACAAATTGGTGCAGCCAATATAGAAAGCAGTATGGAAATTTCTTGGAAAATTGAAAATGGTACCACCATTTTACCAGCTATCTTTCTGCTTGGTCTATACTCAAAGGACTTAAAAACAGCATACCACAGAAACACTAACATCAGCTTTTTATGGTAAAAATTTCCCTCATATTTCACTGGTGCCTTGAGTGCATCCAAAACCATTCAACACATAAGCAGCAATAATTTTCTAAAAATCACTAATGCTTTTGGTAAAGTTTATCATGATAACTTAATAATTTTCTAAAAATCACTAATGTTTATTGGTAACGTTTATCATGAAGTTGTAAACCTACTATTCATTGCTCTGGCCTTAGCTAGAGAGAAGACTGTTCCCCTGTTTCACAAAAGAGCTTTTGATGACAATAATTAGAATGATCAGGGAGTCAAAAGCAAATTATAAAGATGGGTTGTAATGTAATTCAAATTTTTAAAATTACTATTGTCTATCATTAACTATACAGATTTGTAAAAATTGTTAATAGTCTTAAAAATAAAGTGCTAAACAGTTATGCACACATCTCTTTTGCACCTTTAGCTAATTACTGTATTTACTGGTGTTATTCTTTAAACCACCATAAACCCCCTAGAATAAGTTTCTTGAGATAGCTAAACTTTATTAACTTGTAAACTCACAGAGTCTTACATGATGTCTGGTACAGTTAGTTGTCAAAAATGTATAATAAATGAAAAAATAAGTTCATGGTCAACAATTAGTGTTATACATTTTTATTGGATTCAATGTAGTGGTTTCATTTATGTTCCTTCCTTCAATGTCTACTATTGCATTAATGATAATCTAAATAATCTTGTTTCTTAGCAAACTAAACCTGTGAGAAACTTTTTTCTCATTTAAGTAAAAATAATTTTATTTTTAGTTTGAACATGATTTTATTGCTTTCCAATAGTTTTTAAATGAATTATCTTTGGAATTTCACTCACCTTTAACAGAGTGATTTAACTGAATCACTCACACATTTCCTTGGAGAAAGAGTTATAGCTATAACTTTCAAATCTAAAATTAAGTCATCTTTTTTTTAATGGAAAACATATAACAGGAGAAGGGGACATTTTAAGAAATTCATAAAAGCCTTATTTTAATTGGAGGGGTGAAAAAGGAATATTTACCTCAAAGGTAAATTGTATTAAATTTTATTAGACATTCTTCCACAATAAGAGAATGAGTTTCTGTCTGCAATGATATCGTAAAGTGTGTGGACTCCTGTCATCTTTGAAAATATATATATACTTTAAGAACTCAAATTTGTTAGCCCAATAATTAAATTAAACAAACTTATATCCACATCTTAATTAGCTCCTATATTTGAATTCTTCATAGCTAAATAAATTATATGTAAAATATTGAACTACCATTCAAATACAGTCATTCATAGGTTTGCATGGTTAAGGTAAGTTTAAAGAGTTTAAGGGCTTAAAAAATCTAATACTTGTGACAATTCCTTCTAAGTGAAACAGTACTTGGTTAAACAGACATATTTTCACTATCATATACTCAGGGAGTAGGGAATAACTAACAGATTGTACTAAGATTTCATTCTTGATTACCTTCTATGTGTATGTTCTTTTTAACTTCTGTTTTAGAGATTCATAGATAATTTGTAATAATACCAATGTGAATTTTCATTTTTCAAAATTCTTACTTTTTTATCTTATACTTTAAACTAAAATATAATAAGGAGTTAATAAACCAGAAGATATATATGTTATTAAAATTTCAAAATAATAATCAATTTTTAAAGAGATATCTTGAGGTATAATTTATATAAAATCACACTTATTTAAGGTATATGATTGTACAAGTTTGAAATAGGTATATGTGCATGAAATTATTAACTCTGTTATGATAATAAATGTATTCATAATCCCAGAAATTTTTTGTATTTCTGTGTAATTAACCCCTTTTACACAAACTTTTCTGTAAATGCTGATCTACTTCTCATTGTTCATTAGTTTATATAACTTAGAATTCTATATAAATGGAAGCATATTATATATGCAATTTGTCTTACTTTTTCCCTTGCCATTATTTGATATTCCTTCATGTTATTATAAGTATCAACAATTCATTAGTTTTTTTGTTTCTTTTTACTTTTTTTTCATTATACATGTATATATGTACAGCCCATTTTGATAAAATTACACATGCATAGGATATATCCTATTCTGATTAGGACCCAAGTCTTGTAGTTTTTTTTTTTTCTTAATATGGCTCACTATATAGATTTGTTGCAAATTTTCTAATAGTATATTCAATCTTTTAATGGTCATTTGGCATTTTTGATCTAAGAAAACTCTATAATTGTGTAAGTATTTATAGAAGTATTTCATCTTTCTTCTTTTCCTCCTCCTCTTCCTCTTCCTATTTCTCCTAATTCTTCACCCTCCTTCTTCCTCTCCTCCTTCTCCTCCTCCTTCTTCATCTATCTTGGACAAATATCTCAGATTAGAGTGCCTGGATGTCTCGGGATGTATGTAGTTAATTTTTTTAAAGAAATTGACAGATTTTTAAAGTGATATATTATAAAAGACTTTCTTCATATTCTTTCTAATGCTCAGTATGTTTATAATTTTATCCAACATGATAGATATTTCATAGGTGTCTCATTGCGATTTTAATAAATGTTTCCCAAAAAACCAAGGATATTTTACTTCTTTTTATGTGCTTATTTCCTATCCACTTATCTTCTTTGGTAAAGTGCAGGAGTATCTTGCCAGTTTTACTTATGTTGTTTTTTGTTTGTTTGTATTTCTTGTTATCATGTTTTGAGTAGACTTTTGAGAGTTTTAGAGTATTCTAAATATTATTTTTCATATACACCAGTTTTTTTATCACATGTACAACTTGCAAATATATTTTCCCAGGCTTTTTTCTGTTTATTTACTTCATGTTTTTGAAGGTGTAGAGTTTAGTTTTAATTTTGATGAATACAAATACATCAACTCTTGAATTGTGCTCTTGGTATCATATGTTAGAAACACATCCCTAATACTTGATTACAAAAACTCTCATATTTTCTGCTAGATGATTTATAGTTGGAATTACAATGCCTTTGGAGTTCAATTTTATATATGATGTGAGGTACAAAAGGTATTATTTTGTTGTATATTGTTATCTAGTGAGCTCAGAATAATTTATACAATAATAGTTTGTTTAATAATTTGTCTTGTGAAACTGACACACATGCATACATATAAGAAATATATTTAGCTTCATTATTTAGCACACACCTGTACAATCCCAGTGGCTTGGGAAACTGATGAAGGATTATCATGAGTTCAAAGACAGTCTCAGCAAACATTAGGTGCTAAGAAACTCAGTGAGACCTTGTCTCTACATAAAAATTGCAAAATAGGGCTGGGAATATAGCACAGTGGCTGAGTGCCCCTAAGTTCAATCCCTGATGTCCCCAAAACCAAAATATATATTTAAAGAGTTTTATAGACATATTCATAATTTAAAAACACATCAATAAATTCTATATAGGTGCAAATTTATGTGTATATATGTATGTGTGTATATATACACACACATTATATATATATACATTCATATATATGCATACATATATATATACACATACATATATATATTATATATATTTACAATAAATTATAAATGTTTTGGCCTATATTAGTTTTAAGATTGCCCAAATAAAATATCCAACTAAATATTTCCAGTTTTATTATTTTTGGTCTTCAAAATATGATTGGTTTCTAAATAATTAGCTATGTAGAAACTAAAGAGTAGATAGGTAGAAATACATTTTGAATTTTCATTGTAGTGTCTGCAAATTTGAATTCTAAAAATTGAACTGAAGACTACTGCTTCTTAGATAGAAAATTATCTTATTAAGTCATCCTTCTAAATAATTTTAAGTAAATGAGGCCTGATATTAATGAAACTCATTGAAATAAATTTGCTGAATTTCTATATACATTTGATTCTCTGTACATAATTAGTTCCTTTTCAAATGATCACAATCAAGTAACATAATGGATATCAGAATTGTATATCCTGGAAAAAGTAGCCATTCAGTGAACATTATCAATGATTTTAGCAGACATCCTTAGTCTACACTTTGCCTTATCCCCAAAGAAGAGGTCATCAAGCAGAGATTAGAAAGAAGAGACGTGAATGACTCCATAAGCATATTGGCATACCTGGTGCACTACCAAATGTCCATCAAACCCAGGTCATTGTGTGCCTGCATGAAATAATTAATAAAGTGTTAATGGACAATGCAAACCTTTTTCAATGAGTCATTTCTAGTTCTGTTATACAGAGAGGGGTTCTCACAAAGAAATTGTAATGATTTTTAAAATTTAATTAAGATTCACTTTCAGTGTCTTCAGTTAAAGACTATATTCTAAAAGAGAGAACCAAAAAGACCGTGCTCACTAATATCTGGCTTACAATTATGATACTGTGACTCAACTCATGACATTATCTTATATTTGATTCAATTTTGCTGTAAAGCACTTAATATTAGATCTTATGCATTAGACTTGATGCCTCTATAAACCTAGAAAATTCTCAGGTAAATTTATTCATTCAACTGTTTTTGTTCCTAATTAGTGATTTCAGTAAGTTTTATACATGAATAAGCAAAACCATCAAAAAATGATAAATAAAAAGTTAAAATAAGAGAAAAAATATTTATGGATTCTTCCTTATTCTCTTAGCTACATTAAAATATTTAAGATATATAAGGAATAATTATAGCAATTTTTGATTTGTTTATTGTATGTAGACATAATATTACTACTAATACTAATAACAAAATGAGGGGAATGGACTTATAAAGAAATACAATTTCTATAGATTATTTGAATTAAAGTAACAAATCTGAAGTATATTCTAATAAGTTATGGTGTGTCTTGTTACTTTTACATCACCTACTAAGAAAAATAGTAAGAAATAATACTACAATGGATGTTGTATGAATTAAATTCAGTAAATTTGTTTAATTTGCTTAGAAGGATACCTGGAACATGAGAAGTTTTGTATTAGAATTACCTATTATTAACAGTTTTGACATTTCAGTCTTATGAGGTGAAAAATAATTTCCACTATAAAATTACTATGGTCTGAAAATGTAAACACAGATTTGCTTTTTCAGAAATGTGTCTGGAAGAAAGGAAGATTGGTTGATTGTGAAAACTTATTCTTTTAGAGAATGATGGGCTAGGGAGAAACAAGAAAAAATTTGATGACAAACTATAAGTAATATTAGGGCAATACTCTTTCTTAACCATATGACAACAATTTTAAAGAATACTTGCTGGAAATTCTACTTGTTCTTATATAAAGTTGGGTTTAAATCTAAGAATAGATTTCTGAACTTACCATGAAATATTTGAAATTCTGTAACTCATTTCTATTTGCTTATTATTGAATAGTTTGTGTTGAAAAATTTTCTGTTGGAATTTTAGGCATACATGTTTATTATGTCTAATAATTTGAGTTTTTGATTTTCTACAGAGCTAGCAGATTGGCCTTTTGGAAAATGTAAATTGTTCCCCTTATACACTTTATATCAGGTTCATTGAATCCAGAAAAAGTGCCATTTTATGGGGAGGTATGTTTGTTTAACAGTCAGAGAAATGGTCTTTGTAAAAAATTATCAATAGAGGCTGGGGTTGTGGCTCAGTGGTAGAGAACTTGCCTACCATGTGTGAGGCACTGTGTTTTACACTTAGCATCACATATAAATAAATAAATAAAATAAAGATCCATCAAAATTGAAAATATATATATATATATATAAATTATCAATAAAAATAATAGAGATCACTCATATTTCTGATAACAATTGGTTAAATTAAACTTATCAAAGAAAATATTATTGATAGATTCTCTGCTAGACAATTTCCTATGGGATACTTCACTACCTTATTTTGAAGTGAATACTTTGTTGCATAATATTCATAATGGAAATATGGAAGTTCCCATTACTGTCTTAAGCTTATCCTACCTCAGGAAGTTGTGATATTATTGTAATCATAGAGTGAAGAAAATGTGTCAAATTCTCTACATGTTGTTTTTTGGTCTCTGTTTTTCATAATGTTTTTTTTCAGAAATATTTTATACACTCTCCTGTAATATTTTCCTATTAGTGTACCAATGTGAAAAGAGAGTGAGCATACTAAGGATACTGTTCCTGTGTATTATAAAGTCAAAATTATTGAGTAAATGAAGCCTCCTCTTGGTACTATACAATTGTAACAACAATTAAAATATTTCCATAGCATTTTCTTATAAATATGGCCATAAATAAATTTTCATAGCACTAGTTTAATACACTGTGTATTACTGATTTCATAATTAAATTTTAATTCATGGTTACTTCTTTTTTTGATTTTCAAAACGTTGCATTTTGAAAATAATTTAAATTTTAAAAACACTTTAAATTAGAGTATTTGTAAAGAAACATGGCGTGTTTTAAAGAAACAATGATCACATGTCAATCTGTATATGCTTTTAATTTGCCTATATAACATATAGACAAAATTTTGACTTGAATAAAAGGCATAAATATATATTTATCAAAAGAACAAATGGCTGGCAAAGTTTTCTAGAAACAAATATATTCAAATTAAAATGAGAACATGATATTTTTAAATGTTAGATTATTAGAATTTCTAGATAAATAATATGCAATAATAGTTTTAATAACTTTGGTGAGAATATAAATTGGAGCAGCATTTCTAAAAATAATTTCATTTCTAAAAATAATTTCATTATTCTAAAAATAATTTCATAATTCATTTACAGTTCTTAGAAAACTGAAAGAATATTCAGGTCATATGCATGGATCATGGGAGCTTGTTCAGAGAATCCAGTAAGGGAGGCTAACCTTTTGAATACTTTTGAAGAAAAAATGGTCATTCTCTTATCTTCTAAGGGAATATCCTCAGAATTGGTGAGAGAATAAACACTCAGACCTCATCTCAGATGAAATCTGTAAATAGTATAAGAGATAGAAGCAACAACTAGATTATTCATGCTTTTTTGAGCTGTTCATTTTCATCCTCAGAATCAGGTGCTATAAAATAATCATATTATGAACTTACAGTTTTATTTTCAGAGATCTTTATTCAATAAGAAATGTATAAGTTACTGTAATTTATAATAGGAGAAAAAAAGTCCAAGAAAGAGCAAAGTACCTGTATAAAGACATGATTTGGCATGAACATACTTTTATATTCAAAGATATAAAAAATTGTGCTCTATATGTGTAACAAGAATTATAATACATTATGCTGCTGTGTATTAAAAAAATAAAATCAATTAAAAAAAATCAGTACTATGATAACACAGCCACCTCAATGTTTATAGTAGCTCAATTTAAAATAGCTAAATTGTAGAACCAGCCTAGATGTCCTTCAATAGATGATGGATAAAGACACTGTGGTATATACACAATGGAATATTATTCAACATTAAAACAGAATAAAATTATGTAATTTGTAGGCAAATGGATGGAGTTGGATAATATCATTCTAAGTGAAGTAAGTGAATCCCAAAACCCAAAGGCCCAATTCTCTCTGATAAGTGGATGCTGATCCATAATGCGGGGGGCGGGGGGGTGAGCATGGGAAAAATGGAGAAACTTTGATGGGGCAAAGGGGAGGGAAGGAGATATGGGGGCAGAAAAGATGGTGGAATGAGATGGACATAATTAACCTAAATACATGTTTGATTACACATATGGTGCAACATTACATTGTGTACAGTCAGAGAAATAGAAAGTTGTGCTGCAAATGTGTATTATGAAAAAAAAATGCATTCTTCTATAACCTATACTTAATTTAAAAAAATTAATTTATTTTAAAAAACATAGTCATATAAGAAAAACTCTAAAAATCTTTAGGTCTACAATCCAGAGGTTAACATCATATGTATTATAGTTCTTCTACTTATATATACTGTCATATTGTAAAGATCGTATGCTTTTAGCAATTCAATTTTATTCTTAACATTCTATTTCTGAAAAATGTGTTTTAATAGATGATACATACTAATATTGGTAGAAATTTGTTCATTAATGGTCACTTTCTAATTTTTTTTCTCTTCGCAAAGCCAGTGACTTCCATTATGTGCTGTGACAGTGATGTGTTCTGAATGCATGTGCCCCCATTTGATTACCCCCTTAAAATTTTAGAGTTACTATTCTGCTATATTGGAATTTGTTTTGTTTAATAAAAATATTTCTAGATAGCACTGTAAGTTAGAAAATTAGATTTAATTTCCCTTTGTGAGTAATTAGCTGTTAGCATCTCATCTCTCTTTATGCATATAATTAACTTTTCTAATAAATATAACTTCTTTGGTGTTGAAGATTATTCCACAAGCTTTGTCATCAAATATTGCACTTCTTTTTCATGACAAACTTAAATTAAGTAAACTGTTTATTTACTTACAAGATTTTTCATGAAAATGGGAAACACAGAAAAGATCGTAAAGTTTCTAATGCCAAGGTTTCTTTGTTTATCAAGGCATTTCACTTCTAATTTCTATTGTCAGTATTAAGACACTGAAATTACAATCAGGTATATGAAAATTTGGATGTGAACATGCACTTCACTGCTGGGTTCTGCTTTGTGTCTCTAGGTCACCCTGAGCATCATTTACATCAAAATGTTTCAGCTCATTGTCCAGCCCACTGCCCATCATTCTGGGCTAGAATTCAGGGATTTATATATGATATTAAAAGTAACTGTTAAGAAGTGAAAAAATTAGCTACAAGTTTGATTTATTTACACATAATTTTTAAAAAGGTAATTAAATAATTGACTAAATTTATACAGTTAATTTTCAGGGCATCATGATTTTTTAAACCCAAAATTCAATTAATGGTTACATCTGAATTGTCTATGTACTCACTTTAAATAGTAGTTGTTCAATTTGGATAGTAATAACTCCTCAAGAATCTCAAAAAAAATTCATCCTACCCTACATAATTGCTATATTTGATATTGGAAAATCAGTAAAAATGGAAACAGTTTAAAAATGATTGCCCTTTGAAGAAAAGCCAATCCTATTAATATTGCATTTATGTAAGAAAAATCATTGCTTTCTTAAACAAGAATTTGAGAAGGGCAAAGATTATTTATTAAAATAAACTCAGATATTCTAAATTGAATAATTATAAATATTACAAGGTTCTTTTGTCAAGAGACTACTAGATTATGGTTGTAAGCTATAAATACTGGTAAAGCAAAATATATTTTTAAATAGCATCATCTGTCTTGCAGAATTTCTGGCTTTGCCTGAAGCAAATCATTACAAATATTTTGTCTTTAACATTGGAAAAAAAATTTAACTATACCTTTAGAAAAAGAAGAGGGAAAAATATGTGAATCACTCTAAAATATACATGAAAACAAAAATTAACATATGCTCTAGTTTACTTAGTATTACAATGGTTTCTTTATTACCTTTCTTTTTTATTCTCTTTGAGACAAGGTTTCATTAAGTTGCCCAGTCTGGTCTCAAGCTCCAGATCCTCCATCATTAGGCACACAAGGAGCTGGAATTGCAGCAATAGGCACCTGGCTAATATAACAAAATGTTTTACCCAATGTTAAATACCATTCAATTTATATTGTATTACTTATTTTCTAGCACTGCCATATAGATAAACTTAGATTATTTATAGATAGTATCTTCTCAAAAATTAATAATATAAATGTTATTTAACTATTGAAATTCAAGTTTTCTGTGTATATCCAATGTTATGAGTATAAAATCATTTTTATGGACATGCATATCAAAATGTGAAAAAAAAACACCTTGTATTTCTCTTAAACTGACTTTTTTTGTTTGTTTTCACAGTGTTGATTATTTATTATGACAGATAATAAATTCTAGCAATATTACTTAGGAAATACAAAATCACTTAAACATTATTGTTAACATGCCACAAATAGTAAATTAAACCTTTCAACATAAAATCAACTCTTATACTCTTCTCTAGAGGATATTAGAAAATATTTTATGTATTTAGACATGCCCTTTTTATTCTCACAGACAATTCAGAATTGATTCTATGAGTGTTTGTGTGTGTGTGAATGTGTGTGTTTGTGTGTGTGTTTGTGTGTGTAAAATTCATTCTAAACAAAATGTAGTTCATTGTTTTTATTATTTTTCAGGAACTAATCTTTTTTATTCTTAGCCATTTCTATTTATTTCTATGATGTTTATTAATTTGTTATGATTATGCATAATATGGGGGCTCATTTTTATATAATTATACATTCATGGAATATAATTTGCTATTATTTTTTATAAAAAAGAAGTACAAACTAACCACAAATGATATAATTTCAAATTTTCTTTAAAATAAATATATCTAGATATTTGGCATACCATGTCTGAGATAAGACAAAATAAATCTGATTTTATATATATAGTATTACAATACAATTAGGAATTTTTGAGATTTACATTGGCTTTCTAACAAACAGAGCATTCCTAACATAATTTATATATTATGTACATTAATAGGACAAATCTGGCTTTTTATAACAGTGAACTAATAAAATGAATTACATAAAAAATACATTTCTCATATAAACAGGATACTTTTGAGTAAAAACAAATATGACTTTTATACTTATTTCGATGTCAAAAATAAATAAAAACAATACAAACTTGAATAGCAATGCTCAATAAAAGTCAAAGCCCTTTAAAAAAAATTGCCAGTATGTAGTACAACCAGTTAAATTATATAAGTTGCTTAACCTAGGTTTTTTTTTTTTTTTTGGTCATTTATTGACAATGTTCATATTCTCCTAAGGCCAATTACAGGAATGAAGCATGGAATAGTATAAATTGGGATCTGTTTTTATAAAATGCATAATAATATATTCTCACATTCTTTGGCAATCATTTGAAGGTTTAGTGAAAAAAACAGAGTAAAAATTGTGTATATCAGCCATTGTTATATTTATAGATTGAGAAAAATTATACACTGTTGCTCTCAATTATTTAACCTAAAAAATGACCTTTAAATTTATCAAATATTCACTCAATAGCAAGCAAGTCTAGAAGTGCTGGGAGGTATCAGTAGCATAAAATGGAAATTCTGACTTAGAGAAAATTATTATATCAATTAGAGATACACATAATATCAACAAAAATATTAAATTATCAAAGGCTTTGGGAAGTATTACAATAAGAAAAACGAATGTCTCATTGATCAAATTGTTTAAAAATGAAAATAAGGTAGTCTTTAAGATTCAAGAAATCACTTACATAAATTTTAAGTTTAGTTAAATTTCTAAAGATGAATGAAAGCAATTGATGGAGTATGGGAAAGAGTGGCAAGCATCTCAGAAATTGCAGTACAGAAGAAGAAAATTCAGGGAATCAGGTTTTATTTGAAAATACAGGTCTCCCAGGAAATGAGCACCTTCTAAGACAGTGGTGATAAGTAAGTTGCTTCCAGAATAAGAATTAGAAAATGAGTTTTAATAGTTGCCACTTGCTGGAATTGTGGCTCACACCTGTAATCTCAGCAGCTCAGGAGGCTGAGGCAGGAGGATCACAAGTTCAAAACCAGCCTTAGCAACTTAGAGACTCTGTCTCTGAATAAAAAAGAATGGTTTGAGATGTAGCTCAGGGGTTGAGCACCTCTGGGTTCAATCCCTGGTACAAACAAATAAACAAAAACTGCCTCTATCAGGCAACTTTTGAGTTATGAGGATTTCTTCTAATTCTGAAAAGAAAGGTGAGAATGATAGACTGTGTTTTGTGCCCCTGCTTGGAAAAATGAGCTTCTGGATCAGCAGGTGGAAAGAATTATCAAAGTAAACTTTTGGCTATACTAAGGAAGGAAATGGAATTGTCTTCAAGTAGCTGTTATTTCCTTTCTAAAAATTAGATCTTTCTTACAATGTATTCCCTTCTTCATCCTCTCTCTTTCTCTTTCATCCTTCACACATTCAAATATGTCAATTCATATTTTCCACATTATTTGTTAGAAAGAGATTCACTACTAATCAAAAGATAAACATAAATTTGGTGGGCTATTGAATGCTTAGTAAGATTTATCTGTTCATATTTACTGTACTATTTAACTTTGTTGCACAAGTATTGAAATGAGTTTAATAATAGGTTTGCGTAGGTTATAAACTGAGAAGTGGGATAGTTGGTTCAAATGGTGGGTCCATTCCAAGTTTATTGAGGAATCTCCATACTGTTTCCATAGTGTTTGCACCAATTTGCAGATCCACCAGCAATGTATAGAGTGTACCTTTCTCCGCACATCCTCTCTAACATTTACTGTTGCCTGCATTTTTGATAACTGCCATTATGGCTAGAGTGAGATGAAATCTTAGTGAGTTTTGATTTGCATTTCTCTAATTTCTAGAGATGATGAACACTTTTTCATATATTTATTAATCAATTATATTTCTTCTTCTCTGAAATGTCTTTTCATATACTTAGCCTATTTGTTGATTGAGTTTTTTTTGTGTGTTAAATCAGCATTCTACAATGATACAACTGCATCAAAGTTTATAGCATCTCACTTCAAAATAGCTAAACTATGGGACCAACCTAGGTGTCCTTCAGTGGATGAATGAATAAAGAAAATGTGGTAAAAATATATATTCATGTGGTGTAATATTTTACTCAGATTTAAAGAAAAATAAAATTATGGAATTTTCTGGTAAATGAATGGAGTGTAAAATATGTTACTAAGCAAAATAAGCCAATCCCCAAAAACAAAGTCCAAATGTTTTCTCTAATATGTAGATACTAGTTCAAAAAAAGTGGGGGTACACTAGAGAAGAATGGAGTTACCTTAGATTAGGTAGGGAGAAGTTAAGAGAGAGGAGAGGAGAGAAGAAATGTGGGAATAGGAAGGATTATAGAATGAAACACATATTATTACTTTATGTATGATTGCATGATCAATGTAATTCTACAACATGTACACTGAGAAAAATGACAAATTATATCCTATCTAAGGATGATATATCAAAGTTTATGAATGCATTCTACTGTCAAGCATAACTAATTAAAACAAAACAAAACAATAAAAAAATATAACAGGTTTGCCTTAAATTTTAGTCATTGGGCTTTTTATATTTCCCTGAGAGTCATCCATTTAACATACATTAATTGTGCATGCTGGACACTGCTGTTTTAAATATGGAATAATAATTTTAACTATTATATTCTAGAATGGGCCTTCTTACACTATAAGCTCATTTAATCTTCATAATGATCTTATGATTTTTTTTAAAGTGAAGTCATTTATTCTAAGAGAGAGAAGAGTAACAAATTTTTCACACAAGGTCTCAAATTCATTGAGATATGAGTCTATGTACATTTATCATTTTTTTGCTGGTCACTCTCACAAGGATGTAAATGTTGGCTGATTAAATGCATACATAATGAGGAGTCTTAGGAAATTGTGCTAACCTATAAAAGAGACAACATCATGTAAAATAATATCATAATTATATGGAACGAACTACAAATTAGGGTGTAGAATGTTCGTGTAATATGTAAGTAAAGATCTAGAAAAAGATTAAAATTAGCAAGTAATTAGTAGAGATCAAACTTCCCTGCTACACATCAGCAATTCCATGTATAACTAAATCTTGAACTCGATTTTCACAGAGGAATATTTGTTTTTAATTTTTGAAGTGTACTATGATGCTTCCTAATCAAAATATTAAATATTAGTAAAAATTTTTTTTGGTTTAATTTATTATCCATCAAAACACATTACATATTTTTCTGTAATTCCCTACTCAGAATTGTGAGGACATGTCCTACTATCAAACTCATGCTCTTAATTTATTGTCCTTGTTTGCTTTTGTTGTACCCATTATTTAATCCACAGCCCTGTTTAATGCTGCAATCTGCTATCTTCTTGCTGTAAGAAAGCAAATATTTTTCAAATAAACTACAAAAGATTTTGGAATGGTAGCTATTTATATCTTCAGCATCTTTGTTTTCATGGCAAGCTAAACACTCTATAAAGAATTTGCCAATCAGATTAAAAAAAAAAACATTTGTGCCACCCTTTCCATTAAGAGTTTCTAAAAACTTAAAAAGTCTCTTTGGTTTTTTACAAAACTTGTGAACCATCACCCATTTCTATAATTTTGGGATGCAACACATTCTCTGGAATATTGCAAATACTCAGTGAACATTTTTTGAATAAAGGAAGATAATTATTGGGCATTTAATATAAATGAGATTGATACTGACATTGATAGTTGGAAATAGAGATAAGATAAATACAGATGAACAAAGGAAGTAGCAAGAATAGATATTGAATAAGTGCATTTGAATGATTGAAATCAGACTAAAATGTAGCATAGAAGTAACAATATCTGAGCAACAAATTTCACTAGTAAAGCTTTTCATTTGTGTTTATGGAGAAACAGAATGACAATGCTTTCTTTAAATTTAGGTTTTAAAAAATATGGGAAGCTATATCATGAGAGAGAATGCAAAGGATATTCTGCAGAAAGAGAAGAGTTATCAGGGCTCAACAAAAGATAGTAGTACAAGACAATTAGAAGATGGTATACCCTCTTTAGGTTGAAGTCTCTTGGCATAGAGACCCTGATATTCACAAAAAGTTCCTCTTAATTGCAAAAATAAAACTTGAAAAAAAATGCAGATATAGGTTAACAATAGGGAGTACTTCTCTTAATTATTTTCTTATTTAATTTGAAGGAGGAGGAATTATATTGACTCCTCAATTTTGTATTAGATCACTGTGTACCCTTTTCATGCATCTTTTTGGATCCTCTTAATTATCTCTTTCAAAAAGACATTGTTATCTTTATATTTTGAATGAGGTAAAATATACCCAGAGAAGTAAATTTCTTAAGGCCTTTTACTACATAATATAATATAATCCCAACACAATTTACTTAAACAGAACACACATTGGCTTCTTCCAGTATGCTGCATCGACTAAGAATGGAGCCTGTATATTTCTTTGGAGGTCTGTGTGCAAAGCAGGATTAGACAGATTAGTGTGAAAGTTTAGGAGATTATAATCATTGTTTAACATTTGGCTACTAATTACTGTTTGCTTGCAAATAATAAAAGGCTAAAAGGATTGCTGGAATTTCAAGGGGACTATAGCTTTAAGGGGTCTCATACAAGTTGATGCAGGGGTTTTTGGATTCCACCTATCTATTAAAACTTCATTCGATACAGGTCGAATTAACAAATTCAAGTTTACTCTGAAAACTTAGCAAATAATATTTAATATTTATGCTTCCATGTGATAATCAAATTTTAGTTAAAATTTTTGGAATGTAAAGATATTGTACTGAAAATTTAGGTCTTGAGAATAAATTTTCCAGACAATTATACTATTTTTCTCATTCAGTCATTCATCTTATAGAGGTGAAGTATAATAAAATTGGATTATCATTGATGACCTTGAAAGATGAAAGAATAAATATCACAAAATAATTTTTTAAGAAAGTGATGTGTCATTAAGATTTTGTTATATTTTATTATAAAGTTTATATTTTATAATACTGACTATAGTATAGTCAGTATAGCATAGTAATCTTTCAAAAATAACTAAGTTACAGTACCACCAATCATTGCATTATCTTTTTTTTTCCCCTTGACAAATTTAAACATGTAGTTAAGATTAATTGTGGGCTGCATTTGTGTCTCAGTGGTAAAGCATTTGCCTAGCACACATGAGGCACTGTGTTTTATTCTCAGCACCAATGAAAATAAATAAATAAAATTAAGGTATTAATTAAAAATCCTAGTTCTTTTATTATTTGTTTGGACAAGTGCATGGAGTACTGCATATATGGCATATATTTAGGGCATCTGAGTGGCAGGCCACTCCCTTCACGCTAAGTGTGTGAGCAGCAGGCCACTTAGCCCATAGTAACAACCCTGGGTGTGAGGCCATGTGTTGCAGTCCCTGTGCTTGCTCCATGGCCCACTCCTCAATTGGTCACTGCAAGGACAGTTAGCAGAAATTGCATTTGTGGCCTCCTGTAATCTGCTTAGCTACTGCCTGAGCATATATACATGGTAACTGCGCAATTAAACCAGACCTGCTTTCTGCTAGATCTCTGGAGGTGTTGATTAGTGACTCCACAGCCACACTCTCCTCTACCCTGTTCCGTGGACCCCTTTGTTGAACCAGAGAGAGCCCACACACTTCTTTAAGATTGGATTATTCAGTTATATGATTTATATTCTTCCTAATGAGAACAACTGCTATCATATATACATACAATGGTAATATAGAATATTGCTTCTTTACCAGAAAAAAATTCATTTAAAAATAAAACTATCAAATGTTTGTAAAGAGTACACACTAACCTCAACCACTATTTTTGTCTGTTTCTAGTAAATTAAATAGTCTTTAAACTATGCAAAGTTTCCTTTGTAACAAAATAAATTAATTCTATGTAATTTTTGAGCATTTACTTATGTGTGGCAAGAAAAAAAAAGTAAGTTGTTGGTATTTCCAATTCTGTCTCTATTCTGCATAGTAGTGGGTGGCATAATATTATAAGTTTGTATTGAGTGAAGTAATAGGTCTAAAGGAGAACTGGGCGTGTTAAGATTAAATTTTGAACTTGAATTGGAACCACCATTTGACCCAGCTATACCACTCCTTGATCTATTTATTATACTCAAAGGAATTAAAACCACATACTCTAATAATGCAGCCACATCAATGTTTATAGAAACTCAATTTACAATAGCTAAACTATGGAAGCAACCTAGATGCCCTTCAATAGCAATAGGTGAATGGATAAAGAAACTGTGATACACACACATACACACACACACACAGACACACACAATAAAATATTACTCAACATTAAAAGAAAATAAAATTATGGCATTTTCAGGCAAATGGATGGAGTTGAAGAATATCATGCTAAGCTAAATAAGCCAATCCCAAAAACCCAAATGCTGATTGTTTTCTCTAATAAGTGAATGCTGATCCATAATGGGGGGAAGTTATGGGAATAATGAAGAAACTTTGATTGAGTAAAGGGGTGGGAGAGGAGGTAAGGGGGGCAGGAAAGGTGGTAGAATGTAATAGACATGATTCCCCTAGGTACATGTATGACTGCAAATATGGTAGGACACTATACCGTGTACAATCTGAGAAATGAAGAGTTATGCTGCATTTGTGTACAGTGAATCAAAATGTATTCTACTGTCATATAACCTGATAAAAATAAATAAATTAAAATAGATAAATAAGAACTTAAAGCCAGAAAAAATCAAAAAAGATTATGTTTTAATAGCTAAGGATAGAACAGATCAAGTCCTAAAAGATGTCAAATAATGTCAGCAGAATAATAAACAAATCAGGAGTTGCAGAGACTTTTTTGAAAAATAGATAAGAAACTTCAGATAAAAAGTAGAACATTAAAGCAGAGTGAATTTGTATTTTAAAAAATGATGCATTTGAGAAGTCTCTTTGCTATTATTATGAAATAGTTTCTAGCCTGACATAATTAAAATGTGTGACCCTACTCTTCATGGATGTGGGTGGTAAAGGGATGTCTGTGAGCAGATTCCCATGCATGCTCTTGTCATATTAATATTAATGTCGAAAGAGTGGGAAAGAATGGCTAGACAAGCCTGAGATATTGTGTGATGTTTGAGTCATAAAGACAGTGAACACTTAAGATAGTACATTATTGGATCTAAAAACTCTCAGAAATTATGTGTATGTGTATTTGTGATTGTAAATATATCAGATTCTAGAATGAGCTTACTTCCAAATCTTTCTTTTAGTGACATGAAAGTTTATGCTTGCCATTTCTTTAAACTTTTTGCTTTCTTGAACAAAGGTAAGATTATTGTAGTAGGAAATTTTAAATCAATTTCAGTAGATTTTGTACCACCAGTGATTGTTGAACATCTATCTATCACAGACTATATTTTTCTCTTTTTGGGTGGCGATTTGAGATAACAGAAGTATCCTAAAAATTTCAAAAATAATATTTAATTATCTTATTGTAAAACATTTTATAAACTTTTATAGGATTTTCTAACTTATTATTTACTACTTGTGTTTATATGATTATTAAGTTAACCACCTTTTAAAAAATGTTAGCATAATCACAATTATATTTAAATTTTTAAAAAATTTAAATGTTTTATTTTCATATTAAACAAGAGGAAGATATGCATTTGTCTTCTTAATTAAATCACCAGATAAGTCTTCTAACTTTGCCATTCAGTACATTCTCATTCATTTTCAAATTGGTGTTTTATACAATTAAAATACTTAAAGACCTTGAGATATTCAAGCTTCTTGAAGTAGATATCATTTGCCTATATAATTCTTAAATCCATAATTGCAGATATATCCTATGAAGGTGCACACCATTATTTTTCACAGTGAACATCAGAGTCCCTGGTTGAAATATAATACAAGTGTATATCAGTTGCCTTGGTAATACGTCAATTTAACACATAATTTCCGGGACCAGCATACTGAAATATTTTCAGGCCAAGTGAATTTTCTACTATAATTAGCTTTTACTATGTTTTTGCATATAATATCATTGGGTAAAATAGAAAATAAAATTTTATTTGAGCATTTGTTCTTACTGGTTATATGTCTAGTTTATGTTTCTTTTACTGAGACTGTGCAAAATCAAATACAGTCAAAACATGTGCAGTAATCTCTCAATATTCACACATTTAACACAATATCTCAGATATTCATACCAACCTCAATGTTATGCAACAAATAGTATTCAGTAATTCTACTTAAGTACTAATTCAAATCACTCTTAAATTGAGATTTTTGTTGACAAAGTAGTTGATAGAAAAGTTGATCATCTTCCTAGAAAATTTGTCTCAGGGATATTTTGTTGTTTTTTACTTGCATATTTCACAAGCATATTTTATGCTTGCTTTGTTAGGGTTGATTCAAAAAAACAGAAATCACTCCAGTATTTTAAGAGGAAGTGACTTGATCAATTTAATGAGGAATATATAGACACATTAGAAAGACAAAAAAACAAGCTTTCTTTGGGTCCAGAGGAGAAACTCAGAGCTGTACCATTAAGGTAGCTAAAAAGTAAAAAACAAAACAAAAACAACAACAAAAACAAAAAATCACCTGAAGCCAATATTAGAACAATTTAGTTTTAGTTCAAGATCACATAGCCATTGTTACAATCAAGGATGCTCCCACTATGTGCCAAGCCACTGTCCATAACATCCACAGGAATCATAAATGGATGTTGGCAAATTTGTTACAGAAACTATTTCATATTTCAAATACTATAATTGAGAAAAGATAGATAAAACCACCAGTGAGATAGCATCTCCTTATCTATTAGCTCCTTACCTATTACTGAATACATCTAATTGTTGAAGTCTAATTTTCATTCAGACCTCCAACTCTAAGGTACTCTTCAGAATTTGGATTTTCAAACTTTGAAGTACATGAAAGCACAATAGAAAGAGATGGGAATGGGTACAGAGTTATTTAAACAGTTTCTACCAAAGTGCTAGAATTGTATTAGAAATTGATGGTTTTGTAAAGATCTTGTGAACATTCTTCCTGAATGTCAAGGACCCCCTACTCTACTTTATGTATTCTACTTGAACCCCCACATTAAAAAAAATGAAAGAAAGAAAAAGAGGAAATGGAAATTTTTTTTCTCTACTTTACTATAAATGGCTGATGCCTCATACCAAGCCAGAACATTCAAGAACAAAGCCCTATACCATTTTTTTTTCACATCTCAGGAAGTGTGATGATTTGTGGTGATGATTTTTGTGTAATTTGTGTTTTACTAAATTCTTTATATTAATACTTGATAAATGTAATACAAAGTATACATAATTTATTTATAAATACAAGTAGTAAATAATAAGTTAAAATCATTTAAGAGTTTATGAAATGTTTTATAATAAGATAATTTAATATTATTTTTGAAAATTTTAGTATACTTCTGTTATCTCCAATCACAAAAAAAGGAGAAACATATAATCTGTGATAGAATACCATCTCTGATGATACAAAATCTACTGAGTTAAATACATTAAAAACTTTTATTTAAAAATAGATATTGATGATAAATGCTTAAAATTATTGTTATAGGGCTGGAGGTATAGCTCAATGGTAGAGTGCTTGCAAACCATTGTTGGCCCTAGGTTTGAATCCTGGCACTGTAACAATAAAACAAACAAACAAAAAGAAAGAAAGAAAAGTAAAGAAAAACAAAAGAAAAATGTTGTGATAATGGTGACATGTGATACAAAATATCTGGGGACTCCTGGCTCCAGACACTTTTGTTTAGCAACATCTATCACTAAATAATTCTGGCAAACTTTGTATATCAGACATGTTCTGGAAAAAAAGTGTGATTTGAAATTTTCAATCAAGTTTATTTTTGCCCTGTATGAACATATGAGACATAAGTTTTATTTAGCAGGAGGTGCTGTATTTTATTGCCTTCCCAGAATCTGATAGTAATGCACTGTGAACATTCTATGCCTGAAAAATAGCAGAAAAAGAAAAGGAAATGGGAAATGTTCTATAAGGCCTGTTTTATTTTCACACAAAAGTAACAAACACAGTCTCTATTGCCTGATTTCTCAAGCACACTTTTCAACTCTCAATCAAGCAAGCAGGAATTTAAAGGCCATTCAGAGCTCCCATTTTTTTGCAGATGCACACTTGTCCCTTCCTGGCAGAGCTGCACTTATTGTCTGCAATACACAACTAGATGTGCAATGGCTTTTTTGCAACCTTGGATTGTTCTTTAGGCCCAGGCCACCTACACTGAGCAATAAGGGGACAAAATTGAAGAAGCTTTTTAGCTTTTATAGCTTATTGATTTTTATATTTTCTGATGTATTAGAGCAATTTTTCAAACGTATCCTCATTACCTTGATATTTTGAGTTTGGAGAGAGGATTTCACATTTATTAGCTTTGCTTAGGTATGAAAAAAAATGGTGTGAGTGTATGTGTGTGTGTGTGTGTACATGAGCGTATAGTTTCAGTGTTATCTTGGAGATATAAATGGTTTAGTATAAAAAAATCAATTCTCAGAGTAAAATTCAAAGACTATGTGTAGGTGTTACATAAAAAGCAGTCAACAAGAAATGCACCCTTTCTAATCAGGTAAAAAAGATGGTTTTGAAAAGTACAGTTTCTGGACTGCAGTTAAATTCACAGATGCTCAATACTTTTCAAATAGAAAAGTATTAGCATAATGGAGAGCATATAATGTGGTAAATACTTTTTTTATGATCTCTGATCATCTGTGACAGCATTAAAGCAAGAGTGCTGCAGAAATGTCATCTCCAGTGGGAGCAGTCTTTTCCCAGAACTCAGACATTGAGACAAGGTATGAAGCATTTCATGGTATAGACTATTCAAAGCTTTGCATTTTAAAATAAGCAAAGTTATCTTCTGATATCCTAGTTCATTCTTTTGTATAAAATACAAATTTATCTCTATATTAGAAAGAGTTTATTTGAAGTATTTTAATTGAATATCTTCATCCTTTAAAATTATTTAGAAATATGTCAAACTACCGTCCTCTTTTTTGGAAAAAAAATTTATGATGAATCATTATCTTTAAAACATTTTTTAAATGTACTTTTTATGTATTTATATGTAAATAAACAAATTTGAAAATATCAGAAAAATTCAGAAACTTTGTTTTCCCAGCACCCCAAATTTTTGATCCAATGCCTAAAGCTTAATGAATCTTATTTTGCTTGGTGGCTATTTTTTCTTCTTCAAAAGATTACTCTTTACAATGTAGAGAACAAATTGCTTTAGATCAGTCATTGTCATTTAAAACAAATCACAATATTAGATGTGTTTTCCACTTTCCAGTGATGTAAATAGGAAAGATGATTGATCTTTCAGTTGTTATTCATGATGAAATTAGTAGAAAAGATAAATTTAAATGCCAGTATCAAATCAAGTAACTTACTTTCATTAGTTACTGAACTTCTCCGAGAATTAGTTTGTCTATAAGTCAGTGATATGACACTTAAACACAGAGCTGATTTGAGGTCAAATAAAGTAACTGAAAATAAAACTAAACACTCAACCAGTAACACAGTGTACACTTAAAAATAGTATGCATCTTCTGGATTGTTCTATCTCATTGTTTATGAATTCATCTGATTCAGAAAATAGCACTAGACATGGCTGCTAGACATGTTGTCAACAGTGGGAGATACAAGTCAAGGGCTCCAAACTCATCCCAGATGATGGTAGGAAATACATGAAATAAAAAAGTGAAATGGAATAGATTCTTGGTAGAAAATATTGTAAAAAAGGAAAGAACAGTTTCAACTGCTTTCATATGCCATCCAGGACTCATCCTGAGCTTTGCTTACATAAGCACCGATTTTTTTTCCTTAATAAATAAAAGATGCAAAACCTTAAGTTTCTGTGACATTGGTTTATAAGCATTTCTTTTAATTATAATGTGGCTCTTGATATCCTCAGTATACTTCAGTATCAATGGGCTACTTTACATCTTTTCCTTAGCTTCTGAAAGTAATTGAGACTTGTCCATTTTCATTTGCTAATTAACATTTCTGGCAAAGAACAACATGCAAGTGTGGAATAGGCCTTTTTTTGGTGCACTTCAGAGAATCAAGGTAGGGGTCACACACTTGATTGAAGAACTGTCACTTGATTTTCAGTGGCTTATGTGAATGCCCTAATAAATGAATGGACACCCCTAGGCTCTTTATACAATGGGGTGGAATTTTCTTATGGTCTTCACCTCTTTCCCTATCCCATATCTTTTTTTGATCCGTGAAAAGCAATGGCAAAGCAGTGCCATCAGTTCTGCTTCAGGAGCAGAGAACAAAGATCATCTGACAGCACATTCTGGGAGCATCCCAGAACATATTGCTGCACTTCAGCCAAGTCTGTGGCAATTTCATTGAAGTTTCAAAGTAGTAATAAAATCCCATTCACCTGAGTCTGATGGCTATGACTTTGATATTCTGACAAGCAAGTTTGTTTTGAACAAAGAAGTGGAATAAGAGAACAAGAGTTGGAAGAATCAAGATTTCTAATACGTTGATTGAGAGTAATACAGCCTTGAGTAAACATTGACCTCCAGCACTACTTCAGTCATTACCTGAATAGATTACCTACCAAATGTACACTGGTTGTACAAACTAAGGCTCTTTAAGGATGCTTTAGCTAGCAATTTCTCAGACAGAATCTGTAAATTGTCTCCATTTCTTCTACCGCTCAACAGTAGTCCATCTTTTATAATTTTCACATGTCCCCCTTCCCATTTTGCTCAACAAGTATTCCACTGTGTACCATAAGTTGTCATATAGATTATGGCCCAAGCTCGACTTTTATTGGGAGAGAAAAAGGTTAAGCCATGTGAAATGCCACTCAGGACTACAGGCAACAGAAGAGACAGGCCCAGACAAACGGAGACAGATGCTCACCCTAACTTATTACTAATTTTCATTTCATGTATTAAGAAAGTTCAAGCATTTTAATATTACTAGACTTAGCTTTAATGTTAAGATATAATTATGTTTAAAGGATCACCCATAGTGGTCAGAGCAAAAAGAACTTGAGTTCAAAGAGGTGCTTCTGAGCTTATTATAATCCTTTCCTAATAATAAAAATGAAGAAATTGCATTTGATAATGCTGGATTTAGAGTTGTGAAAATTAAGTGAGATAATATACTTTAAAATTCTTGGTAAACTACACAGATTCATCTTTTCTGTGTTTTTCTTCTTTTTTTATTCCAAATTAAACTGCCAGCTTTAAAGTTTTAAAATAATACTCAAGATTAATTTTTTTATAAGGGAAAAGCATGAGTTGTCAACGTCTCCTTTAAGAGCATACTTCTTACAAATTTATTTGATTTTTTTCTGTTAAGTTTTATAAGTTATATTGTTGTACTGAAGTTTTTGAGAAATTTACTTTCTGCTTATTGTATAGAATTCATATTAAAAAGGAAAAGAATATAATCTCACAATTCTTAATGATTTTGAGGATTATCAATCTACCTCAAAGCATATCAGTAAGGCACTGAAAAAAATCCAGCATGGAAAAAAAAATCTTCATTATTTAAACTAGTTTTTACATTTTCAATGTATCCTTTCTTGGAATTAGCCCATTCCCATGACTATCTATACAGTTATTTCTTTATAAAGAATCCACATATAGTTAATTTTTATTGTGTAAAAATGTCACAGGCTGAGAAGTTAAAAACTAAAATTCATAGGCAGGAGGACCCTCCCTGGAGCCCAAGGCGGGAGCTCAGCCTGGGACTCTGGTCTCAGACTCTGCCCTCCAGGGCTGGGGAAGGGGTGGTGGTTCCTGGATTACATTTAAGTCTCTGTGTTTTTGGTTATTTATTACAGCATCCCCAGGAAAACCCTTACAAACCCAGCAGGGCCTCAAGTTGTTTGAGAGGGCTAAGACCCTATTTTTACTCTTGGAAAATAATCATTTTTGGTGCTGAGTTCAGCAGCACTAAGAAATTTTATTTGCACTGGTAGACTTTAAGTGAATTATTAACCGCACTCTACCTCAGTGTAAGGTTCCCATAGCAACCAACATGCCAGATGCCCAGATCATCCTAGATCAGCAGGATGTTTTGCTTGGAGGTGTTCCGTGATTTCTGCTTACAGGTCTGCAGAAGCCAACATACCAGGAAGAGAAGCAGGGAGGAGTCCCTGCAGAGGAAATAAATGTACAGGATTTGGCATGCAAAGTATACACCATGCATATGTAGATGTCAGGCATCTGGTGAGGGCTTGAACCGAACTCCTATGAGGACAACTGAGCCCCAAGAGAATAATCCAGTTGTGGGAAAACTCTGGTTTTGCATGTAATCCAATAGCCCAAAGAAAACCAGGTGGAGTCCCTACTGCTAATGGCCAATCAAGACTGACGCTGAGAGAGGCCCATTTCCTTTCTGTACCCAAACTGGAGATTCTCAGCAAGCAATCAGAAACTGAGCCCTATAATAAAATAGTTCCCTCCACTTTAACCCTATGCAAACAGAACAGGTCCCCTCTTTATCCTCTGGGGACACATTCCAAAAATCTCAGAGGATGTTGAAAGTTAATGTATAATTTATAATCTAGGCACAGTAAGGATTAACAGTGGAAAATCATAACCAAACAGTTGTAACAATGTGCTGTGACAAATGCCTGACTTACAAGTTTTTCACTTTCTTTCTGTTTTTTTCTCCCCGTTTATTTTTGGACATGGGGCTACTGAATGCTGGGAGATTTCGAGTGCATTTGTGGTGACCTTTTGTGGCTACCAACACCCCGGGTGACGCTGGAAAAACCCTTTATTGTTGTGCAAGTCATTGTCTCTCTGAGTTTGTTTTGTCAACAAATGGGTCCTCTGGGTTAAGGTCATTTGAGCTCAACCCTCAGTAAAGCCCGGGCGAAAGTGGGGTCCAGAGCATGGGGCAAAAAAAAAAAAAAAAAAACTTGAAATTTATAAATTCTTATGAGAGGGGAAGGAGTGTTACCACAATAAGATTAATTGAGCAATTTAGTAAAGAAGGGCTAAATTTATATTCCTGCCTCAAAAAGATCTAGCATTTAAGTAACAGTAAAGGATTCTGTCTTTGTGTTTATAATCCTATTATTCAATAAAGTCTCATGAACACTGTATTGTGTGAATTAAGTATTATAATATGTTCTTAGAGACTTAACAAATGTGAATGAACCCTGTTTACAAGAAAGGGGCAAAGATTTCTATAGAGCTAATACTATGTTTCACCATTCTTTCATGTCATGATAACATAAATTTCACCTGAAGCCCAATTATAAGCATCTGTTTATAAAATACACTGTAAAAGCATGTTAAATTTTAAAAATGAAGGTAGAGTGTTTATGAAAATTTTCTTTACTCATGAAACTTTTGTATTAAGTAGAGATTTAATAAATAAGTAAATGAGAAATTGAGGAAATAGGGGTGAGGAAAGAAAAGAGAAGGAAAGAAAAAGAGGGAGAGAATTTGTTGCATTCTAGGTGGTATGTTGCAGAAACAAAAAGATATCTTCTTTCTTCTAACTTTCATCCCAGTGCAGAGAGACAGACAGTAAGCATGTAAGCAAATAAATAAACATAACACTTCTGATTGTGTTAAAAGCAATGGAAGAAGTAATTGAATTGATATCACAGAGAGAGAAGAGGAGGAGTTGGATAAACTGGGGGAAGAAAGAGAAACAACTGAAATATTATATTATTTTTGGAGTATAAAAATAAGCCTGCTATGGGACACACAAAGGAAAACCTTTACCCCATGAGACATGTCAGTGGTTGAGGAACAGGGAAAAATAAAAAGCTGGGCTCAGGAGACAAAGCAAAGAATACAGGGCATGAAAGCATAGGGATTGTCCAGGACCAGTTCTCAACACCCCTCTCTCACACCCATAGTTTACAACCAGGGGTCTACAGGTACACATGCTACTTTGGAAACATTTGGAAATGTATTGCTGTCACAATGTATGACCATAAGAGTCTGCTAACATTTAATGCCCTGAAGCTAGTGATGCTAACTATTCTGCAGTCCCTCACAATGTTGAAGTGCTCCACTCAGAATGGCCTTAGAACATCATTGTCCCATTCCTTTTGAAAAATGTCAATGAGTTTTAATACATTACAAGGAAAATTATAGACCACTGTTAAGTGCATGGAGAATAAAATCTTTTACAGAAATGACATGAGCTGAATTAGGTGTTTAAAATTTCCTGGTATTTATAAAGAAAATAAGTGGTGGATACCATTTGGAGCATTATCTTAGGAGTTAGACAAAAAACATTTTTAACCAAAATAATACTGTGTTTCTTTCTATAAAATGAAACCACTACATTTTTGTTTTCCAACTAAATATATACACATGTATATGTGTGTGTGCAAAAGTACTTTAAATTATGAATCGTGATGATTTTATTTTCCTTCCTATTTTTATCATCTTTGGATTTTCCTCATCAACATGACCCTAAACATAGATCAGATACTGAATTGGATAATCTCAATTTCTGTTCTTCACAAACTAAAAATAAAGTGATAGTAATTCTGTAAAAGTCTCCGAACAAAATTTCAGTTTTTATTAACATATTAAAAGCCAACATGAACACTAAATTTTCAATCAAGTAACATATACCAGTTTAACCCTATGACTTATGAACATCTTTTACAGATACCACGCTGGCTTATAGCACAAGCTGAGAAGCAGGAGTGTCATCATAAGAGGATGTTCCCTTTTCTTGCCCAAATGCTCCCATTACCCTGCTTTTTACACAGAGACATTATTTAGGCTGAATGGTTGCGGGTAATGACAATGTCCTTTATCATCTAACATCATCAGTAGATGTGTCTATTTGCCTGAGACCTTATGTCAGTCCCTGTTTGTTACCAGAAGTGAAGTACCTCTTACCTAGCTATAATAAAATGTACTGTATTCAAATTCTCTTAGCACATTTACCTCTACTTAAAGAAACTCCTAGCAGTAACCACAAAGTTCTCAACCTGGACCATGGTGTACATCAGCTGTATGAATTGCTAAAGTAGAAAATCTATGTAGTATTATAAAAGTATAGCATCATAAAATCATGTTTGAAAATAGAAAGGAAAAATACTTGAAGCTATGTATTGCGAGAACATATGTAGAAAGAGAAAACTCAAATAACAAGAATGAGTAAAGTGGGAAAACTAGGAGTAGAAAAAGAAATATCCTGGTTTTCAATCCATTTTACCTTATGTGTGCAAACATTTTCCCTCTTATCTTCATCACAGTGTAGTCAATGAAGGACCAGAACATCTTATAAATAATGTCTTCAGCTAACCAGAACAGGATTTTGTCATCCATTATGCCTGATGAGCGGATCTTGGGTTATTTATTCTGCCACAAACTGAACATTGTTGAGATTAGCAGAAACGTGGTTAATCAACACAGACACATTTGAAGCATGCATCTTCATCTTTAGGCATTTTCCATATATGAAGAATTATAGAAAATATTTTTCAAACACAGCAGAAAAATCATAGGTATATGTAAAGCATCAGTCATATACAAATTAATTGTGTTTTGTCAAATCCAAGTAGCATCAAATTCATGGACAAATTCAAAGAACAATATATGCTAATTAAGTCAATTTAACCAATGAGGGAAAAAGTGAGAGAAGCTATTAAAATTTCAATTTATACCAATTTACTAGAATGTCATTTTTAAACATATATTGAATAATAGAATATATTATCTCAATAATCTCATAGTAATAAAATCACATTTATTACATTATTGAAACTCATTTATTTTTATTATTGTTACAAGTTTAAATTATATAACTATATACATTATTTTATGAGTTGGTAGTTTTTTGAAAGATTTGTGAAAGTGATAATGTGGAAGAAAGGTTAAACATTATATGAAATAATTCATACTGAAGAGGGCAGTTTACATGTAAGAAGGAGTTATATTTAGCTCAACGCTATTATTATAAAAGAAAAAATCAAATCATTTTTAATAAAAACACGTACATATGTTTACATAATTTTTGTAAAGAAATCTTTAAGAATTTGGAAAAATAGGAAATAATTGAACAGCTGATCTATGTATTTGAAGGTACATTATAATGTCTTTTCAAATTATCTTAAAGATTGGTAGCTAAGTGATTAAGTACATTTGGAAATAATATAATTTGTGCCATAGATTAACTTTTCTTTTAATGACTTTCAAGTCTTATATTTATTTGAATCACAGTGCTTTGGACTTGTTCACTTTAAGTTTTTTATTGATTAAGGTATTTTAAGTATTCAAAAAAAACTCATTACAGTGGTATTCATAGAAAAGATTTTAATCTGTATAATTCTGAAAGTTATTTATTCACATATCCATTTGTGCCAGTGTTTATTAACAATAAACATAAAAATTTACCTTTGTGTTTTATTTTATTTTACAGTGCTTGCTATTGAACTCAGTGCCTCATGCATGCTAGATAATATTTCTACCACAGAGTTACATTGCTAGCTCAGAAAGTTCCATTTTAAGGGATTTTCTAAAGAAACTGAACACCCAAGCAATAAAATTAGAACAAAATTTGTCATTAAAATTTTAAAAGTTAGATTCCCAAACTATTACTGCAAAATGTAAGGTAAGCAAAAAGATACAGAAATAAGGTCCAGAGGAAAAGCAAAAGCTGCTCACCTGAGCTGTTAGCTTTATTTATATGAATAGGTTACTTTAGGTTATTGGCATCATTAGTACATATTGTCCATTGTATTACTAGTCAGGTTACAGACTTAGCAACGTTATGCAGCTTATTTCTTCAGTTATATGTTAAGTTGCAATGTGCAATGTTAGGAGATTTGTGTAGCTCTCAAGAAATTCCATTGTATAAATTTACTCTTATATGAACAGTCTTAGGCTCAGTGACGCATTGTGATTGTCTAACAAGAGAGTTTCTTTATTCCCAGGAGCTGAGTGTCTGAGATCAAAGTTGACACTGATAAGACTCTAGCACAGAGCTTCCTCATGAAGGACATTACCATGGCAGCGAGGCATTATACATGTATTAGTTATATCTTACTAGTTCAAAGGAGAAATTGCAGAATATTGTAAGTGTAGAAAATAAGGTACCTGTTACCCCTGGGGAGTTTGCTCACCATAGAAACTCTTCCTTGTACATTTCCACAGCCAGAATCATTACAGTCATACCATCCCTTAAAGCCTTCTAAGTGCAAAATTACCAGGATTTCTGAAAGAATAATAGAAGATATTTTGACAATTTTTATATTACAAATATGCACTGAGTTACTTCTATATACTAGATCCTATTCTGATAATTCAGAATAAAGCACTTCACATAGAGAAAAATTTCCTTCACCGATGAAGCAGGAAAATATTTTCATGATACATGAAGACAAACAATGAGCTAGGCAAATGAGTTATCACCCTAAGATTGTATTCTTCTTAGTTCATAAAAAATAGAACAATGAAGGGAAGCATAGGGTGTTGCTAGTGGGAAAGAAATTGTAATTTCACGAAAGTCTAATGAAAATCCCATTGAGACTTTATGTAAGAAAAGAGTTCCTGTGCATGGGTGAATGAATCCTCACGCAGATACATCAGTATTAACATTCAAAAAAAAAAAATGAGAAAGGCCAATAAAAAGGTCTGAACTGGGGACATGCATGCCTATTCATGGAACTTTTGTGAAGAGGTCAATTTTGGAATCCTTGGAAAAGAGAAAAAGACCTGACATAATTAGATATGTGAGATTTAGGAATGAGAGATCATAACAAAAGTTTAGGTGCAAAATTAAACTGAGTTTGACATTGAATGATATGAGAAGGTACTGAATGGTCAGTACAGTAGGATCCTGTTGGACTATATTACAAATTTCCTAAATTTAGTGGTTTGAAACATGTATTTATTAGCTCTCAGTTCTCTAAATCTGTTCAACTATGGTATGCCTGAAATCTCTGCTTGGGATAAAAAAAGATTAATGTCAAAGTGTTGGTCAGGCTCAAGAGGAAATTTTACTAATATGTTCATTCAGGTTATTGACACAATTTATTTCCTATGGTTGTAGGACTGAGGCCTTCATGTTCTTTTTGCTGTCAACTGAACTTTGCTCTCAGCTTATAGATTATTTTGGCATTTCCTGCCATGTGGCCTCTATGATAATCCAAACCAGAAATGGAGACTTTCTCATGTCAAATCCCTTGCATACTTCTCAGATCTTTACCAGAATGAGCAAAAGCCCTGTTAAAGCCCCATCTAATAAAATTAAGCCCACCCAACATAATCATCTTGTCTAATTTTAGTTGATTTTGGACTTTAACTATATCTGCAAAATTTCTTCAAAATATCACATAAATTAGTGTTTGAGTAACTGAAAGTGGAAATATATTCAGTAAGACTTGGGCATCTTGTAGGTAACTTAAAACTCTCTATACCAAAGCTACAAAGAAATTGTTTTATTTATATTTTAACTCTGACTTCTGAATTCAGACTACAATATAAGAAGGCTAATGGAGACATAGAGATAAAAAAGAGGAAGATATTGTAACTGTTTAGAAGACAGATGATGGTAGAATAGAACAAGGTAAAAGAATAAATTTGGTCCCAAATTTTATAGTTCTTAAAATAGTTTAGAAAACAGAAATTACATAACAATTCATTTGGAATTATGAAAAAAAGATAGGTTGCTAACTAGGCAGGAAAGTGAGGGCAAAATAGATTTTAGTTTTCCATATTCAATTTTTAAGAGGAATGACATTAATATTTAATTTTATGGAGAATGGAAATTGAGAATAACAGGAAAGAGAGAAGAGTGAGGAGTTGTATTTGCTTATAAAGTAGGCATAAAGAAAAAATGAGAGGATGCCTTTTGCCAATTGAATGGGTGGTTCGAATACAATATTATAGAGTATGTGAAGACACAAGAAAGTGGGTAGAAAGATGGTGGATCCTAGTGCAGTTTCTCTTTTGTTGCTTCAAATTTTGACAGTGAAACAGGGAGCAAGTCCATTAAATCAAGAGAGAATGAACATAGATTTGCTGAAAGAAAAGGAGAGGTGAAAAGTAATGAGTAAATGACAGGAAAATGAAAGTTTGATTGAAAAACAGAAATACAATATGGATACCAGGCAGCATAAAGAGTCCCTGGAAATTAATAAGTATGAATCTAGGTGAAACTTTTCAAGAAGGTTATTTTTGTTCTCTAGTTTATTTTGTACCCAGGTTGCAAGACAGTGGAGATTCAGATTTAACCAAATTTAAGTTTAGGCAAAGTAATGTGTAAATAATACGAAGTGATTGTTTGAAATTGAGAATGTTTACACAGTAATGACTGATTCTAGAATTTTGGCTGAGTCTTTAGGGAGGTGAGAATTTGAGAAGGCAAAGATGCTGGGAATAGATTCCAGGATCAAGCCTTGGTAAACACTGTTGATTTGAATGTATTGGTTTTGGAGACAGTAGAACAAATGAGTTGGAAAGATGGAGTATTGTATAATATATGAAATTATACTAAACATCAAATTGCATTTATTGAATAATGGTAAGGGATAAGTTATGCTTGTGGAAATAAGTATACAATGTGAGATAAAAGACAAAATTTCTAGAAGAGAAAAGCGTAAATTTTAGAGGACTGATAGATCACATAAATATATAAGGGTATTCACAGAGCTCATAGACAGGTAGGAGTTAGACACCATGAGATGATGGGTGATCTGCAGGATCTGGCCCTCATGTGATAGTTCAAATGGCAATAACAAGCATAGGGAAATCATTTCTCATGTCCCTGGGCTGATAACCCATGACTCTGCAGGGTATTAAATGCAGGATAAGAGGGGTGTAATAGGGAAAAACTGTTATCAATCATATTCATTTAGTTATCCTGCTTCAAGGAGGCTAATGCATTTTTGATCCTTTGATTTCAAACTGGTCAAGAGACTTGTGTCCCCCAACCCAACACACACACTCCTTGAAGGAATATTTGGCTTTCTCTTCTTGCTTACCTCAGGAGTATTCATATGACTTTCTTTGGCAAAAGAAATGTCAGCAGAAGTGATGTCTGCCACTTTCTAACAAAATCTTTGTGTTATCCTTCGCTTGCCAGATCCTTTTCACTTTGTTCCATTCCTGCCATTTTCCTGTAAGTTTTCTCCGTCAGCCTATTCTGTAAAATAAGATGATTTTGAGCAGTTATAGACACCCATAATGGACACATAGCCTTAAAAAATAATAATCTTTGTGGCTTAAACCTCTGAGATTTTGGCATTGTGATATTAAAGTATAATTGTCTCGAGTGATTTAACATCCTGGTCATTTCTGCAAAGAGTCTTGCCATGGATGCATGAAGGTTGGTAATATTGGGTCAAATGGCAATTGATGAAATTTCCATTCAAATGTATACATAGTATGACCTAGCTCTTCTCCACTGCAATACTTTTTCTCATTTTAGTTTAAATAATTTAAGAAATTAACTTTTAATACATGCATACTCATTTTTATGTTGTTAGCAAAATTACAAAAATAATTTTCTATATAGAGAATGTTTATAAAAACACCACATATAACTTTGAATGCTACATACTAAATTGAAACAAGAACTTCTTTAGGCTTTAATTGCTGCAAGTTTAGAACAGAACTAGATCCAGATGTTAACAAGTGGGAATACTCCTTTTCTTCTTCAATCCTTTCTAGTGCATCTACAAATATCAGACCTTATCTTATCAAATCAGAATAGCAAATTATTATATTATTATATTAATTTAATTTCTGTTATGAATGTGTCTATTGTTCTTATTTTAAAGGTCTTTAAATAGCCTGAGGTTCATTGTAACTAGTTTTCCCAATTTGTAAATATCTAACTCTTCCTGGCAATATGAAAGTATGGTTAATCTTATAGCATATTCAGATAAAATTATTTTTGTCCTCCTATTTACCTACATTTTTTTTATCTAATTAACTTGTAAGCTATATTAATGTAAATCCTCAGTATTTCCTCAGAGTTAAGAATGAGATAAAAAGAGGAATATACTTGCTACTAATTTCTTTATAAACCATTCACATGTTTTGAGGTTTATTCTCGGTATTTATCTTTAGTTGTATTAATTCATTAGATTGATATCTACAATTAGAAGAAGGCTTTAAGAGGTATTTTTAAAAATTGTTTGGCCATTTACACTCTTTATTTTGGAGTGTAATCCTGCTTTTATGTCAGTATTACCTCAGGAGGAATAAAGAAATAATATAAATGTTTAGGAAATATAATTTATGAAGAGTAATTTGTACATTTGGAGAATATTTTCAATATTCCACTCAGGAGGACCATCTGATATTATTTAGTGGTACATAGGTTAATCCATATTTTATGCCCTTTGGATAGAGAAAGTAGTATGTTGCCCTTAGAAACACTGTCTACTGACTTGGCATTAGTGAAATCCACTTGGCCTGAATTATGGAGTTAGTCCAGCCCTGAGACTAGGAAATTATTCAGGTTTCTTACAGGGAATAAGATTAGCATGTCCCCTGAGATCTCATTTCACACAATATCTCTCAAAGTATCTTGAATTTTTACTACCTATTTTAAATCACCCCTCAACCTCTTAACAACCCTCTTAACATTAGAGTTAGAACATATTCCATTGTCATCATGGTTGCTGGTATTGTTGTTTAACTACAGTGATTGGTATTATAGCAAAACTAACATTTTTATTATTCTTTTTATTCAGTCAACTTAAGGAGAGCTGGATTATGAATTATTGGCAGGTACTCTTCATCCTATTACACTGAATTTTTTTTTTTGCTTTGCATACAGATTGAATGGCCATTTGTCTCAATTTCCTAGCTACAAACTTAAATATTTGATGCATAATGAATTAAAAAAAATAAGCCCCTTCTTAAGATATATTATGGAATATAGTATATTAAAATAATAGCTTATCAATGGCACATAAATTGATGCAAGAAGTTATATTCACTCCTGTAATACCTGGACTGCTCCATTCATTAGTTGACTTTCTTCTTTCTCGCTCTCTTTCTCTCTCTTTTTTTTTTTTTTTGGCTATGTTATGTTTACCAAAAAACTGAAGTTTTAGCATGAGTACATAGTTTTTATGCACCAGAACCTGCCTCATTATCAGTCATCAAGACAACTGCCTCCTGGTAGGCAAAACAATTGAGCAAGGCTATAACCCAACTATGTAGTGGCATCTAGACTCCTTTTATATTTCTCCAACTGTGAAGTCAAGTAAGGCTATCAATATATGCTCATTCAGTGTTGTGTTATTGCATAGTAGCAGAGGCTTTGGACCACTGAAGGATGTCTATTTAAGGCACTGAGGAATTAGTCAAAATAATATTTAAGAGATGGCAAATTGCCAAACACCTATAATCTTTCTCATCATTAATCCTTGGATTACTGTAGTTTTAATTTTGATATCGATTGTAGTAAAAATGCTATTATAGTGTTTATTAATTTAGGAGTTCCCAGTTCTAAGAAAAGAGAAAAACAGAGAGATGAGGCAATATCACAGACAAATAGAGCATTAGGAAAGAAACTTGATTTTATTTTCCTAAAAATATAAATAGAATTAAGTTCAGTATGGGGCAAAAATAAATTTTATTAATCTTTCAAATACTAGAGAATAAATTTATATTGTGAAAAGATAATTTTATAATAGATATTGGATCCACATTATTCTGAATAAAATATAGTTTCAGCTAGGCAATATATGTTTTCTAGAATTTTACAATCTTAATTATAAAAATTTTTTTAATTCCTTATTAGGATCCTGGAAATAAATGTGCTAGATGTTACATGCCTAATAAATCTGCTTTATTGCATAAAAATCCTTTGACTAAATTCAATTAAATATTATCATCTGACCTTTCTAAAAAGAATTTCAATACTATACTTAGATGAACACATATTAATAACCTTTATTGAATTCATCACTTAAACCAAACAGTTATAATTCACATTTCTATAGGCCATTGAGCATATACTTGTCAGAAAGGATTTACACAGTGTTTTTCAATACCTTGACAGCATTTTTCTTAATATGTCTTAGAATGCTTTAGCTTTTTTTTTTTATTGATTTGATGTATTATTGATTGAAATTAATAAATTCAATTAAAAGGATAAATCAATCTTGTAAATAGGCACCAAATAAGAAACAAACATTACATACCATATAGTTTATTGATAATGCTCAACACAGATCAAACCTAAAACTAAAGCACATTGTACTGGTAAGATTAGTTTAGCTGGCTTCAGGTTAAAATGAAGGAATATTGTCAATAACAATATGGCTGTATTTTAAAATAATTTTCTAGTTTATGCTTAAATTTGATTTTCAGGTTTATGGCTCTTCACAAATTTTATGAAATACAATTAATTTTTTTTATAATTGAGGCTTTTGCACATTATTATGGGTAAGAACTAGAATACCACCCAGAGGCTCATATATTTAAGGTTTGGCAAACAATGCAGCAATAATGAGAGGTGCTTCTTTTGGAAAATATTTGGACATACATACTCTGAATTTATCAATGGATTTAAGATTTAATAACTGAATGGACTCTTGGGAGATAATGAAAGCCATGAATGGTAGGTCTTACTTTGGGAAGTAGTTCAGGGGCATGCCCTGGAAGAAAATAATTTCTTTGCAGTCCCTTTTTTTCTATGTGAGAAGCTTTACTGCACCAAATACTCCCTGTCATAATGTTTAGCCTCACTCGAGGCCTAATGTGAAGAGGACAAGCAACAGAACCCTTTAAAACCATGAGCCAACAAAATAAATCTTTCCTTCATTAGATTTATTTTATCAGGTATTATGTCATAGCAACAGAAAGCTAACAAGATCATATATACTGATAAAATTTACTTATATGTATTCTCTCTTTTAATATTAGGAGGGAGTAGAAACAATATTAATTTCAAAAATCTAAATTTTTATATAATAGGAAAGTGTTAAATTTCATACTACACTATAAAAGGACAATTGAAAGGGTACTAAGTAACAGTTATATAGGTGTGCTATTTCACAGTAGGATGAATATAGAGAACAAAATGCACTATACATTTCAAAAAGCTACAAAAAGTTTTTAAAGTTTTTACCGTACAGAAATGATGAAAAGATAGATGTTTTACCTGATTCAAATATTACACAACACTTACCTGTATCAAAACATCTTACCCATTTATGATATAGTTTTATATTTTATGTACCAGTGAAAATAAATTGAATTTAAAAATAAAATTGTATAAATTTACTCAGTTTGTATGTATATGATTACTGTATAATGGGAAAGTTCACTTGTATAATGGATGATTGAGGGTTTTTATTTTTATTTGACAGAATATTAGGAAAATATTCAAAACTAATTAGGGATACCTAGGACCTTAATTCATAAATAAATATTAGAACAATCTGAAAAAGTGATGAAGACAATTATTCTTACACAATTATGCATAAAAACATTTTACTTTCAGCACATTTTTACATTGTTAACCATGAACACCCAAAAAAGCCAATATCAGGTTGGGTAAATTGATACAAGCCTATAATCTCAGCTACTTAGGAGACTGAGAATTTTGAGTTTCAGACCAGTCTGTGCAGCACAATGAGATCTTATCTCAAAAACAAAAGGAAATGAGAAAAAAAACTACCCAATTTTAACTTCTAAACAATAGATACTCTTCCAGCTATTCTTGAGTAAATAATTTATATATATTTATGTGCCAAATGCCAATGTCTCGGCTTGGCACAGAATCATGAGCCACCACACAGCTTTGTAGGTTCAAACAGCAATTCTTTATTCCCGATCTCACACCGCCTCCACGCAGGTACAGGGGCAATCCCCATCTCCCGCACAATTCACGTCCTAAATACTTTCTCTCCACAAGAACTCAGGCAGCAGGAACTCCCTACTCCCAGCAGGAATAATCTTCAACCTCCAACTTCCCTAAAACTCCTATTGTCATGCCCTAAACCCAAGGACGGGGATACTTCCTGGAAAATACACCCTAATCCTGGATCCACCCTGGTGATTGAGCAGGGTCACCTTTCTCAAACACACAAGCAAGGTCGCAGCAAATTTCCAAGGCAAGTCCATTTAACATGGGGTAAGCTGGCAAGGATTTCAATGTGTCATTCCTACTTGGTAATGGCCCTCAACATTTATGTAAGTGCATGTGTACTTTTCTTCATTAATGCTGAGAGGATAAAAATTTCTCTCTCTATATATATATGTTATTCATTTATATATATAAATGAATATATATGTGTATATATAATGATATCATATAATGCAAATAAAAAACTTACAGATATAATGCATCTCAGAAATGCATAATGTATAATATAATACGTAATATATCATATGACAACATAAAATATATGATATGTCCTTAATTTGGATAAATATAGTCAGATACGCAAATATATAGATCTCGTCTTTACTGCCTAAACTTTATCTGTAAATGTTTACTGAGAATGTGCTGTTTATTAGAGGTGGTTCTATACATCTTATATCTGGGATGCAGCAGTTAGTTCGTCTGAGAAGCTACTGTCATAAAGCTTACATTTTAGTATCTATTATATGTAACTAGATGGAACATGAAAAACAAGCAAAATAAATAAAACAAAAACTTCAATCACTCTCAAAGTCTACTATGCAAAATATGAAACAAGGTTGGTGAGAACAGTGCTACAGCATTTGGAGACAGAAGGAAGGATAAAAGAGACAACCAGCTAAAGATCTGGTAGAAGAGCTTATAAAGAAGAGGAAATAGCATGTTCCTGGACCAAAAGCAGAAGGGAAATCAGTGGGGTCAAGAACCAGAAACAGAAACATGATTCTGCTGGCATGGTGTCAGGGAAGTGAGCAGAGAGGACAGGCTGGGAGCAAGGTGCACAGGCGAAGGCCACGTCATGCAAGACTGTGTAGGTTAGAAAGGTGGTTTTTTTTTTTTTTATTGTAAGTGCTTGGGAAGTCATGCTAAGATTTTTAAGTGGAAAGTCATAGATATAACTCTTTTTAGGAGTATTCTGGCTGTTTATGTTTATATTGTTCAATAGAGGGTTGGAACAAAAATACTGGCTGAGAGACTAATTAATAAATTCAATAAGTCTTCAGAGTACTGCAGGCAAAATGTAGAGTCTCAGACAAAGATCTACAAAGCAACAATAAAATATATTTTCAAGGTACTGAGGACAGTACTTTCTGTTTTTTTCTCCTTAAATACTATTTGTTCTTTTTAGTTATAAATAACAATAGAATGCATCTTGATGTATCATATATACATAGGTTTAACTTCCCATTTTTTGTTGCTGTACATCTTGTGGAGTTACAGTGGCCATGTATTCATATATAGGAACAGAGAAAGTTATGTCCTATTCATTCTACTGAGGATAAAGACAGTATTTTCAAACTAACATGTAGTTCCTTCTTAAGTGTCTGGACACTCCCACACATAAAAACTTCCCTTTTCCCCAGTTGTCTTATCTTCTGTCTTATATAATCAGTGTTCATTATCATAAATACTTGACTTAGGCTTGGGTTCAAGCTATGTATTAGGGAAAGCTGGATAACTTTATTTCTAATGTTTCTCAAACTCTCAGTAACAGCTCTGGCAAAACATTTGCTGTTTAGAAATTATTAGATATTGAATAAAGGAAAGATATCATTTAATTTAACAATTCTTTTTGTAAATGATGAGATTCAAGCTTCCTAAGAGGATTCATTTATTATGTCTTAACAGTTTATTCCTAGCATTCTTCACTTTGCTGTGGCAATTATTAATGCTCAAGGAACATGTTTGACAGAGTTCAAGTTAACGTATTAGTGTGAGGGCTGAAATGATAAAGCAAATGCACTGGCTTCAAAACAAATCATTCAAATTCATTTTGTTTTCCACATTCAGGAGACTGTATTTCTTTAAGTCTAAATTATCAGATTGGGTGTGACCCTGAGTCAGATTGTGGAAATCATGTAGAAAACAGCTATTTGAAAATTTGTCATAATCTTTTATTTAAAGCTAACTTTTTAAAATATTTGTTGATTGATTGTATATCATCTTCTGAAAAGTGTCTGTTCAGTTCCATGGCCCATTGATTAATTTGGTTATTTTAGAGTTTTTTATATAACTTAGAGAAAAGCGCTCTATCTGATATGCATGGGGTAAGAATTTGCTCCCCAAATTTATGCTCTCTCTTCAACTCACTGGTTGTTTCTTTGGCAGAGAAGCTTTTCAGTTTAAATTCATTTCATTTATTGATTTTAATTCTTCCATTATAGGAGTCTTTTCATAAGATTTCTGGGCCTAATTCAACATGAAGAAGATTTAGGCCTATGTTTACTTCTATTAGGTGCAGTGTCTCTGGTTTAATTCCTAGGCCTTTGATCTAATTTGAGGTGAGTTTTATGCAAGTGAGAGATGGGGGTTTAATTTCATTTTGCTGCATACGGATTCTAAGTTCTCCTAGCACCATTTATTGAAGAGGCTGTCTTTTCCCAATTTATGTGTTTGGTGCCTTTTTCTAATATAATATAACTGTAATTAGGTGGGTTTGCCTCTGTGTCCTCTATTCTTTACAAGTCTATTCTGGTCTACAAGTCTATTTTGAAGCTAATACCATGCTGTTTTATTATTCTTGCTCTGTAGTATAGTTGAAGCTCTGGTATAGTGATGCCACCTGCTTCACTCTTCTTGCTAAGTATTGCTTTAGCTATTCTGGCTCTCTTATATTGCCATTTGAATTTAATTACTGATTTTTCTATTTATATGAAGAATGTCATTAGGATTTTGATTGGAATTGCATTAAATCTGTATAGTGCTTTTGGTAGTATGTTCATTTTGACAATACTAATTCTGTCTATCCAAGAATAAGGGAGATCTTTCCATCTTTTAATGCGCTCTTTAATTTATTTCTTTAGTGTACTGGAACTTTCATTGTAGAGGTCTTTCACCTCTCTCGCTAAGTTGATGCCAAGTTTGTTTGTTTGTTTGTTTGTTTGTTTAGGCTATTCTAAATGAAGTAATTTTCCTCATTTCCTTTTCAGAGGATTTGTCACTGATATACAAAAATGTTTTTGACTTATGGGTGTTGATTTCATACCCTGGTACTTTGCTGAATTCATTTACTAGTTCTAGAAGTTTTCTGGTGGAATATTTTGGTTCATATAGGTATAGAATCATTTTGTCAGTAAATCCTATCCATATACCTCTAATTTCTTTCATATCTCTAATTTCTCTGGCCAGTGTTTCAAGAACTACATTAAATAGAAGTGGTTAAAGAGGGCATCTGTGTCTTGTTCCAGTTTTTGGAGGAAATGCTTTCAATTTTTCTCCATTTAGAATGAAGTTGGCCTTGTGTTTAGCATAGAGAGCTTTTACAGTGTTGAAAAATGTTTTTGTTTTACCCATAGTTTTTCTAGTGTTTTGAACATGAGGGGATGCTGTACTTTGTCCACCATTTAATCCAGCTATTCCTCTCCTTAGTCTATATGCAAAGGATTTTAAAAAAGCATACTACAAAGACACAGCCACATCAATGCTTAGAGCAACACAAGTCACAATAGCTAAACTGTAGAACCAACTAAGATTCCCTTCAGTAGACAAATGGGTAAAGCAACTATGATATATATACAAAATGGAATATTACTCAGCATTAAAAGATAATATAGTCATGGAATTTGCAAGTAAAAGAATAGAGTTGGAAAATATTATGCTAAGTTAAGTAAGTCAGTCTCTAAAAAAAGAAGTCTGAATGTTTTCTCTGATATGTGAATGCTGATCTATGATGAGGATGTTGGGGGAGCATTGGAGGACTGGAGTGACTTTAAATAGGGCAAATGAAAGGCAGGGGATGGAAAGAGGCATGGAGGTAGGAAAGATAGTGGAAAGAGATGGACATCATTACCCTAAGTACATGTATGAAGATATGAATGATGTATCTCTACTTTGTGTACAACCAGAGATATAAAAAAAATATGCTTTATATGTGTACTATGAATTGAAATGCATTTTTGTGTCATGTCACAAATTAGAAGAAAGAAAGAAAGAAAGAAAGAAAGAAAGAAAGAAAGAAAGAATTGATATGATATCAAACTGCTAAGTCTCCTCATGTAGTTGCTATGAGCACAATCTAATCACTTCTTTCTCCACTTGAAAGCCAATATTCTTATAAAAGTTGTTATTGTTCCCAAATTATTTTACTTGAAATAAAAATTTAGAATGATTTATAGCAACAGATATGAAGCAGACAGTGTAAACAAAACATAATCTTCATATTTCTTTGCATACTAGTATATGTATGCTATCAAAAATAAATCTGGGCTTAGTTAAGGACTTTGTTTGAAAATATTATTGCAATAGTGGAAACACTCTAACTTTAATGTCTGCAGGTATCTCAAATCAAACAGAAAAAGAAGACTTTTATGTTATTAGGTGTAAGTCCATCTAGCTCAATATTTGAGGGAAAATCTGTCCTGCAGATAAGATGAGTAGACAGGAATGTGGTGGTATGGCAGGAAATGTCTATTGCTGTGGGAAATTAACCCTCAGAAACCTGTTAAGGGAGGTTGTACTTTCTTAAACTTGGAAATGAACTAAATGAACTAAAGTTACTATGGCCATGGGGAGGAAAGAAAACTGTTAAAAAGTCTAGCCAAATCAAGTAAATGAACAAGTAATATGCAGTTGTGTGCATGTTGCTAGTCTCAGTTATCTGAAAAAGAGAATATGTTTATTAATTATTATCAAAATAAAGTAAGAATTACTGTGAAAATTGGAAGTGTAGTTACATAAAATAACTACATGTTTTGTGTAATTACTTCTGTGTTGACCATGAAGAAATAAATACAGGGTGTTAGTCGAATGGAGTCCTGGATAATGGCACCTAAATTTCTGTTGTGGTATAAATATTTGTATGCCTCCAAAATTCATATGTTGAAAACTAACCCCAGTGTAATGATACAAAGAGTTGGGGTTTTGCACCTGAGTACATCAAGACAGCTTTGGCTTCATGAATCTGATTAATGGCATTATAATTCAATCTTCAGAAAGTGGCTTGGCAAATTCTGCATAGGAAGTCATAGGAAGTTCTTTGTAAAAAAGGCCCTAACTAAAAACAAGTGATATGAGCACCCTGATTTTGAACTTACATGCCTTAATAACTATGAAAAGTAATTACTCTTAATTCATAAGTTATATTATAAATGGCAATTTGTTATAGCAGAGCATATTGACTAACATGGTTTTCTTACATAGTACAGTGAGAGATGCATCAATGATCCAATATTTTTCTATGTCACCCATTATTGCTGGTGATGGTAAAGACATCCAGAGTCTTCAGTAAATACCCAAACATTCACTCTAACCACTGAACAAATGTTCCCTTATGAGCCCATAATTATGTATAGTACCAGAAGACTATGAAGGAACACCTCATGATGTCATCTTCTTGTTCCAAAGTCCCTGGAAAGTCTACCTTGTGATGTCATCTTCTCAAGATAACCTGGGTTTCAGACATAAATGTTGGCTATTACCAATTTCCATTTGAACTAGCTTTTGTGCCTTGAAAGATAAGACATATAAATCCATGGTTGTGCCACCTACCTTTTGGCAGTAGTGTTAATAATAAGGAGAATACTAAAGGACCTTCTTTTGGGATTCAACACTAGTTTTCTAGAGAACTAAGTAAGCAATCTAGGTGGTGGGTTGGTTTGGAAGAAAAGATCAGGAAAAGCGCTTCAGTCTGTTGAGGATAAATATAGGTACAATCAATTAGTCCTTTCCAGTACTTTAGTGCTGAGGGCCATTACCAAGTAGGAATGACGCATCGAAATTTCTTTGCCAAGCGTACCCCATGCTGCTTAGAGGACATTTGATGGGACATTGCATGCATGCTTTAATGAGGTGACCTTGCTCAAGGACCTAGGCAGATCCGGGTTTAGAGCTGATCAGGTTTGAGGAAGTAACCGGCTCCTTGAGTTTAAGGCGTTGCCAGTTTAAGATAATGGGTTTTAGGGAAGTTGGAAGTTGAAGATATTTGCTGGGATTAGGGTGTTCCTGCTGCTTGTTCCCATTGAGTTCTCGTGAGATTAAAATGGGATTTGGAGATAGCCTCGTGGAGTAGGTGGCTTGTGCGGGAGACAGCAGAACGTGTTTGCCCCTGGACCTGTGTGGAGGCGGTGTGAGAGCGGGAATAAAGAATTGATGTTTGAACCTACAAAGCTGTGAGTGCCTCGTGATTCTGGTGCCAAGCCGAGACATTGGCCTTGGCATTTTGGTGGCCCGTACGGGGAACGTCTGAAATTTGGAGGTGAGTAAAATCGCTCGCCCCTGAGGGAAGGCGAGAGAATGGGTGACCATTTCAAAAAACAATGTGTTCTTGTTTTGATTTATTTCATTTTTGTTTCAAGCTGCCTATCCCTAGAAATTTCTCAGGCAAACTGGGAAAAATGGTTGGCTCAAGGTTTGAAGTTTGTTAGCCCCGAGAAAGAGAAAATTGATACAGTGAATTTTTATTCAGTTTTTGTTTCATTCAGTTGTGGTTTTGTTTTGTGTTATCTTATTGGATTGCGTTATCTTTATAGAAGATTAGAAATTATTAAAAAAGAAGCCGAAAAAGTGTTAAGTAAATTGTTAGAGATTCAGACCATGGAGGAAGACATTTTAGATTAAGCAAAAGAGAAGGTCTCTCGAGCTAGTCAGAGAAAGGGAGAAAATTTAAAGGAAAAGGGGTTATTAGGAAAAAGGCCACAACAAGAGGCTGTTACTAACTCCGTTTTACCAGAGGGTGTAATTCAACCAACAGCCCCGCCGATGGAGACAGCTGAGTGGCCCTCAAACCCCGTAGTTGATAGATGGGATCCTGAGACAGGACCTCAAAGATTAGCATGCTCTGTATTTGAACAGGTAGGAGGGCAGCGAATTCACCGTGTTTTAGAATTTAACACAGTGAACCAGTTAAAGGAGGCTGTAACAACCTATGGTCCTCAAGCCCCCTTCATGGTAAGCATGGTGGAGTCCATTACTAACTTGGACATGACACCAGCAGATTGGGCTAGCATGTGTAAATCTGTGCTAAATGGAGGACAATATTTGTTATGGAAGGTTGCCAATGAGGAATTTTGCATGGAGACAGCTAGGCAAAATGCAGCAGCCGGTTACCCTCAAAGAAGTCTTGATATGTTATTAGGAAGGGGACCTTATGAGGGTCAGCGGCAACAAATGGAATATGATCCTGCTGTATATGTACAGATTGCTGCAGACGCAGTTAGGGCATGGAAGACTTTACAAGGACATGGAGATTTACAAGGTCAGCTATCTAAGGTAATACAGAGACCTAATGAACCTTACGCTGACTTTGTAGATAGGCTTATTCAAACGGTTGCCAAAATTTTTGGTGACACAGAACAAGCAATGCCATTAATAAAACAAATGGCTTATGACCAAGCAAATCGTTGCTGCAGAGAGGTTATTAGACCATGGAGACATGAAGATTTAAACACATATATTAAATTATGTAGAGATGTTAATGAACAAGGGCAAGTCTTGGCAGCTGCAGTACAACAGGCCTTAGATGCCAGGCTAGAAACATGCTATAATTGTGAACAAACAGGACATTTTAAAAGGAGTTGCCCCATAAGAGGAGGGTTTAACAAAACTAGAAATCAAAGGAATAGAATACCGGGTATTTGCCCACGATGCCATAGAGGGAGACATTGGGCTAATGAATGCCGTTCTCAAACCACCATAGAAGGTACTCCCTTATCAAAAAACGGACAAGGATCAGGTATTTACCCACGATATCGTGGACAAAGGCACCAGGCTTCATTGCCAAAAAACGGACCGGGGGGCCCAATGCTCCGGGGCCCACAACCACAAATATATGGGGCAGTGGAGGAACCCAGCAACCCCATCAGGGTGGTGCCCAGGACACATTGTCCATTAAATCCCTGATCAGACAAACCCGAGGGAGTGCAGGGTTGGACATCTGCGCCTCTGCCAGAGCAGTATTAACTCCAGAGATGGGAGTTCAAATCATTCCTACAGGAGTAAGAGGACCTCTTCCCCAAGGAACAGTAGGCTTATTGTTGGGACGTAGTTCATCTACATTAAAAGGACTTATGATAAGTCCTGGGGTAATTGATCCCGATTATGTAGGTGAAATAAAAATTATACCTAGTTCTCCAGGAGGTATATCAGTAATTTCACCTGGAGATAGAATAGCACAGTTGTTAATACTACCCAGCCTACATAATAAGTTCTCTAGTCTTAATGTAGAAAGAGGTTCCAAGGGATTAGGCTCCACAGGTGTAGATTGGGCTATGTTGTCTTTAAATTTAGATTCTCGCCCAATGTTAAAACTAAATATTCAGGGTCATGACTTTAATGGACTGCTGGACACAGGTGCTGACCTTAGCATCATATCTCTTCAAGAATGGCCAAAACATTGGCCATTACAACAAGCCACTCAAACGCTTCGAGGCCTAGGAGTGGCGACTAATCCCCATAGAAGTGCTATGGTATTAGATTGGAAGGATCCTGAAGGATGTGAAGGAACTATACAGCCATATGTTTTGGATCACCTTCCTATTAATTTGTGGGGACGAGATGTCCTAGATCAACTAGATTTGATGTTAACAAATAACATCAATCCTAATGTGCCCACTACTAGGGCTAGACAAGGTATCAGGAAAGAAAAAAGATTAGGAAAACAAGAACAAGGTATAGCAGCGCCAATTCAAATAGATCAAGGAACAGACAGACATGGGTTGGATTTTCAGAAAGGGCCACTGAGACAATCAAAATTACTTGGAAATCAGAAAGACCAGTGTGGGTTCCTCAGTGGCCCCTGACTAAAGAAAAGATACAAGTAACCCATGATCTGGTCAAACAACAATTAGCGGAAGGACATTTACAACCTTCCGTATCTCCCCATAATACTCCCATTTTTGTTATCAAAAAGAAATCGGGTAAATGGAGATTATTACAAGATTTAAGAGCAATTAATAATGAGATGGTTATTATGGGACCTGCTCAATCAGGGATTCCTCAATTGTCTGCTTTACCAAAAACGTGGCATGTTTTAGCTATAGACATTAAAGATTGCTTTTTTTCGATTCCAATTCATCCCGAGGATAGTCCACGTTTTGCATTTACTATCCCTGCATTAAATCATGAAGGTCCTGATGAAAGATATGAATGGAAAGTACTCCCTCAAGGAATGGCTAACAGTCCAACTATGTGTCAAATATATGTTAATAAAGCAATCCAGCCACTTAGAAATCAAAATCCTGAACTAAAAATATTTCACTATATGGATGATGTATTATTGGCACATAAAGATAAAAACACATTGCTGGAATGTTATGCCACACTTACAAACTTGTTAAAAAATTATAATCTAGAGATAGGAATAGACAAAGTACAATTATATTTTCCAATTAATTATTTAGGAGTTCTATTATCCTCAACCATGGTCCGTCCACCTAAAATTCAAATACGAGTAGATCAACTCAAATCACTTAATGACTTTCAAAAGTTGTTGGGAGATATAAATTGGATAAGGCCTTATCTAGGCATACCAACAGGAGAGTTGGGACCTTTATTTGATATTCTAAAAGGTCCATCAGATCCAAATTCACCCCGAATGTTAACTCCTAAAGCTAGAAAGGCATTAAAAATTATTGAGACATATATGGAAAATATGCATTTAGATAGAATTGATATAAGTTTGCCTTTATTATTTATTGTACTACCAACAAGAAATATTCCTACAGGAGTATTTTGGCAGGAAGGTCCATTATTGTGGATACATTTATCTTATTCTCCTAACACTATTCTTACTAGGTATCCTGAGGCTATAGGACAATTAATACTCAAAGGTATAAGAGCAGCAAAGGCAGTCTTTGGAATTTCTCCCAATAAAATTATTACTCCATATACTATGGAGCAAATTGATGAGTTAGCTAATGAATTAAATACTTGGGCAATAATCATGTGTAAATTGAATGTTTCATTTGATAATCATTTACCATCTAATCCTTTGTTGTCTTTTTGGTCTAAGCATCCTGTAGTTTTTCCTAAAATGACAAGAAAAACACCTATCATGAATGCTCCAAATATATTCACTGATGGGTCTAATAATGGTACAGCTGCAGTAGTTACCCCTGATCAAACTTTTACATTTTTAGTTCCCAAACAGTCAGCTCAAAAGGTAGAGCTTAATGCAGTTCTACAAGCTTTTGTGATGTTCAAAGATTCTGTATTTAATTTATTCTCTGATAGCCAGTATGTAGTTAATGCTATAAGATGAAGATGCTGGTAGGATTTCCCCTTCCTCTACTGTTTTCTCTTTGTTTTCCACTATACAAAGTCTAATCTGGGATAGAAAAGATCCATTCTTTATAGGACATATCAGGGCACATACAGGATTGCCTGGAGCCCTTAGTTTGGGCAATGATTTAGCAGATAAAACTACACATGATATACATATTTTTTCTACTGTAGAAGAAGCTACAAATTTTCATAAAAGGTTTCATGTTAATGCTAATACTTTACAAAAGCATTTTAAAATAACTAAGGAACAAGCCAGGCATATAATAAAACAATGTCAAAATTGTGTGACCTTTTTACCCCAAGTTAATCTTGGAGTCAATCCTAGAGGACTGATACCTAACCATATTTGGCAGATGGACGTCACACACTTGCCAGAATTTGGAAAATTAAAATATTTACATGTTACAGTTGATACTTCTTCCGGATTTTTGATGGGCTCCCTTCATGCCGGAGAAAAAACTAAAGATGTTATAGCTCATTGCTTACAAAATTTTGCCACTGTGGGTGTTCCTAAACAGTTAAAAACTGATAACGGTCCTGGTTATATGTCTAAATCTTTTAAACAATTTTGCTCATCATTTGGTATTACTCATATAACAGGAATCCCATACAATCCACAGGGACAAGGCATAGTTGAAAGAGCTCATCAAACTATTAAAACGTACCTATTAAAGCAAAAAGAGGGAATTGGAAAGGGGTATATATCCCCCAAAGATAAACTTAAAATAACCCTTTTTACTCTAAACTTTCTAAATTTGGATTCATCAGGACTTAGTGCTGCAGAAAGACATATGTATCCGAAAAATGTACATAAGCCTAAGGTACTTTGGAAAGATATTCTAACAGGACAATGGAAAGGTCCCGACCCAGTTATTGTCTGGAGTCGGGGTTCCGTTTGTGTGTTCCCACAGGGAGAACAGCAGCCGATTTGGATTCCAGAGAGGTTAACCAAAACAATTTCTACAGAAAAAGAAGATGATTTGACTGAAATCCATAACAGCTGATATCCAGAGCTCCAGCTTGGCTATTCTTACATCTGCGACAGTGATTAACCACGGTGCCTTTTTTCAATATCTATTTTATTATTGCTTTTTCCCACATCATAAAGTTCTATTTTATTTTTTGAGCTCATACAAACCTAGGTTAATGTTTTTCTGATCAGTTTTTTTTTTGACTGTTTTTAATTTTTTGACTGTGGAGTTTTTAAACATTGCAATGGAGATTTTACCTAGGTAAAGCTACAAGGCCGTTATTATTGTCTTATGTGTTGTATGTTATGTCTGCACTGTTTTGTGTTGCATGTCAGTATGTGTGTATGTCCATATGAGGAGCGCTCATGAAAAAATGGATCCGAATTTTCTTTTTTTTTTTATTCACGTGATTTAAGTGGTTTAATCTAATTAGGTAAACAGCTGTTAATGATTGTTTTCAAAGGTGGTTAATAGATCTGTTTGCTTACTATTGTTTTTAAAGGTGATTAACAGATCTGTTTGTTTACTTTCACTTTTCCTTTTCATTATATTTAATAATTCTGTTCAGGATAATGTCTCTTTAACATCATTACCAGAATTCCCATCTCCATCCCAGTGCTGGTGAAGACTAAGAAAACCAAACTACAGCTTCTATGATAGCTACCACAGGAAACTGTATAAACTGATGCATCAATGAATATAACTCAACAAGTAATGCTCAATCAAGGACTTGATTTACTTTGGGAGGAAATGGACATATTGATAGACTCCTCCGATTTGAACTGCCTGCAGAACTTGCCTGGACTATATATCAGTTGCATGCATTGTGAACTATCGTCTGGTGCAGTGAATTGTGGTACTGCTGGCATATTTTTGCTGATGGTGTCACCAGTGATGCAATTTCCTTGCCAGCACACCCCATGTTAATTGTGGTAATGCTGGCATCTTTGCTGATGGTGTCACCAGTGACGCAATTTTTCCAAAGGAGCCGTCAATTGGCTTGGTGTCGTGGCATTTCTGTATCTTCCTCCCTTCTACTAGTGATGGTCTAAAATTTGGGGGCCAACAGAGGTGAGGCAAGAACCTCACCCCCCCACTGGCACCAAGGTTAAATTTGGGGGCCAACAGAGGTGAGGCAAGAACCTCACCCCCCCACTGGTGCTTAGGCCTATCCACAAGCATGGCTGAATGCTGGACCGGTAGTCAGCGACGGGTTGATCTGATTGCAGTGGATTCAACCTAAGACAGGAAATTGATGTGTAAAGGTCAGTTCTCCCATGACGGGTAAGAACCACATGTTGAATTGGACAACCTACCAGGCACGGTCCTAAGCCACATTGCTTGTTGTTTAATTAATCAGAAAGGGGGAGATGCTGAGGGCCATTACCAAGTAGGAATGACGCATCGAAATTTCTTTGCCAAGCGTACCCCATGCTGCTTAGAGGACATTTGATGGGACATTGCATGCATGCTTTAATGAGGTGACCTTGCTCAAGGACCTAGGCAGATCCGGGTTTAGAGCTGATCAGGTTTGAGGAAGTAACCGGCTCCTTGAGTTTAAGGCGTTGCCAGTTTAAGATAATGGGTTTTAGGGAAGTTGGAAGTTGAAGATATTTGCTGGGATTAGGGTGTTCCTGCTGCTTGTTCCCGTTGAGTTCTCGTGAGATTAAAATGGGATTTGGAGATAGCCTCGTGGAGTAGGTGGCTTGTGCGGGAGACGGCAGAACGTGTTTGCCCCTGGACCTGTGTGGAGGCGGTGTGAGAGCGGGAATAAAGAATTGCTGTTTGAACCTACAAAGCTGTGAGTGCCTCGTGATTCTGGTGCCAAGCCGAGACATTGGCCTTGGCACTTTAGAATTCCAAATTAATGAGGTTTGACTCCTCAATAGTTCAATCAGAATAGAGAAGTCTCACAAATCGTCCAGTAACTATTTCATTTGGACAAAGTCTTTGCATCCCAGCAGGATAATACTGGAGGGCACTCAGGGCTTAACAGAAGACTTTAGAGCAAGGAAAATTACATATTTTTGTAAACTAAATACGCTACAATTTTAATAGTTTAACAGTTTTATTATTGCAGAAAGATGAGCATAAAAATAAGAATTTAATTTTGGGAATAGGGAATGAAATTTTATATATGTTGGATAATTTTTCCAGTAAAATGTGCCCCTCAGTTAGTCAAAAGAATCAGTATAATACTCCTCGTGGGGAATACAAGGTCTAGAAAAATTAATAGTAGTGCTGGCACTGGCTCTTTTACATGGGAAAATTTCACCCTCTGGTTAAAAAATTCATAGTCAGGCGTAGGCTGCCTAGTGATGTTTTGATTGATGATAGCCCACATATATGATGGTGGTAAGACTTTTTTTCTTAGTAACACTATAGCTTTTATAGTTTGTGTAATTACAGTTTATGATGTTTGCAAAACAATGAAATTGCTTAATGATGCATTTCTCAGAATATACCCCGTCATTAAGTGGTGCATTTTTGTATCAGTAAGAACACATCCATACGATGAGATTTTAGAGATTAAATAAAAGTTCAGATAAGGAAAAATATCTCAAACACAAAAAAAAATTTACTGGCTGATAAATATGCAAAGCCAGAAGTTCCTAAAGCTGGCCTACTTTTACTCCAATCAGAAAAGATCTTAAACCTACTCTGCTTACCACATGATCCTTTAATGAGGAATTTAAAATCCCCCAACCCACATAAACTGAACATGTGAAAAACGTTGAATACATGTTGGATGTTTTCTTACCTGGGTGTTACCCCAGCTATTGTCACAAATATGGTTTTCTGTAACATTCCAAAGTAATGTATTAACTCCAAAATTATCTACCATCTTTATAAATGTTTACACTCTTGACTTTAGCCAAAAACAGGTCCATGTGAGAGCTATCAGATCAGTGATCTAATCTATTATTACAAAGGGCAGAAGTGTATATTCTATGGGCTTTGATAACTGACTGTCATATCTAGCCTGAAAATTTATTTCTAAAGTGTAGATATAGAACTATCAACAAAGAGGATAAGGTCTGTACTTGGAAGAAAGAATTTTTCGGTCAGACATGGAAGGGCTGAAACTCCAATAAAGATAATACAATCACCCAATTGTCTCCTTAGGGAGGATAAGGTGGGATAAAAAAAACAAAGATTTTTGACATTGGTGGGTACCTATCTGAATAGAGAGAAGATGGATTTTGTAAGAGGTAAGGCAAGAAGCCAAGGAATTTTCAGTCATCTCAGAAAAAGAAACTGAACTGCATGAGGTAATAGATGTTTAGGGTATGACCGAATACAAAATTGGGTTAACTATTGTCTTTTCTTATTTGTGACTATAACTTTTAAATGAAGAGATTTATGATTTATGCCTCTGATTTCAATTTTATTTCTGAGATAAGAGGAGTAAGTCATGTACTTCTCTTTCATGAAGTCATGAGATCCTTATATAAGGGCAATATAAAGGAAAGATTTTAGGAATTTCAATATTGTTATAGAGAAGTCCCATTACAGAGGGTCAGATGCAGATACAATTGCCTTAGTTAAGCACTATAAAGAACATTCTATAGTCCAAGAGAACAATCCACATTTTACAATAGCTAGTTAGTCTTAGAAAGCCTGGAATTATCACATGGTTTCGGTTAGTTCAGAATAGTTTCAATAGCAACTAATATATTTCCCTCAGGAAAAATGCATGGCCTACATAGGGCACTTAGGGGCTGAGTGGCAAAACTGAAATATTTTTTGAGTCTTATCATTTTTAGATCCAAAGTCTTTTAATACAATACAGAAGACTTGCACATTTAATAAAGAAAGTTTGCATCTATATTGTGGGTAGAGATTGAATCACAAGGAAAGGTTAAATCCCTAAGTTTCAAGAAAAATGTGTCGGGTATTCTGTAAGTCCCTGGGGTATAACTTGTCAAGCATGTGTGTATGTGTGTGTGTATGTGAATGTGTGTGTGTGTGTGTGTGTGTGTGTGTATTTGTTTATAAAGGTGAATGAGTATTAGAAGTAAGACTGAATGAATAGTCTTAAGGAAAAAAAAACATGAATCAATAATGGTAAAATGAGTAGTGCTAGAAAAAGCAAAACAAGAGTCAATAATGGTCAAATGAGTAGTGCTAGAAGGCATATGGAAGCCAGGATGCTGTTGGGGTCTGGCATCAAAAGACATCCAAATTTTCCAATTATTTTGGACTTGAAGCCTTAGACTAGTTTCTGACCTTATTATGTTCATGTGGAGTTCATGTGGATCAGTGTTTATTTATTTATTTGCAAGGAATTAAAATAGAAACAAAGATCCTTTTTGTCAGGAAGTCTGAGAACTTTAATTAACCCAGTACCCTTAATTTAGAATTAAGGGTACTGGGTTAATTTATGGACAGGGATAGTGGATTCTACATCAACCTTTAAGGACTGCTTTCAAGATAATATGCCTTATATCTATTATTCTTGATGTCTTACATTCCTGTAGCCAATGGACTTTGGGAACATGAATTAATGTGTTCTAAAGGTGAGATTTGAGGGGGAAGTAAACAAAAGAATGGTTGGATGAGATTTGTGGGAGAAATAAAAAAAAACTGAATGTTCTATCACAGCTGACAGAGAGCAGAACTTAATTGGAAAAGAGTCTGTTTCTTCAAATGTTAGTTTCTTGGACAAATTTTAAAATATTAATATTTCAATTAAGTGTGTGAATATCTTCTTAAGTCATTAACAGTGCTTGTATGACTTAATATAAATAGTCATTCTTGGCTTTAAAATGCCCAATAAATATAGGAAAATTATATATAGGGTTGGGGATGTACCTCAAGTAGTAGTGTACTCACCTGGCATGCATGCGGCCTGGGTTGTATCCTCAGGACCACATACAAACAAAGATGTTGTGTCCACCAAGAACTAAAAATAAATAAATAAATATTTAAATTCTCTCTCTCTCTCTCTCTCTCTCTCTCTCTCTCTCTCTCTCTCTCTATCAGGAAAGTATATATAAAGGAACATACCATATGGTAAATTCTCTAATTCCATCACAGACTTAGTTTGAACACTTTGTAGGATTCAGGGGTCTGGCAGGGCATTGTGAAGCACTAGCAGTGAACTAAGTGACTGCACTGGTAGAATCATGAAGGTGTTGCGGTGCTCCCTGGGAGACCTCTTCCCTTAGAAACATTTTGAGAAAAACTGGAAAATTTAATTTATAGAAGAGTCATTGTCATTATAGCTCCATTTTTGTTTCATTGAAAATTAGGTAATTTTTACCCCAGAACCAATTTTTTTGAAGTAGCATTAACTATGAAAGACTGTGATGTAGTTTAGAATATCACCAAACTGTTGGGGTAATTTTCTTGGAGTTACAATAGTTCATCCTTTTTTACAGTTTTTCTTTTTCTGGTTTCAGTTACCTGTAATAAAGCATGGCCCCAAAATACTACATGGCAGATTCCAGAAATAAACAAATCATATTTTAAATTACACTACAATCTGAGTGGTATTATCAACTCTTACAGTGTAATACTCCAAACTATAGAGGATGCAAATAATCCCACTGTCCATGATGTATGCACTACCTGTACATTAGTCACCTAGCAGCTCTCTTAGTTATCAGATAAGTGTTTTCTCAGTAAATGTACTCAAGTGACCCTTACATTGTTCCCTAATGCTATGAATGCCTATGTTATTTGCCTCATTTTATCTATTGCATATCTTTTCATCATGAGGAGAGTGAATACAGTACAATAGGCAATTTTGTGAGAGTATCTGCAATCACAGAACTTTTACCATATTATATTGTTATAATTTGTCCAACTAATTAAAGATATTATTGATAACCTGCTATTATGCCTAATGTATGAATTAAATTATATCATAGATATATGTGTATGTGAAAAAATATAACATACATGTAGTATTCAAGATTATCTGTGGTTTCAGGTGGCTGCTGGAGTTGTTGGAATTTATCCTTTGTGGATACCAAGGGAATACTATATTTAAATTGAAAACACACAATATTGTGTTGTACTGATTTAACTTTATTACTGCATATTGCACTAAAGCGTGAATTTAGAGAGTATGGTATTCTGTATACTAATATATTGATTTTCCATAGCTCTTCTACAGCAATGTCTGCTGTAGTTCTAAAGTTGCTAATAAACAGGTTTACACACAAAGTTTATTAGCAACTTTAGAACTACAGTAGACATTGCTATCACTAGGAATGGTTCTAAATTTTTCTAGATGTTTTCTAAGCGGTACCTTCAAAGACACAATAACTCATTACTTTGTGTTCTACACTCTAACATCTCCCTTGACTTTATTTTAAGAAGGAAGGCTTTTTTTTTACCCAATGATAGATCTCAGGTATATTCTTATTTAGTTATGTCTTTTTTTTACTCTGAACCATTTGGTCTCTTCAAACTACAGAGAAGTTTCTTTCTTTCATTTTTTATTACATTATTATTGTTATACATAGTAGTGGGTTCATTTTAACAAATCATATATGTAAAGTATTTGCTTTCTATCTCCATTTGCCCCACTTTCCCTTTCTTTCTCTACCCTACTCATCTTCTTTTCATTCCTTTATTTATTTATTCATTTGTTTCCAGGAATTGAACCCAAGGGTGCATAACCACAGAGCCACATCCTCAGCCCTTTTTATATTTTACTTAGAGACAGAGCCTCACTAAGATGTTTAGGGCCTTGGTAAATTGCTGAGACTGGATTTGAACTTGTTGGGATTATAGATCTACTTATTTTTGTTTCATATTTTCTACATATACATTAAGGTAAAATTCCCTTTAGTACATTAATATATACATATAATACAATTTGGGTAAATTTATTTTCTATTTCCTCTTTTTCCCATTTTTCTTCCCTTCCTCTTTCTCCACTTTCTACTTCACTGATATTTCCTATATATTTATGATACCTGATTCTCTACTACATTTTTTTTTCCTCTTACTCTGCTCTAGTTTCCACTTCTGAGAGAAAACATTTGACCCTTGTTTTTCTGAGTCTGATTATTACACTTAGTTCTCCATTTCAATCTATTTACTAGTAAATGCCATTATTTTGTTCTTTTAATGGCTGAATAAAATTATACTGTGTACATATACCACATTTTCCTAATCCTCATCTCTTGTTAGGCATCTGACTGATTTCATAATTTGGCTATTGTAAATTATGATGCTATAAACATTGATGTGGCTGTACCACTAAACTATGCTGATTTTATTTTTTTTCAAATCAATCACAAAAAAATGGGATAGCTGGGTCATATGGTGCTTCTATTTATAATTTTTTGAGGAATCTATACACTGCTTTCCAGAATGATTGTACTAAATTCCATTCCCACCAAGAATTTATCAGTGAGCCAGTATTCATTTTTCACCACATCCTTAGTGGCATTTATTATTGTTTGTGTTCTTGATAGTTGCCATTTTGGCTGTAGTGAGATAAAATGTTGGTACAGTTTTATTTGCATTTCATTGATTTCTAAAAATGTTGAACAATTTTTTTTCATGCATTAGTTGGACATTTGTGTGTTTATTTTTGCTTGTTTTTTTTTTTTTTTTTAGAAATATCTGATTAGTACTTTCGTCATTTAGTAATTGGGTTGTTTGCTCTGTGGCATTTAGTTTTTTGAACTCTTTATATATTCAATATTGATCCTCTGTCAGAGAAATAACCACCAACAGATTTTCTTTCATTCTAGAGGCTCTCTGTTCACACTCTTTATTATTTCCTTTGCTGGCAGAAACTTTTAAATTTTATTGCATCCCATTTATTGATTCTTGGTTTTATTTATTTTTTAACTTTTTTCTTTTAATATTTTCTTTTAGTTGTCAATGGATATTTATTTTTATTAATTTATACATGGTACTGAGAATCAAACCCAGTGCCTCCCACATGCTAGGCAAGCACTATACCACTGAGTCACAACCCCAGGCCATTGGTTTTATTTCTTGAGCTTTAGGGAACTTGTTGAGAATGTCAGTGCCTGGACTTGTATTATGGAGTGTATATAAAGAGTTAAAATCAAGAATCAACAAATGGGAGGTATTGAAACTAAAAAGTTTTTTTCTCAGCAAGCGATACAATAAGAGAGAAAAATATGAAGAGTAAGTCCTAGAAACAAATATTTACCCCTCACACTTCAGATAGAGCTCTAATCTCTAGAGTATACAAAGAACTCAAAAAATTGAACAACAAGAAAGCAAATAACCCAATCAACAAATGGTCCAAGGATCTGAACAGATACTTCTCAGAGGAGGATATACAATCAATCAACAAATACAGGAAAAAAGGCTCACCATCTATAGCAGTCAGAGAAATGCAAATTAAGACCACTCTAAACTATCTCACTCCTGTAAGAATGGCAGCTATTATGAAGTCAAGCAATAACAAGTGCTGGTGAGGATGTGGGGAAAAGAGTATGCTTGTACATTGCTGGTGAAACTGCAAATTGGTTCAGCCAATTTGGAAAGCAGTATGGAGATTCTTTTGAAAGCTGGGAATGGAACCACCATTTCATCCAGCTATTCCCCTTCTCATACTATACCCAAAAGATCTTAAAATAGCATACAACAGGGACACATCTACATCAATGTGCACAGCAGCACAATTCACAATAGCTAGACTGTGGAACCAACCCAGATGCCCTTCATTAGATGAATGGATAAAAAAAATGTGGTATTTATACACAATGGAATATTACTCAGCACTAAAAATAAACAAAATCATGGCTTTTGCAGGGAAATGGATGGCATTAGAGCAGATTACGCTGAGTTAAGCTAGCCAATCCCTAAAAACAAATGCAGAATGTCTTCTTTGATATAAGGGGGGTGACTTAAAACAGGGAAGGGAGGAAGAGCATGAGAAGAAGATTACCATTAAATAGGGATGAGAGGTGTGTGGGAATGGGAGAGTGAAGGGGAATTGCATGGAAGATGGTAGGAGACCCATATTGTTATGCAAAATTACATATATGATGGTGTAATGGAGAAGAAAATAGAGAAACATGTCATAGTTGATTGGGTTGAAAGAGGTGATGGGAGGGGAGGGAATGGGAGGGGGGATAGGAAGGGTAGCAGAATACAATAGGCACTAGTATGGCTCTATGTATAAACTTGGCTGTATAACCAATGTGATTCCCACAATCTGTACATGTGAATAAATAAGATTATGTACCCCATTTGAATCAAATGTATGATATGTCAAGATCATTGTAATTTTTTGAGCAACTAATAAAAAAATAATAATTCCTAAGTCTTTGATGCATTTTGATTTTACTATGGTGTAGGGTGAGAGGTAGGGATAATAATACACATGGCTATACAGTTTTTCTAGATTGTCTTTTATTCAAGAGATATTTTTGGCACTTTTGTCAAGTAGTAGGCACCTTTTGAACCTACAACAACTTGGAAAAATTGATACATGTTTGGCAGAAAATGTTTTTAATCTCATTTTAATTTCATAGAAATTCTCCTTTGCTTTCTTGGAGGTTAAGCTAGTTTATTATTATATGATGAAATTCAGATCTGTCAAAAGTTTAAAGATAGCTTATTGAAGAAAAGGGAACTGAATACATTCATCTTGCCTTCCCCAGGGTCTGAATACTAAGGGAGAAGACCAAGACTTAGAGTAATTTTAGAAAACAGGGATTTTTGAAAAATAGGGACAGGTTAGGGAGGAATGTGTAGATACAATGAGGATCAACACATTGTGAGTCAGGAACACATTTGAAACAGCAGAATGTAAAGTAGAAAAAGAAAGCAGGTTGAAATTGATGACGGAATAGCATTTGAAGATAGCAGGTTATTTTACATATAGAGAATAGCTTTAGATAAAGAAGACTGAGAAAGCTGTTTTTCAGGTTCTCCAGACCAGGATAAATAAAAAAGCTATTGTTTATTGGGATTTTGGATCACTGGTATTCGCTGGAGATGAAACAATCTGAAGAGATTCCAAGAATCTCTGTCATCTAAACAGTACTATTGTATGTATTCTATGTTTTTTTTTATTTTTGTATGCAAAGTTTCTCAAAGTAATATATAATTTTAGATTCATGGTAACCTGGATCATTAAATTTATCAGATATTACATACATATATGTATATATATAATACTTTATCAATGCATTATAATGATATATAATAGTGGCATTGTGATATATCCGTGCATGCACACAGCATAAGTTAATCTATTTCATTCCCAACATCTTCCATTTCCCTCCTTACTTCCCTCCCTCCTTCGTCCTCAGATCAAAGTACTGATAGGAATGTGAACAGTAAAAATGTGATGATATCACTATTGGAGATTAGGAATTGATTAAGAATTGAAGTAGGGGGCATTTGTCTTATGTTCTCAAAGAACTTGTATACAATTTGCTCATTCACTGAGAGTTCATGGGAGGCAGAGTTTAAAGGTCACAGGTAGTACAGCATTCAGGCTGTTTTATGGATGTCAACGGCTGCTTTTGGCCATACTTACAGTGAATATCGGGAGCAAAAAGCAGAGGGAAAATATTTGAAACACTTGCAGTTTGGCCAGAAAAGAACACATTTAATGTTAGGGTAAAGGGCGAAGTACTGTTGCTAAAGAGATTATTATAGTTAAAAAGAAAAGTCAAATATTTTGCACTGGAGCAAAAAACGGTGCTTTCATTTGTATCTCAGAAATTGATCGAACCCCATGCATTGCAGGATCAAACATGTAAATGTGTAAACTTATTTCAAAGACTTTACTTGAGAACCTCAGAGCATTCTGCTCTCACAGGGCTGCCTAGGGAATTTTCTCCCAGGGTTCCCCCCACCTGATATTCAGTCATGAAGGCACTCAGAAGTCACTGCAGCCATGCCTCAAGAGGCTGGAATTTTAGGCATGTAGAATGCAAGAGTTATAAATTACCAAAGAATTATTTACACTGAGATTTGAATTGGAGCCAAGGCGATGTGTGGCAGTGTTATAGTCGCTGTAAGAAGCCCCAAGATGGTGATTCATGAAGACATGAATATGAACTGAAGCTGAAGTAGAGATACCAGGAACATGGAATGCCTGCTAAGGAACATTGCAGGAATGATCAGAATCAACCCAAGAGAATGGCCTGTGAGCATTAGCAAAAAAGGCTATAGAGTCCGGGCTGCCCAATTCATTTGAAGTTCACATCAGCCATCCTGTGCCTTGAATTCTGAACAAGGATCTACAGATATTAATGTCTGCCCTGCTGCATTTGATCTTGCTTTGGTTCCCATCACTTATTTCTAGGTCTTCATTCCTCCCTTTTAAAATAGAAATATTTACTGTGTCATTGAATTGGAGGACTGTAACTTTTGAGTAATTCTGTAACTGTTGTGACTCTAGAGACTCTTGAAGGGAACTGAGTGCATTTTACGTTTGTGAAATAGAATAAACTTCTGGGGTCCTAAGGCAGAATGTTATAGTTTGGATCTGAAATGTCCTCCAAAAGCTCATGTATTCAAATCATGGTCTTCAGTTGGTGGTGCTATTGGAATTTTTATGGGTACTTGAGGAGGTAGGCCATACTTGGAGAGAGTAGATACTCAGGGTGTGTCTTATCCCTGCCCCTCCCTTTTACTTTATGTCCATCATAATATAAGCAGGTATGTTCTGCCATGTGCTCCCCACCATAATGTTCTGCTTCACCAGAGGCCCAAAGACATGAAGTTGGCTAACCATGGAATAAAACCTCTGAATAATGAGAAAAAAAATATTTCTGTTTCCCTAGCTTGACCTTTATGTCATAAGCTTTCTACCATCTACTGTTGCTTTGAATTTTAGTCATTTATAACTGACTCATTTTATTCTCCTCATTTATTGAATAATTTATTTACTTTGCTCATGATAATTCTCTCTAATAATACTCATGTTATAATTTTTTTGTGATGTCAGTATCAATGTAATTTTTTCTTCCAGTAGCTTAAAATTCCAGTTCACCCAATGATCTTGCCTTCTGCATCCTAGAGGTACTACATTTTCATATCAATGCTTTTCTTAATCACACTCTTTTTTACTCCACTGACAGAAACATTTTTACTCAAATGGAAGTTGAAGTACATTGACATGGAAGTCTTTTATCCATCTCTGAATGAACTTCACTCCCTTTTTAGACAATCTTATTCAAATGTCAATCATTGTGAGCATCCTTCTGCATATAACTTTCAACACACTCATGCTTTTATAACCTTTAACAGTATTCGTTTATGTCATGTAATTTCACATACATAAATCTAATAACCTATCTCATTAAAGTTTTAGTTAAATCACACACATATGTTACTAATGTATCTTAAAACTAATAATTAATTATCAAAAATAAAATTTTGGTGTTTAATCTATTTACATTTGTGACATAAAATGTAATTTTCATACATTCTACTTCTTAAAAAAATTGCAAACTTCTTTCCTTAATAGATTATAACCTGATATTATTTCATTCTTATTTAAAAAGTAAAATTTTATATAATATTTTTTACTTTCACTACCTCTTCTTTTGCTAAATAATTTTTTTAGTTGTAAATGAACACAAATCTTTATTTATTTACTTTTATGTGGTGCTGAGAATTGAACCCACTACCTCAAATATATGAGGCAGGTGCTCTACCACTGAGCTACAGCCCAGCCTCCACTATCTCTTCTTTATTTACTCAGCAATACCCAACTGGGAACTATATACTACAACTTACATTACCTGTTATTGAGGACATACTTACTACCTATGTTCCTAATTTGTTATCATATATTTAAATAGCTTTACAATGTTTCCCTATTTACTGAATCATGAATATCAGTAGCATTTTTTTTTATTTTTCACAATAATCAAACCATAAAATTTATTGTTAACCTATTTAGCCCTAGCTATTACTCTTTCAAATTACAGCAATACTTTTTCAAAAGCTGTCTTTATGCTCACTGTTTTAAAGTATGCTTTGCTTTCTATTGAATTTTTTTTTAGTAAAATAGGTCCTCACAAGTGCAGAATAGAAAAATCATTTCTGTTCCCATTTTTAATTTTGATATTAAATAAATCTCCATACATTCACTATCACTTGATTTGTAAAGAATTTTACATTTTATCCTCATATAAAATTAATAATTTTACTCTCAATTGTGGCAGGCTCATTTGCAAAAATAATTACTTTGTACTTCTTCAATAAATAGTGAGTTTGTTAAGGATAGAGCACTGTATTATTAATTTTAATTTCTTAACATACTAGCCCAATATCTGGCTAAATATGCATATTGAATAAGTTTTGTGTTCAAGTTTGAATTGAATACATAATATGGAAGACTTTCACCTTGTGTAACTTCCTGGGGATCCTCTGATACTATGAAATATAATTATTGACTTAATTTATAAACATGTATATTATATTAAAATCTATATCAAAATATATCAGTAGAGTGTATCTTTCTAGGCATGGTAACATATTCATTATTAGGTCTCTAGTTTTTCTAATGATTCAATAAAAAACTTGAAAGTCTTTGTGACTTTATCAATAACACTTTCTTATCCTTAGGAAATATTTAGATTAGAATTCATCATTACAGATATTCAATTTCTGGATATAAGTTATATTTTTCAACCTTACAAATAAAAACTTTTCATCTTAGAAGCTTGACTCTTCTTCATTCCTGAAAAGTATATATATATATATATATATATATATATATATATATATATATATATATATGGGTATATGTGTGTACACAAAACCACATATACATGCACACATATATGAATATATAAATATATATATAAGGATTTTTCTGCCAAATGCATATAAAAGTCATATTAAAATTATGGTTTATTAGAAATGCTATTTTTTATGAATACTTAATGACCTGAACATATTGTTTTTCTTGTTTCTTCTTTTTCTTTAAAAATAAAAGAGATGTTGGACTTCAACCCATCGTCACTTTACCACTGGGCCATATCCCTAGTACTTTTTATTTAGAGACAAGTTCTTACTAAACTGCTTAGGATCTTGATAAGTTGCTGAGACTTTCCTTGAACTTGCAATTTTTCTGACTCAGCCTCCTAAATTACTGGGATTAAAGATGTGTGCCACTGATATGAGCATATTGTTATAATTCCCTCTTCAGCTCATAGAATTTCTTCAGATATATTTTTTTTGTTCTTTGTATTGAATGATGTGTTTTATCCATTTTCCACAGTTTTCTGTTTTTATGTTATAGTAGACAAGAGAAAAACTTCTGATAAAAATGAAGATTCAAAATGTATAATTGCATTCAGTAAAAGTACAATTTGATCTTAGTACAGGCTGATGGGGGGAGGGAAACTAAGTGATCACCATTTTTTAAATATAAAGTCTATGATTTTCATCATTCTCATTCTGAAATAAATCTATTAGAGTATCATATAGATAATAGATCTAGATATTATTTCAAAATGTATTGCTTATAATTAATAATTTCAAATCTATTGATAATTAAGTTTCTATGGGCAATTTGAAAATAAGCAATAATTCATTTCTTTACTGTAGACTATGTATTACTATTTGAGATGGGGAAAGAAAAGTATTTTTATTTATGTTGGGCAAAAAAGTGAATGAGAATTTAGGATAAAAAAGTAATTTCATTATTTTATTTGGAGAAAACCAAATAAAACACACAATGCATGTGGAGAGGCAAAAATTCACAATACTGAGTTGATCATATGGAAACAAAATTAACAACACAATAACAAAAGATTGGTTTTGATATCTCCAGACTCTTGAAAGACTTAATATGTTAAGTAAAGAATACCTTTGTAGCCAGGTGCTGTGGCACAACACCTTTAATCTCAGTGACTCCTGAGGCTGAGCCAGGAGGATAGAGTCTTCAAAGCCAATGTCAGCAAAAGCAAGGTGCCACAACTCAGTGAAACTGTGTCTCTGAATAAAATACAAAATAAGGCCAAGGATGTGGCTCAGTAATCAGGTGCCCCTGAGTTCAATTACTGGTACCCCCACCAAAAAAATAACTTTGTAAAAGTTCTGAGAATTTATGAGTCATGTTCTGAGAATTTATAATAGTTAGTAGATAAAAGTATTTGCTTGAAAGATGTTTTACTCTGTATGTTCTGAAGTCATAAGTAATATCTGTCAGTTCATAGAGTCAAAACCTGTTGGTACTTTCACTGCTTCACTATAAATTCTGAGAGGGTAGAAAAAGAAAGTGGATTTCCTGGGAAAGGTAAAACCTTGAGTACCTAGAGAGGGAATAAAATAAATTGGTGCATAGCCAAAGTAATTGCCATGCCAACTTGATGGGAAAAGTAGAAAAATGGGAGTAAAAGTATCTTGTGAATATATGGAAAGATAATGGGAATTATGTTATTGGTTGATATCCTTTGCTTAGTGTATCTCATATCTGATGAGCATACTTAAATGTTTATATTTTACCAGACATAATCTTTCTTTTTCTCCAAGTTTACCACTGAAAAGTGTTGATGTCAACAATCTTTCGAAGGACCTTTTATGAACATTTGGGGATTTCAAATAAGCCAAAATATACAGTTTTGTATACTTCTCTTTCCATTTTTAACTGTCATAGCACCAGAATGCAACTTAAGAAAGCACAGACATGACCAAGTGGCAAATCCTCATGGATTCTGTTACATTCTTCAAGTAATGTCTTGCATTTTTTCCAGTGTCAAGTACATTTAGTTAACTATTGAGATAGGCATCTATCTAGATGGTTTACTAGTTTTCTGAGCCATATAGTGTAAGTGTAGTATCTTTTACACAAAACAGGCACAAACTAAATTTTAACAAGCAATTTAGGAAAGGCAAAAATGATCTATTATTTTATAGAGAAAAGTATAAAACCATGACCATTTTACCCTTACTTTCTCAAATAAATTAGGACTACTAAATTATAAGACATTATATTGGGTTGTCAATATTTTGTTTTGGTTGCATATAATGATCAAGTTCACTATATATTTTGTAATACATTTTGCTGTTATATGCAAATCTGGTTTGTATATTGGCCTTAGTAATATATGCATTTTTTTTCATTTGTAAATATTCTTTTTTATCTGTTGTTCAAAACATTACAAAGCTCATGACATATCATCTTTCATACATTT